>NC_138772.1:191417545-191790045 GCF_965119305.1 Pelophylax lessonae | reverse complement strand
ATTACTTTTTTTTTTTTTTTTGTGTTCACCTAATCTTGGTCTGGATTGTATTTAGTCATATTTGTTTAGAAATAAGATTTTGTGTCCCTTTTTTTTTTATATAAGGCTTTATTCACATCGGAGCGTATCGATATACTGGCATTTTTCGGGCATTATTTCTAAGCTTTTTTGCAGCTTTTTACAAGTTTTTTTTTATTTTTTTTTTTATTAACCACTTTACCACCGGAGGATTTTGCTGTCTTCCGTCCAGGCCACTTTTTGCGATTCAGCGCTGTGCGACTTCAACTGACAATTGCGCGGTCGTGCGACGCCATACCCAAACGAAATTTACGTCCTTTTTTTCCCACAAACAGAGCTTTCTTTTGGTGGTATTTGATCACCTGTGCGATTTTTACTTTTTGCGCTATAAACAAAAAAAGAGCGTTTATTTTGAAAAAATAACAATATTTTTAACATTTTTTTTATATGAAATTCCCCCCAAAAAAGATGTAAAAACCAATTTTTTAAAAAATTTTTGGCCAATTTGTTTTATGCTACCTATGTTTGGTAAAAAAAATCACAATAAGCATATTTTGATTGGTTTGCGCAAAAGTTATTGCGTTTACTAACAAAGGGAAAGATTTCTGTCATTTTTGGTGTTTTTTTTTTAACGCGTAATGGCGGCGATCTGCGATTTTTTTTTTTTTTTTTTTTTTTTTTTTTTTTTTTGTGGGACTGCGACATTGCGGCGGACAGATCGGACCCTTGACTGACATTTTTGACACTTTTGGGGTTACCAGTGACATTACTGAAGTAATCAGTGCTATATATGCACTGTTACTGTAAAAATGACACTGGCAGGGAAGGGGTTAATTTTATTGGAGAGGGAGGGGTTAATGTATGCCTGGTGCTTACTGACGTGTAGGTGGGGAGGTGACTGAGTGAGTCATGGACAGATCGAATGTCCAGCTATGCTGAACAGTCCGATCTGTCACTCCCTGTCACTATGGAGATCCGCCCGCTGTGTTTACACACAGCGGGCGGATCTCCACACTAGATCCCCGGCGATCGGGGCAGAGCAGCGGCGATCGCCGCTGTTCCTCCCCTGGCCCGACTCCCGCTGTGAATGAAAACAGCGGGAGCGAGCCTCCGGCGGCGCGCAAGCGCCGCCCAGAAGGGGGAGTGTCTGACGACGTAGTACTACGTCGTCAGACGATAACGAGCCACTTTGCCGCAGTACTATTACCGTACTCGGTCGGCAAGTGGTTAATAAAGCATTTTTAAAATTGTATTACAAGTGTTTTACAGCTTCAGGTGTTTTTGTTTAGGCAATTGAAAGCACTAGGGGGAAGAGAGGTAGAGAGCTGCTATTTGAGTGTTTTTTAGGAGCATTTTTCTGCTCAAGTCAGGCTTTTCTATTGAAGCCAATTGGGTCACAAGAAGGCTTGTAATCTGCCAAAAAGAAGCTCATGTACTTTTTTGAGCTTCAGGCTTTTTGCTTTAGATGACTGAACGCTCAGATGTGAACAGGGGCCATTGGAATTAATGTAATTTTGCTTGTTGGGCATTTCGGAGCTTCAGAGCGGCGCGTTTTACAAGCTGAAAATCATTCAGGTGTGAACAGGGCCTGAAATGTAAAAGCGATTATAGCTCTCTAAAACTTACTTGCATATATATTATTTAAAATAATCAAATTACATGTTATTACATACAAAAAAAGCACTAGTCCTGCAATAAAACGTTCCATGAACTATTTCAACAATAAATATTAAAGTGTGTTCTGTGTCATCTTATGTGCGCTGAGGATGTAAACTTCAACTTTTATGATCACTTCTGCGACCTATAACACATTCTAGTGATCAATCCTATATTTAAGCTGGCCATAGATTGAAATTCGGACAATTCCCCAGGTACTGGCCAAAATTTAATCCATTTGTGGCCGGTCCTGTTCGAGAGAATTTTATCAGCTGCTCACAAATGAACTTGTTGGAAAACATAAGTTTAAGCTCTTATCCGTGTTTTCTGATAGCTGAGTAGTCAAGCTGCCGCCTCCTCTGTCAGAATACAATGGCATAGTGAGGGGGGGGATTCCCCCATCCACCTTGATTGTGTAGGGAAAAATGGTTCAGGCCACTAGCTGAACAAAAAAAAAATAAAAATCTGAGCCAGCTTTTGTCCTTTCACAAGAAGAGTTGCAGCGTTGTCCACAACCGGTTTCAGATGTGCAATTTCTTTTCAATGTGTGTAAACGCTTATCTTCTAAACATGTTTCTGTTTCACAATCCCCACATTGGACAGAATCTTACCTTTTTAGTAGACCTCATAATGAATTCTATAGCGCTTTACATCCCCAAAAGGTTAATGAATGTTACTCCTGATAAGTGCCTGTTGTATCCTGTACTCACAGTAATAATTCTGTTCTTTGTATTGCTTTCTTTGTTTGCGACACCTGGTGTTCTTGCCAGTAACCCAGCTTTCCTGTTTAAAACTGATCGTGCTAGCCAGGAGAGCACATCTATCTCAGTGTGGTCTGTTTTCTGGATGTGATGGGAGCACAGCCTGCCTGTCCTCCCAATGATTAGACTTGTGCTGACATGTTTCCTGCACAGCCATTCACTGGGAGAATCCGTGTACTGCTGTTTCTACACCCTGACTTCTCTAAGCCCCATATGCAGCAAAGAACAGAGATTGTAGGAAGTAAAAAAAAAAAAAATGTATTTAGTCTGTTTTTAAACTAGGCTGTTTTTACAGGATATTTGGTTACATATACTTATGAGGCACAGATATTCTTCTCAGTGTATACGGGTTTCAAATTGAATTCAGTTATGAGAGAATATAAGCAGACAAGATGGTGCTTTCCAAAAAATCAAAAGCTTCTTTAATAAAAACGGTGCATAAACACTCCTATGACACTGTGGATGCAATACTGTGCATTCATTGCTTGGGAGGCAGAGTCTGAGTGCCACTGATGCTGTGTGTCTAGATGCGTGACGTGACTGTTATCACTTAAAAGATGGCTGTTGCCTCGACCTGAAGCTGCAACTTTTTCTTTGCCGGCTCTATGCTGATAACTGAGCGATCAAGGACTGCTGATTTGCTCAGTTCTCCGTCTTCAGTCCTGCCTCTCAAGTGTTCATGGTAGCCCTGGACTGTGGAGGGGGCAGGATCTGCTGGTTCAGGCTCTGTGGCATGCTAAAAGGATGTGGCATGTGGGTGGATTCCAACATTCTGGGGATCCCTACAGCGCCTGGCCCAGATCTGTGATGTTAGCCCGCTGTCGGCTGAATCTGGGGCACAGGAATGCAGAACTAAGTGAACTTCTGGGATACACAGAAGTATAAAATGTTATAGACCTTATTTTATTTACGAGGTACACATAGGAAGGTGATATTCTGTCCACTTTGTGGGCAGTGTGATTGACATAGGGCGTTTTTATGATATAGGAAGAATTTACACACATTGTGAAGGGGATTGCACAGCTTCAACCAGTTGTGGACAATTTTGCAGGTTATTGAAAATTTACTATACTGAGGATTAATTATTGGAATACTATTTTAATATCACACAAGTGATCACAAGGTTGAAGTTTATATGTTCGATCCACATAAGACACAGAGAGCACTTTATTGTCTTGTTGAAATCATTCACTGAGAAAGTTCTTGTAGCACTAGCAACTTTTTTTTAAAAGTATGCATATTGGGGAATTATGGCAATGTTTTGCAAATCTCATAAACCATTATTTTTTCAGAATAGAAAATATAATAAATGTTTAGGATAAGAAAATGTACAATTTTAAAGGGTAACTTACTTTCGTGGGGGGAAATGAGCAACAAAATTTTTTTTGTAAAATGCAATGTGGCTACCTATTTAATATTTTGTACACAGATGAAGTACAGAACACCCCCCAGAAGTGTCCTTTACTGCTTGTGTGATTTGGATTACTGATTTTTCCTGAAGTCTGAACTAAGATACAAGTCAGATTTTGAACATCCTCTGCAACAAAAATGTAATTTCTCTTTGTTCACTGACAGACACAGCTTCAAGTCTTCAGACCATTGGGCTTATGCTCTTGCTCTCTAGGAGTAGGACTAGGCAAAAACATTTTTGGTTATGCCCCTCGGGCCGTCCCAGAGGATATACCATCACTTTCTGCTGTAGGACTTCCAGTTTTTTCTGCCTAGTCAGGAGTAAGGACCTGGAATTTTTTCCTATTTAAATGGAATTTTTATTACTACTTTTATTATTTTTGTTCCTATGTAGTTCTCACGGGAACAGTTGATTGTAGTTCACAATCAACAGGCGGACTGGGCATCACACTCGATTATTCTAGATCCTTATGGTCTTCCCAATCTGGCCTATGAGTACAACCCAACTGCTAGCTTCGTGCAGCACCCCCATTCCAAAATGGAGCGGTGAACTGCTGGGAGGGGCACCTGCCTGGTGACCATGGTACGGTGAGTATTGTCCGTCCCTCCTTTCCTTCGGAATTGTTGGGGTGATCGTGGCCCCCCTGTGTCCTCCCCCTTTCCCCTTGTGCTTCCTCCTCCTGCTTGCAGGGTTCCCCCTTAAAGTTGGACTTGGTGGTGAGTCTCTTGGGGCACACTATCCTTCGTTGCTATATACAGCGCCGCTTCTTGTAGTGCTACACTGGCGCACAGTGGGGAGGGGCCTTCTCTTTATTTTCACCAAGAAAAAAATGTTTTGCTTTGCTGAAGCAGCATTTCTGCCTAACCCTTAATGTTAATGGAGCCTGGGGAGCGTGTTTCACCACCTGATCCACTCCTGGAAGCTGCGGGACCCTCTGGGTCTCAAGTCTGCCCTGGCAGCCATGATGTCAGTCCTGCAGTCACTAGTAGTCAAAGTAGATATAGCCCTGCAAAGGAGACCTGGCAAGAAGCACCCCCCCACCTTCACCTGTATCCTCTGCTTCCTCAGATTCTGAGGTGGATTTGGCTGCCGCGGATGAGTCAGCCCACTGAGTCTGCGTCCATGCATGCTGAGTGCGCTTATAGTGAGGATGAGTTGTCCTCTGCAGCTGTTAAGTGCTGATGGAGGCCCTGATTGTATCAGTGTGAAAAACTTTAAAGTTGGAGAACTCCAGCTGCTGCTGAGTTGGCGACGCCGGTACAATTTTGCACCCGCAAATCTTCCAAGGTGAATAAGGTTTTTCCCTTTCCTGCCTATTTTGAGGAGATTGTCACTAGTCAATGAGGTTCCCCGACATGCATAGTTGGAATACCGAAGCGTTTTGCTAAAAGACATTATTTTGAGGAGTCTCTTCTGAAGAAACTGATGGTTCCACCGTCCGACTCCTCAGGTTTCCAGGCTGAATAAGACAACTCTTGCCGTTGGAAGATTTGCTGTTTTTTAAGGACCTCCCGTGGACAAAAGAGCAGAGGCTCTGGTCTGGTACCTTTTTCGCTGTGGCTGGTTCAATTTTAAGACCGGGATTTGATATCACCTTGGTATCCCAGACCTTAACGGAATGGGCTAAGGTTTTGCGCCAGGATCTGGAGGGTAGTCAACACCCTTCTAAGCTCGCGGATCCATTAATCCAAGGGTTACAGTATATTTTTGATGCATTCCTGGATGTGGCCCCCTTGGCCGGCAGGATTTCTGTGACGGCGGGGATTCTTCGCCACATGATCTGTTCGAAGTAGGGGTCAGCTGACCAGGCTTCTAAAAAGGTACTGACTTCCTTTTGTAGGTAAATGTTTGGTGCTTTCTATGAAAGAGATCATTAAGGGCCTTACTGGAGGCAAGAGTACTTTGCTTCCACAGGCTGCTAAGGACAAGGAACCTCGCCCTAAGAGGGGTCCCTTCTTTTCGGCTTACAAGCGGCCCTTTCGTCCATCTGGATCGCAGGAAAAGGGCTTGAGATGCACCCGTAACTTTGCGGGAGGCCCCAAGAGACCCTTGAATGGTAAGTCCAAAGCGGTGCGTCTGGTTCCTCAAACAAGTCTTCCCCCAGCCTGAAGGGGTGCCCTCATCTGCATCTGGGATGGGGGGGGGACGTCTTCGTCTTTTTCCAGATCCGTAGACCATGATCATTCAGGACAAATGGGTCCACAAACTGATTCGGTTTGGTTACAAGATCGAGTTTCGGTCCCTGCCTCCGGCAAGATTCCTTCCTTCCAATTTACGCCTGACTCCAGAGCGGCTACAGGTCCTCTACAGAGCAGTGCAGGACCAGTTGGCTCAAGAAGTTATTGCATCGGTTCCAGAGTTTGAACCTTTCTAAGGTTTTTATTCAAATCGGTTTACAGTTCCCAGGAAGGAAGGCAAGGTTCATCCAATCTTGGATTTCAAGGCTCTGAACCTTTGGTCTCGCTTCAGCTCCTTGAGTTGTGCACAAAGGTTTTGGCCTTGTTACGGCAGAAAGGGATCGCGGTACTGGGTTTCCTGGACGATCTGCTTCTGCGTGCAGAGTCTTCTTCAGCTCTAGAAGCTGACTTGGAGGTTATGGTGAGAACTCTGCAGTAGTTCTGGTGGACACAGAATTTTCAGAAATCGGCACGGTCTCCGTCCACAAAGCTGGACTACTTAGGTCTGACGCTGGACTCAGAATCAGCCCGGGTGTTCTTCAGACAAAACTACTGAAGCAACAGGAGGCAAATTGGAGAATTGGCAAGGAGACAATCTCAGTTGGCAGGCGTTGGATCCGGGAGTATGGTCTCTTCACCCGGAGGTATTTCATCATCTGTTTTTGGTGGGGGACCTCCGATGTGGACTTGCTGGCTTCCCGTCTCAACCGGAACATGCAGAGGTTCGTGTGAAGGTCTCAGGATCCTCAGACCGATGGCGTGGAAGCTCTGGTACCTCCTTGGGTCAGTATCGTCTGATTTATGCCTTTCCTCCAATTCAACTTCTGTCAAGACTGCTATGCAGAATCGAGGTGGAAGGAATTCCAGTCATTCTGGTGGCACCAGACTGGCCTCACCAGTCCTGGTACGCAGGCCTGGTAAGGCTGGTAGCAGACGTCCCTTGGAAACTTCCTCTCAGGGAAGATCTTCTGTCTCGGGGACCAATCTTCCATCCTGCTTTACGGTCGCTGGCTTTAATGGCATGGCTATTGAAAGCCAGGTGCTAAAAGACAGAGGACTGTCTGAGTCGGTGATTCCTACGATGTGGAAGGCTAGGACATCTACTTCAAGAAAGGTTTATGATTGAGTTTGAAAGGCATACTTGGTGTGAGGTACGGGGGGGGGGGTTCTCCCCACTCCTTTTTTTGTGTCTCCCCTGTTGGAGCTTCTATAATTGGGTGTGGATCAACGTTTGGCTCTGGGCACCATCAAGGGCCAAATTCTGCCTTGGCTATTTTTTTTTTCCCCAAAGGCCATTGGCGGCGAAGTTCTTGGTTCACATTTTTGTGCATGCAGTTTGCCATCTGGCTCCTCCGGTGCGATCCCTGGTATCTCAACTTTGGTACTGTCGATGCTTCAAAGGCCTCCCTTAGAAAAATATTCGGGAAATTCCTCTGCTCACTTTGTCGCAGAAGGTGGCTTTCTTACAAGCTATTACTTCTGCACATCGCGTGTCGGAGTTGGCTGCGTTTTTACTCAGTGATTCATAGGGACAAAGTGCTGTTACGACTCTGTCAGGCATTCCTTCCTATGGTTGTCTCGGGCTTTCATTTTGAATGAGGACATTGTGCTACGGTCCTTTATGTCTTAAGCCTAAACATCCTAAGGAAATTGCCTTACATTCCTTAGCTGTAGTACAAGCGATTTGGGTTTACCTGGCGGTGACTAAACCGATTTAGGAAATGTGACTCTTTGTGCTTACGGATGGACCTCGTAAGGGGTAAGCTGCATCTGGTGCAACCTTTTTCAAAGTGGATCAGGCAGACGGTGGTGCAGGTCTACTCCATTATGGGTCAGGTTCCTCCTTTCCCTGTTAGTTAAAGTGCATTCAACAAGGGCACTTGGTGCCTCATGGGCCATCATCAGTGGTTCAGGTGTGCAAGGTGGCTACTTGGTCATCTGTACACACATTCACAAAATTTTATAAAGTGGATGTAATTGCATCTTCGGATGTGGTGTTTAGCTGCGTTTGCGGAGGCTTCTGCTTCTTGAGGGTGACAATTTTTTTTTCTGGTGGTGAGCTCCAATTGTGCCTAGTTGAGCTCCTGTTGTTACCTGGTGTGCTAGGTTTAGCCTTGTTGGCAATTCTGCATTTTTTTTTCCTCCCCACCCCTCATCTTGCACTGCTTTGGGATATCCCAATTGTCTTGAAAAGACTTGAAGCTGTGTTTGTCAGATGACTGAAAGAGAAAACTGGATTTTTGCCTTAAGGCCCGTACACACGTACCGATTTTCGGCCGAAAATGTTCGGCCGCCGAACGATTGGCCGATTTTCGGCTTGTTAGTATGATGCTTCCGACAGCGCACTTTCGGCCGAAAAGAATCTGTCATGCAAGCATTAAAATTTTTGTTGGCCAACACCAGAACGGCCGATTGTTCGCCAGTCAGTACAGAATTCAGCTGACAGACAGCAGATTTGCAAGACTGGGCATGCTCAGAAAAGAAAAAACACATGGGAAGTTAACCATCACATGACATCACTTCTGCAGTCGACTCTTGTTGGCCGACAAAATTCGTGTGCAGTCTTTTGCAGTTTTCAACAGACAAGACAGCCCTTGGACAAAAGACGGCCGATCGGTACGTGTGTACGTGCCTTTACTGTAAAATAATTTTCTCTCAGGTTCACTGACTGACTCAGCACCCGCCCCTCTTTTTGGGTTGAGTTATTTGTTGTTCTGACACTGCTTGTTACAAACTGGAAGTCTTATATCAGGAAGTTATGGAATACCTTCTGCGACAGCCCCAGGGGCATTACTAAAAAGGTTTCTGCGTAGTCCTATTCCTAGAGAGCAAGAGCATAAGCCCACTGGTCTGAAGACTTGAAGCTGTGTCTGTCTGTGAACCTCAGAGAAAAGGATTTTACGGTAAGACAAAAATCCGGTTTTTGGTGAGATACTCTCACGGTGAAACATCTAAAGGCATGCAGACAATGCCACTTTCCTAATTAGAGCCTTGCAGCTGCCGATTGATAATTAGAAAAACCCCTCCGATACAGATTTACTCAGCACATGAACTGACAAACTGCTATTTGTTCAGAATAGTAAAAGGTAGCAATCTGTAATCAAGTCTGTTAAAATCCTTGTACATAGATCACCCAGAGGGGGAATGTTTTTTTTTTTCCATTAGCAAAAGTGGAGTTACTTTTTATGGAAAAAAAGAGGTAATTTTGAAATTGATGACAGCCTCAAAAGTTAGGGCCGGGTAACAAAAAGCTGGCAAAGTGGTACATTTGGAACATTTCCAACCAATTAGTTTAATTGGCAACAGGCCAGTAACCTGATTGGGTATAAAAAGAGCATTTTAGAGAGTCAGAGGTTCACCATCTGTGAAAAGCTGCATCTAAAATATTAGAATAATGTTCCTCTTAAAATTGAAAATACTTTATATATAGCTACAGTACCTACTCTCAAAAGATTCTGAGAATCTAGAAATCTGGGTGTAAAAGGGAAAAGGCCAAAATGCAATAGTGGATGCCCTTGCTGTTCAGGCCCTCAGCCAGCAGTACTGCATTTAAAACTGGCATGATTCTGTAATAAACATCACTGCACAGGCTCAGGAATACTCCCAAAAATGGCTTTCTCTGAACACAGTTTGCTGTGTAATCCAGTTAAAGTTAAAGCTTGATCATGCAAGGAACAGGATGTAGAAATACTGCCATCTTCTCTGGCCAAAGCTCATTTAAAGTGGTCTATTGCAAAGTGAAAAACTGTGCTCTGGTCAGACAAATCAAAATTTGACATTCTTTTTATCAACCATAGGGGCTGTGTCATTTGCACTAAGTAAGAGAGGGACGTTTGGGCTTATCAGTGCTCAGTTCAAAAATCTTTCATCCCTGATAGTATGGGGGGTGCATTAGTACATATGGAATGGGCATTTTACACATATGGACAATGCTAAAAGATCCAGGTTTTAGAACCGCATATGCTCTAATCCACATGACTTCTTTTTAAGCAAAGGCCTTGCATGTTTCAGCAGGACAATGCTAAATTGCATACTGCATATGACAATAGCATGGCTTCATAGTAGTAGAATCCGAGTGCTTAACTGGTCCTTCTGCTGTCAAGACCTTTCACCAATTTAAATAATTTGGCACATCTTGAAAAAAATAGGAGGAAGAAGACCCAGGGCTGTTGAGCAGTTAGAATCCTATATCAGGCAAGAAATAGGGCAACATTCCTCTCCCAAAACTACAGTAACTGTTCTCCCCAGTTTCCAGCTGTTTACAGAATGTTAATCACTTGCTGACTGCCGTATAGCAGTTTAACTGCTACTGGGTGGTGGCTTTGCGCAAGATCACGTGTGTTTAAATGCATGATCCCACACTTCCTGGTAGTGGGTGTGGATGTGTGCCGCAGGCCAATGTCAGTACAGTGACTGTGCATATTTTTAAGCACTGATCACTGTATTCGTGTCGGTGGTTCCTGAAAAAAGTGTCCAATTTTGTCCGCCGCAATATCGCAGTCCCACTATCGGTGGCTGATCGCTGCCATTACTAGTAAAAAATCAATCCATAAATATATCCCATAATTTAAGACGCTGTAAACTTTTGCGCAAACCAAACAATATATGCCTTTTGGGATTTTTTGTGCCAAAAATATGTAGCAGAATACATATTGGTCTAAATTGATGAAATTTAATTTTTTTACATTTTTTTTTTTTTTTATTTAATATGTTTTATAGCAGAAAGTAATTGTAAATCTTTTTTTGTTTACAGCTCAAAACATAAAATGTGAGGTGATCAAATACCACCAAAAAAACCTCTTATCTGTGGGGAAAAAGGATATAAATTTTATTTGGGTACAGTGTCGCAGGACCGCGCAATTGTCAGTTAAATGTAGTGCCGAATCGCAAAAAAATGGCCTGGTCATGAACGGGGATAAATCTTCTGGAGATGGAAGTGGTTAAAAGAAGTGTGGACGCTACACCCTGGTAAACATGGCCTTGTCCCATCTTTTTTGAGATTTGTTGCTGCCACTTGTTTCAAAATTACCTTTTTTTAAATGGTACTCTTAATGGTTTTCTCAGTCTAAACATTTGATATGTTTTCTGTTGTGAATAAAATATGGGTTTATAAGATTTGCAGATTATTGCATTCTACATTTATGTAGATTTTACACAGTTTTGCACCTTTTTTGGAATTGGGGTTGTAATTTGGTTTAGTGCTGTACTAGTCTTTATTGTGTGATTTAAGTAGTGTGCAAACAAACAAAACGCAACCTGCACTTGGTATCTAATACAGGTCAAGACTGACGCAACCACTATAACTGAATACTGGGAAACCATAAAACTTTTATAAACAAAAATGGCAGGTTGTCTCCTTAACCACTTAAGCCCCGGAGGATTTTCCTGCTAAAAGACCAGGGGGTATTTTGCGATTCGGCACTGCGTGACTTTAATGGACAATTGCGCGGTCGTGCGACGCTGTACCTAAACGAATTTGGCGTCCTTTTTTTCCCACAAACAGAGCTTTCTTTTGGTGGTATTTGATCACCTGTGCGATTTTTTGATCACGCGCTATAAACAAA
This sequence comes from Pelophylax lessonae, assembly GCF_965119305.1. Taxonomy (NCBI): domain Eukaryota; kingdom Metazoa; phylum Chordata; class Amphibia; order Anura; family Ranidae; genus Pelophylax; species Pelophylax lessonae. The sequence continues at coordinate 191,778,458 of NC_138772.1, read as the reverse complement.
AAAAGAGCGACAATTTTGCAAAAATAGCAATATTTTTCACATTTTTTTATAAGAAATTCCCCCCAAAAAAATGTAAAAGTCAAAATTTTTTAACATTTTCGGCCAATTTGTTTTATCCTACCTATGTTTGGTAAAAAAAATCGCAAAAAGCGTATTTTTATTGGTTTGCACAAAAGTTATCGCGCTTACTAACAAAGGGAAAGATTTTTGCCATTTTTGTTGTTTTTTTTTTTAACGCGTAATGGCGGCGATCTGCGATTTTTTTTTTTTTTTGCGGTACTGCGACATTGTGGCAGACAGATCAGACCCTTGACTGACATTTTTGACACTTTTGGGGTTACCAGTGACATTTCTACAGTAATCAGTGCTATACATATGCACTGTTACTGTAAAAATACACTGGTAGTGAAGGGGTTAACTTTATTTGGGAGGGAGGGGCTGTGTGTGTCCCTAGGGGCGTGCTTTCTACTGTGATTGGCTGTGGCTTGAGCTGTAAGGACACTGATCAACGGCTCTACATAGTAGATCCGTGTGATCAGTGTCTTTACAGCGAGGAGAATGACAGGTGGCTTGTTTACACAAGCTGCCTGACATTCTCCCTCTCCCCTGACGATCGCCGAGTGACCGGCGGACATCGGGTCCGCTGGTCACACGCGCGGGGGGGTCCGTGACCGCGCGGGAGCCCGCCTCCGCGGGCGCGCGCTCGCTCGCTCCCCAGACCCTCCCAGGCTAGTGACGTTAATTAACGTCACTCTGCCTGGCAGGGGCTGACCGCCGCAGTAAATCTACTTGCGGCGGTCGGCAAGCGGTTAAATACAAAAAAAGTCAATGCAAAAATTATCAATGCATTATAAATAACAGTGGCTAATAATTGTGCTATTTCTTTAAATATATATGATTGCAGTGATTTTTTTTTTTTGTATTTAAAGAGGCAGTGCACCATTTTTGTTTATAAATGTAAAAACAGACACTACTCCCCACTAGTGTTTAAAAAAAACAATGACTATGACTTTTTATATGCAATTGCATGCATGTATATATATATATATATATATATATATATATATATATATATATATATATATATATATATATATATATATATATATATATATGTGTGTGTGTATATATATATATATATACATATACTGGGCTGCTGATAGAAATCGCGGGGCCCCCTACACACTACCTGACAGGGCCCCCCCCCCCCAAGAAAATATTAAAGCTATATTTCATTAGAAATATAATAAAATCATTATTAGCAGACACAAATACAACATAACTCACAGGATTCCTGCTAAATCTAAAAGACAAAACTGAGTTAATAAAAATGAAGATGAGACCAGCTGCTGGAGGAAGAGTTCTGCTATTGTGGTCCATCACTAATCCTCCTCCCTGTGTGGGCCCCCCTGTGTGCTCGGGCCCCCTACAAGAGGGCCAGTGATCCCCCCCCCATCAGCGGCCCTGTGTGTGTATATATATATATATATATATATATATATATATAGTACAACAAAAGTTTATTTCACAAATGATAAAATAGCATGTTAGAAGACCAGCTGGTATTAACAGTATATGTTAGAAAATGCCACCCAGATAAGATACTCAACCAGGGGCTGTAAAAAAAGAGAAGACCACTCCTAAGGTGCACTCTATGAACACAACAACCGACGTGTTTCAAGGTAGTATCCGTATCCTCTTCTTCAGTGGTGCACAGAGAAATCTGGGCCTGAAGAAAAAAAGAGATCAAAACAGAATATTGAGACATTACAAAAGGATAAAACATGTTTCTTAATGCTTTATATTGGAAATGGTGTAATTATTGCTGAAAAATGTGACTGATTTAGAGGCATACTCCATTATGTTGTAGTGTGAACAACATAATGGAGTGCTGGCAGGTTTAGATAGGGAGAATTAATTCTATTAAAATGAATGATACTTCTAAATAATTAGGGATGTACAAAGGTTGTCTGTTCTGTCCATCTCAACCATGTTTTCTTTCATGGTTTCCTTTTTAAACAAGTACAATGTCTAATAAACCATTTTAACCCTTTTGCTGCCCCCACCCCACAATTCTTGCACACATTGAAATGCACATTTTAGGCCTAAAGATTACTTTACCACTTTCAACCTAATCAAGTACCTATAGCTGCAGGCATCACCCCGGTACCGTTTTTAGTTCAATCTTATTTTATTGAGAAAAAGTCATATAAAAGTAGGCAAAACATTCTCCAAAGGCATTTACGTGTAACAGACAAATTAAGACAAGAAAACATGAAACCTTGTCAAAAGGTGTACAACCAACACATTACATGTAAAGTATAAAACATTGTGAGCTATTGGCAAGAACTAAGGTGAGTGAGCCTATGCTGGTCAGTGCATCAATAGGACCATTTCCACACCAAGTGAACATGTGGTTTCAAGAGATTATGTCGTTTGGTATAATACACGTTCTCCATAAAATTGTTGTGCTGAAGGGATCATTTCTATTGTTAGATTGGAGGTAGGATATTATGAATCAGATGATGATCAGGAAAGTAAATGTCATTCAGAAATGATGGTCTGAGGGAAGAGTATGTATAATGAGATGAAAGAGGTACAGGAGAACAGAGGGGTAAAAGCAGGAGGAGGGGGGCACCCACTCCGCTACAGCTGGGGTACAGTATCATTAGAGGGGTCTTCGGCCCATCCGGCGAAATCCGCTGAGGCCTGGAATACAGACCATGAGGACCAGGTGATCGAGAATTGTTCCATAGTACCGTTTTCTTATGCCAGCTTCAGGTCTCTGAAGTTCCAACCAGTTCCAGGTCTCTGATTTTGTCCACCTCAATGGCCCATTCCCCAGTACCGTTTTTTTTAGAGCTGACGGTCGGCTCTCTTGTAACAACCGAAATGGCTAAGTAGCCATGCGGCTATTATTACAAGCAGCGGAAGGGGACGTTCGTTGCTCTCCCGGGTTCTTCTGTCCCACCGGTAGAGCTGAGCAACTTGCCATCATGTCCGCTGGCTGGCCGGAGGCCTGAAGAAAGCTGGGATCAGCTTTCGGATATGGTAATCCGAAAGCGATGTCATGACACCACTTCCCGTTCACTGGCATCCTAAAGGCGCCAGTTTTAAAAAATCTAAAAGTATTCAAAAATGCCAATCTTGGCGTTTTGTTTGCTTTCAAATGCAAAGGAGGGATTTGGGGTCTTTTCTAGACCCTAGATCCCTCCATAAAGAGTACCTGTTACGTGCCTATTGCTGTCACATGGATGTTTACATTCCTTGTGACAGCAATAAAAGTGATAAAAAATAATTAATAAATAAATAAATTAAAGCAACAGCGTAAAAATGAAAAAAAATAAATGAATAAATTTAAAGTGCCCCTGTCCTCCCGTGCTAGCATGCAAAGGCGAACGCGTGCGTCGGTCCCAAACACACGCATACCACGATTGTCCCACACATGTCAGGTATCCCCGCGAATCTCCGATCATGGGCAGTAATTGTAGCACTAGACCTCCTCTGTACATCTAAAGTGGAAACCTGTGAAGGCTTTTAAACCGCCACCTATGGATAGTAAAATGTACCCCGTTTGTCGCCCTTTGTTAAAGCGTGACATGTTTGGTATCTATTTACTCTGCGTGACATCAGCTTTTATATTTTTCAAAAATATTGGGTTATCTATTGTGGGTTTTTTTGCATTAACATTTTAAAAAGTGAATTTTTTCCCCCAAACTGCATTTGAAAAACCGATTTGTAAACGCCGTGTGATGAAAAAAATTGCAAAACCTACCAATTTATTCTCTGGTTTAAAAAAATGTTTGGGGGTTCCAACTAATTTTCTAGCAAAAAAAAAATAAAATAAAAAAACTGATTTTTACATGTAAACAAAAACTTCATATTTTGTTTTTCTTAATGATGCCCCCGTAGCGTAAAGGTGGTTTTTAGATTACTCTAAATTTAGCAGGGACTGACATTGTTTGGCACTACTAAAAATCCAAGGAATCTCAGTTTTGGGGTATCTGTAAGAACTGGAGCTATCTCCATCACAATGCAAATACTTTTAGGATGGATTCTGAACCTATGCAAGAATGCCTTGCTCCTTTCCTCTTGAGTACCTGAGCCTTATTCTGGACACCAAGATGGCCAAGGTTTTTCTTTGATCAGAAAAGCTTCAGAATCTCCATCATCACATCTCTCTTCTGTCCTTCCTCCAGACGGTCTTCATTTGTTGTTGCTTGCAGGTTCTGGGCCTCAAGGTTACTCCTTCGAGCTTGCTATCTTGTTTCAGGGTTTGCTGGCTTCCTATTCTTTGATAAAGACCATTGTACACACTGTCTCACATGTGGCTCGCTTTTATGGGCTCCTCTGTGATTTTTGTGGGATCAGAATTTAGCTATCGGGGCACTCCAAAGACCACTGTTTGAACCAATCAGGGATATTCTATCCACTCATTTTTTATTTTTTTTTATCAAAACTTTTTTATTGACAAGGATTGTAACTGACCATACAGCCCAATATTATGATATACAGATCAATCAGAACATAATTATTGCACATACTAATACATATATAGTCAGAAAAATAAAAGGCGGTCACCTGGTATATAGCAAATATATAACTTTTTTTTTTTTTTTTTTTGGCAAAAACAGAAAACAAAAGGAAAAATAAATAAAAACTAATCAAACCACCCGAGCTTGTTAATGGACATCTGCTCAAAATGTCAGCTTGGCTACGCCGATATATAGAACATAAGAAAAGTCCCAAGCCCAGGCAAACATTACTAAAACTGTTAGTGCCAGTTCACACTTGAGCGCACTGCTCCTTCATTACATGCGATTTCATGTGCGGTGCGAATTTCAGCCATACACTTTGTATGGCTGAATTTGCACTGCATCCGCACCAAAGACGCACAGGAGTCATTTTTTGAGCCGCATTAAAATCGGATCGCACAGTGGTTCACACTTGTGCGATCCAATTCTGTGCATACTTGCAGATCGCACTGCGATATGCAATCAAACTGGGGGTGTCGTTAACTTTTAATTGACATCCCCTGCGTATCGCATATGGCAGTGTGAACTGCCAGAGGTGCGGATGCGATGTGGGAACAAGCTGCATATTCGCAGCGTTCCCGCATCGCACAAGTGTGAACCGAGCCTAAGTGGGTTTAAAATCGTAAAAAATCTATCCATCACTAGCTGTGAAGGGGAAAGGCTAGGGTTATCTAGCCAGCTTTGCCAGACAACATTGAATTTTTTTGACCGCATTACGATGGCGATAGGCCAATTGTTCTCTAAGAACAATAAAGTTAACATAGGCAACCCATTGGGCCCTAGTAGGCACAGTAGATGGCAGCCAAAATTGGGCAATCAACTTCCTAGCAAGGTATAATAATCTGGTTACCATGATGTAAATACCTTCTGGATACACTTCAGCATCGATCGCATACAACAGACACACCACAGGGGTGAAAGGTATAGGTGGACTAGATTTAGAAATAGTCCGCATAACCTGTGCCCAATATCATGTCAGTTTCGGGAAATGCCATATCATGTGTATAAAGTCCCCTCTGTGGACTGTACATTTCGGGCATAAAGGAGAGTCCCTCCAGCCCCAATCAAATAGTGTACGATAAGGTGTAATAGGTGTAGGATAAATTCTGTGCAGGATAAATAGTTGCGAGAGGATATGGGAAGCCGAGACCGACACAACTGGAAGAGACTGCAGGGCCATGTCCCATTGATCCCCATCTATATCTCCAATATCAGCAGTCCAATGGGTTCTACGTTTAGGTAAGGCAGGATCCTGAATGGATGATATCAAGACTGAGAATGCTCGCGATATCAACCCCTTGCGAGCAGACGCCTGCATAATCTCCTGTAGCAACGAGGAGCTATAGCTAGTCAGATTTAGCATTTGTTTTTGGGTCTATATCGCATGCCTGAGTTGGAGATATTGATAGAACTGTTTGTGTGTTATTCGAAATTCCGCACATAATTGATCATACGCTTTGAGAGTGCCACTAGAGTATATATGATTGAAAAACCAGATCCCCTTGCTGCCTTCATAAGGAAAATCCCTGTAGCTTACATTATTCAGGATAATTAGGATTATTCCACAATGAAGTAAACTCCATAGGTCCGGTAGTGGACAGTGCCTCCCTGTTTGCTTGCCAAATCTTCCTAAGCAGATTCGCTGTTGGAGAAGAGGAGGGGACACCTGAAAGGCCCATCTCCAGGTGAGAGCCCGCCACAAGCGTAGGGTTAGGTAAAGACACTAGTTGGGCAATAGGGTCATTAGTGTCCCCAACTGCTGTAATTGGGATGCTAAAAAATAAAATTTGGAGTCTGAAACCGCCAACCTCACCCCCCCCCCCCCAATCCTTGCCATATTGTAAGACATTCAAGCTAATATGGGCCTGCCTCTTCTTCCATATGAGATTTCAAAATTGAGAGTCAATTTGTTTAAACCATTTATTAGAAATCCACATAGGTGAATTATGGAATATATAAAAGAGCTGTGGGGCCCAGATTATCTTTAGTAGATTTACTCTCCCCACCAATGACAATGGTAACTTGCACCAACCTTGACATTTAATCCGTTGTCTATCTAGTAAAGGAGTTCGTATAAGTGACAGGTATTCCGATGGATCCAGGGATATCACCACCCCAAGTATCTAAAAGAACTAACAATAGCAATCTGAGAGGCACCTACGGGGAGGGACTATACCAGCGGGTCAAGGGGCATAAGAACAGAATTTGACCAATTTATGGTAAATTCAGGAAATTCCCAAAATGTAGTCATGGTTCCCATTAAAGTTTGCAAGGAGTCATTAGTGTCTCCCAAATATAACAATGCGTCATCTGCATAAAGAGATATCTCATCTTCCAAAGGACCTCTATAGAAGCCTACATTGGTAGGGTTCCTACGGATCAACATGGCCAAAGGTTCCACTGCCAGTGCGAATAAGAGTGGGGACAATGGACACCCTTGACGAGTTCCTCTAAGCAGGAAAAAAGAAGAGAGGGAATTGTTAATGCGGTTCCTAGCACGAGGAGCAGAGAAGAGAACCCTCACCCAATTGATAAAGTTATCCCTCAAGCCAAACCGAGACAGAATCTCCCAGAAGTACGGCCACTCAACGCTATCAAAAGCCTTGGCAACATTTAAAGATAGAATGGCCCTACCTCCAGGATTATCCACCAGTATCTGTTAAGGCCCGTACACACGTACCGATCGTCGTCATACAAACGTCGGCGGACGAAAGATCTGCCGATTGTACGCTTGTTAGTATGGTGCCTCCGACAGCTGTCTGCGCACATTCTGCGGACAAGAGTCTTTCTTGCAAACATAAAAATTTTTGTATGCCGACACCAGAACGGACGATTGTTCGCCTGTCAGTACAGAAATCAGCCGACAGACCGCAGATTTGCAAGACTGGGCATGCTCAGAAAAGAAAAAACACAGGGAAAGTTAACCATTACATGACATCACTTCTGCAGTCAGCTGAAGTCGGCGGACAAAATTCTTGTGCTGTCTTTGCACTTTTCAACAGACATCGACATCCCGGGGAGAAAAGACGAACGTTTGTATGACGACGATCGGTACGTGTGTACGGGCCTTAAGTTTAGAAATATTTGTCTTATATTATCTGCTGTAGATCGTGTTGGGATAAACCCAAATTGGTCTCGGTGAACCAGACAGCCAATTACACCAGACAGTCGGGCACGAGTTTGTCCTTCCCTGGTTTAGGGAGCGTTACTATTATGACGTCCTTCATGGAGTTAGGTAGGTGACCTGTTCTAGCTGCCTCATGTAAGGCCCGCAAAAGCGGAGGGAGAAGGACCGGCCTATACCATCCACTCTCAATTACAAAGTTGTGTTTCTGGTTGACATCACCAGTGGCGTCACTAGGGTGGGGCCAGAGGGGGCCACGGCCCCTCCAAAATTACAGTGTGCCCCCCCAAAAAAATTAGGCTATTCATTTAACTTCACATTAAGTCCCGCAGGCGCTGGCGCAGTGGCGCTTAAAGGAACTACGAAGAAAGGAGGAAGGACTGCGACCGACACAGCAGGAGGGCGTTCCCCATGGAGGCATGTCAGGCCCGCCCACTCGCCCAGCCTAGCAGCAGACAGCGCGGTGTGACATTGAGGGAGAGCGGGCGCCTGCGCTGTGTGAAAGAGGAGAAGAAGCGGGAGCCGAGTCAGCCAGCGCCAGCAGAGGAGAGGAGGAGGACACGACAGTCACAGGACACACACGAGTCGAGGATGGAGCAGCCTGCAGGCCGGGACCGTCATCATCCATTTAGGTCAGTGGGGGTCATGTCCTGTTCCTAGGGGGTCCTGTCCTGTTCCTGGGGGGGTTCTGTCCTGTTCCTGGGGGGTCCGGTCCTGTCCTGGGGGGTCCTGTCCTGTTCCTGGGGGGTCCTGTCCTGTTCCTGGGGGGTCCTGTCCTGTTCCGGGGGGTCCTGTCCTGTTCCTGGGGGGTCCTGTCCTGTTCCTGGGGGGTCCTGTCCTGTTCCTGGGGGGTCCTGTCCTGTTCCGGGGGGTCCTGTCCTGTTCCGGGGGGTCCTGTCCTGTTCCTGGGGGGTCCTGTCCTGGAGGGTCATGTCCTGTTCCTGGGGGGTCCTGTCCTGTTCCTGGAGGTCCTGTCCTGGGGGTCCGGTCCTGTTCCTGGGGGGTCCTGTCCTGGGGGGTCATGTCCTGTCCTGGGGGGTCCTGTCCTGGAGGGTCATGTCCTGTTCCTGGGGGGTCCTGTCCTGTTCCTGGGGGGCCCTGTCCTGGGGGTCCGGTCCTGTTCCTGGGGGGTACTGTCCTTGGGGGTCCTGTCCTGTTCCTGGGGGGTACTGTCCTTGGGGGTCCTGTCCTGTTCCTTGGGGGCCCTATCCTGTTCCTTGGGGGTCCTGTCCTGTTCCTTGGGGGTCCTGTCCTATTCCTTGGGGGGGTCCTGTTCCTTGGGGGTCCTGTCCTGTTCCTTGGGGGGTCCTGTTCCTTGGGGGTCCTGTCCTGTCCTTGGGGGTCCTGTCCTGTCCTTGGGGGGGTCCTGTTCTGTCCTACAAACACAGGCTGGCGGGCGGGTGGAGGGGGGCGTGCATAGCGGAGTGGCATCATGCAAGACGTCTCACCAGCATAGGGAGAGTGCGCGGCGCGCACCAAGCACCCAACCTAGGCGGCCAGGCCTAAAGCGCATGCGGGAGTGGCGTCACATGGACAGTACTGACTACTTAGCAGTCTGTCTATTGTGTGTCGGGGACCGGGACCGTACCGGACAGTGAGGAGGTGCCGGCGGCAGCGCAAGGCAAGGCACTGGCAGCAAGCAGCATATGCCAGCCCAGCCAGCAAGCCAAGCAGCAGCGCCAGCACAGAGGAGTGTGACGAGGACTCTGAGGAGCCAAGGCTGAGCCAGCCACCAGGACACGAGGAGCAGGCCATAGGCATCGGCTTAGAGGTGGCAGCCTCAGCCTGCCTGGCAGGTGAGTCACTGGAGTAGTGAGTTCACTCACTGCACATTTGCAATGCATCATACCACCCTCACACCCAACAATTGTCAATGTGGTTGACATGCTGAGCAGAAAGAATTTTACAGCTGAACAATGCTGTCAGCATACTCAGCATGTCAGCCCACATTGTCATTTTCAGGGGTGTGAGGGTGGTATGAGATGCAAATGTGCAATGGACTCACAGTGAGTCCACTGCACATTTGCATCTCATACCACCCTCACACCCCTGAAAATGACAATCTGGCTGACATGTTGACCGAATATATTTTACAGCTGAGCTGAACTGCTCCACTAGTGCCACCTCTACAACTGATGTCCCCGGACCTGCTCCTTGTGTGTCTGGTTCCATTGCTGCGTACTGCTGCCTCGCCTTACAGGTGACTCCGCTAATCCGCTGTCCGCATGCTCTGGGCCTTCAAATATATAAACATGAAATATTTGTGACTGATGCCCATTGTCAGGAATATTTCATGTTTATGTCTTTATTTGGCCAATGTTTCACAAATGTTTCATGTTTTATGCATTTGAAGGCCCAGAGTGTATGGACAACGTCAGTGGAGTCACCGGTAAGGTGAGGCAGCAGCACGCAGCTGAGGAGCCAGACACAGCCAGCACACAAGGAGCAGGCCCAGGGACATCGGTTTTAGAGGTGGCAGGTAAGTGGAGCAGTGAGTCCACTGCACATTTCCTTTCTCGTACCACCCTCATGCCCCTGAAAATGACAATGTGGACTGACCCGCTGACAGAACTTTACAGTTGAACATGGCAAACATGTATAATACATGTCTGTAAGTTTGCTATGTCCAGCTGTAAAATTCTGTCAGCGTGTCAGTCCACATTGTCATTTAATGTTAATGCTTTTAATATCCATTGTCAGGAATATTTCATGTTTATGCGTTTGATTTCCGTTTTTTCGGAATCAAACGCATAAACCTGACATATTCCTGACATTGGCCATCAAACACAAACATGAAATATTCTTGACCATGGGCATCAAACGCATAAACATGAAGTATTCCTGACCATTTGACTTGAATATTTCATGTTTATGCATTGGATTTCCATTGTCAGGAATATTTCATGTTTAGGTGTTTGATGCCCGTTGTCAGGAATATTTCAAGTTTGTGTTTGATTTCCATTTTGGGAAAAACAAAAGTGAATTTGTAACAAGGCCTCTGGAGTGCATTCTATTCTTGATAGATAGATAGCTAGCTATTATAAAAATTGCGTTTTATAGTTGGCCCCCCTACTTTTGTCCCTGTCCCCCCATGTGCCCCCCCTAAATATAAAAGCTGGAGACTCCACTGGACATCACCCCTGCTAGGTTAGTGTCTGAGCTGGTGGACTTATCCTGTAAAAAGCTTGTTTTGATATTAAACAGGAACAATGTAATGTTAAAGCCTAAAAGCCTCCCTAAAGTGGTTGTAAAGGCATAAAGTTTTTTTTACCTTTTAATGTATTTACTTACATGGTCAGCCCCCCCAAAAAACTTACCGGTACTTGAGCCCTATCCTGATCCAGTATTCCTCTTTCTCTCCTCACATGACATGGAGGCAGCAGCGGGAGGCTTTCTATGGGGACATTCAGAAAGGAGTTGAGTAGTGGGGGACCCCAGGAGAGGAGGTTTGGGGCTGTTCCCTGCATAAACATTGCATGCAGCAGTTAAGTATACCATGTTTGTTATTTTAAGAAAAAAAAAAGCTGAGTCTTTACAATCACTTTAACCAGTTCTGGACCGGAAGGCCTTGCCCCTTAATGACCAGGTAATTTTTTGCGATTCGGCACTGCGTTACTTTAACGGAAAATTGCGACACTCTAATTGATGTCTATCCCCCCCCCCCACAAATAGAACCCAGGGGGTATACTCCCACTCTTTTGATGGTATTTGATCACCTCTGCGATTTTTATTTTTTGCGCTATAAACAAAAAAAGAGCGCCAATTCTGAAGAAAACCCAAAAAATATTTCTCTTACGTCCTCCGACAGTCGCCGCCCACTTCATATTCATCACCAATGGGGTTATGTCCTCTATTCCGTAGGAGTAGCTAGGCAATAGAATATGTTAGTACAAAGACTTTTAACATATCCCACCCCCAGGGGGTGGTCCCCTCAGTACATAACCCTCCACTTCCTGTATCCAACTCAGTTTCATTTGTCTAGCTGTCAGGAGTAGCTGGAAGTTTCTGTGCTGGGGCACCTTGTCTCAGCTCTCTTTCCTTTCTTTGGATTTTATTTGAGTTTTTTCTCTCTTTCTTGTTAGCTGTTATTTTACCAGCGTTAGTTAGTTCTTCGGAAGAAGAGGATCATGCGGGCTGCGTCTCGGGCTGCGTCTCGGGCTGACCCCCCTGGTAGCAGGCTGTGGGTCAGTGGTTTCTCAGCCCGCCATCGAGCGTTCAGTCAGGTATCGCTCCTGAGTTATCTGAACGACCCATCCCTGTTCCGTGCAGGGATGCTAGGTGAGGTGGCTACCTCACCGGACACTGTGCGGTTTCTCAACCCACCTTCTGATGCGTCCTGGATGCGACTCTCCCTGCCTCATGTGCAGCGGTTTGTTCGCCTGTGCGGGTCTCCCACGCCATGTAAGAGGTAAGTGCATTTATGTGGGGACCTGTCTGTCTGGGGGGTGTCAGTCTGGGACTGTGTACCTTGCCCTGTGTTCACACTATTACGTTTTCCCTATCTCTCACATTGCATGCTGTGGGCTGCAGGAGGGGGGGCTGGCTGCACTCTGTGTCAGTTTTCTGTCTGTGTGAACGGCTGTGTGCTGGGGGGCTTGAGTTTCTCATGCTTGGGGCACATTACAGCGCCGCTGCGGCGGTTTACCATGTTCCTTTTTTTGGGCAGATGGTGTGTTTTACTTCACCCTCATGGGGTGTGGGAGCGGCGGTTTCGGCGCCATTTTTGCTGCGATCGCTCCGGCCGCATGTTTTACATGCATGGCGGCCATTTTCTTGTAGCCTCCATAGGCTTTAATAGAGCGCCCTGTATGCCAGCACTTCCTTTCTTTCAGGAGCACCGCAGGCAGCAGCAGCAGCACCGATCTCTCCAGGTTCATTTCTCTCTATTCCCTGTATCCTGCCTTGGTATACTTGTCCCTGTGGGGGTCCCTTGTGTGGGGTGCTTAGTGTGAGTGGGCTACGATCGCAGCGCTCTCTTAAAGGGGCGGTCACCCATTTATTTTTGCTACTACAGGGGCATGGATTCTCAGGAATGCTAGTTTCCTGCCAATTTAGTGGGAAGCCAGGGGACTGCGGTTTCCCCCCCCGGGGGGGATTTGGCTGCGATTGCGGCTAGCCTTGCGACTCAGGTGCAAATGCTGGTGGCTGCTCAATCCTCTAAAAGGCCCAGAGTTTAAATTTCCTCTGATTCAGAGGGTGGTGGTACTGGGGCTGCTGTGGCAGAGATCTCCTTATCGGGGTCTCGTTCCTCCCTGGACCTTATAGGGTCAGAAATGGAGGCTGAGGTAGAGGGGGTTGATAATTCTCCCCCTGGCTCGTCTGAAGAGCTTGCACTCATGGATGAATTGGTTGCTTCTATCAAGCAAACTCTGCGTTTGGAGGAGGAAACATGTCCTCCAGCTGCCTTGGCGGCTTATGGGACGCAGAAAAGGCGCAAATCATCGCAGATGTTTCCATGCACTGATGATTTTCAGCGCGCTGTGAAAGAACGATGGCGTAATATACGCAAACCTTTTGCTGTACCAAGTAGGTTTAAGCTGCGCTATCCTTTTACGCCGCTACTGATGGGCGTTGGTGTGTCCCACCTCCGGTGGACCATGCGTTAGCAGTTTTGAACAAGTCCACTGCGATTCCTGCTGAAGACACCCCGGTGTTCCGGGATGCCACGGACAAGAGGATGGAGTCCCTTGCCCGTCGTACCTATTCTATTATGGGTTCTATGTTGAAAGCTTTATTTGCTTCACTTATGGCAGCCCAGGCGGTCGCGAGCTGGACGCAGGTGCTTAGGCGTGTCCTGGTGGCTGATTCTGCCCCCCAGGCGACTTTGGATATGGTGGATCAAATCCACCAGGGTGTCATGTATTTGTGTGATGCGGACCTGGATATGGTTTCGTTGGCTGCACGTGTACACAGTGTGGCGGTGTTATCTCGCCGCCTGGTTTGGTTGAAGTGTTGGTCTGTGGATCAATCTTCACGTAAGACCTTGGCCAATCTGCCTTTTGATGGTTCTCGCCTTTTTGGCGAATCCCTGGATGCCCTAATTAAAGGGGTCACGGGGGGTAAGAGCACGCTCTTACCTCAATCCCACAAGACTAAGACGGCTCCTGGAAAAAAGAATGCTTTCTTTCGGCCCCTCAGGGGTCCTTTCGTGCCTTTCGGTCACACTTTGGGGCAAGCCGTCCAAGGGTCAAGGCTCCCGCAAGAAGCCGTGGGCAGGTAAGCAAAAGTCCGGCCAATCCGGTTCTGCGGCCCACAACAGTGCGGCCTGAAGGGGCGCCCTCACCCAATTCACAGGAAATCGTTCGATCTGGCTACTAGATCGAGTTTCTCTCTCGGCCGGAGAGCAGATTTTTTTCCCTCAAGTCTTCTGTTATCCCCGGAGCGTTTGCGGGACCTGCATCTAGCGGTGCAGGACCTGAGGGCTCAGGGAGTGGTGGTCCCGGTGCCTCATCGGGACAGATTTCGAGGGTTCTATTCCAATCTGCTCACCGTGCCCAGGAAGGAGGGCAAGGTGCGTCCGATTCTGGACTTGGAGGCGCTGAACCGCTTTGTGCGGGTGCGCAAGTTCCGCATGGAATCCCTGCGGTCGGTGGTGGCTGCCCTGGTTCCGGGTGAGTTCATGGCTTCCATCGACTTGAAGGATGCGTATCTTCACATCCCTATTTTCGAGGGTCACCAGAGGTACCTTCGATTCGCCATAGCGGAAGATCATTACCAATTTGTGGCGTTGCCTTTTGGTCTCGCCTCGGCTCCGAGGGTGTTCACCAAAGTGCTGGCACCGGTTCTGGCTTTGTTGAGGGCCCAGGGCATTTCGGTTCTGGGGTATCTGGACGATATTCTGGTTCGGTCTGCGACCAGCCAGAGTCTGAAGAAGGATCTGTCCGTCACGTTGCAGACTCTGCAGGAGTTTGGTTGGACGATCAATTTTCCAAAGTCGACATTGTGCCCATCGGTTCGGATTTCTTACCTGGGTATGATTCTGGACTCTGTCCAGGCGAAGGTCTTCCTGCCGGAAGAAAAACTCGCAGCTCTTCAGGAGGCAGTCAGGTCCCTCAGGGACGTTCCATCTTCGTCCATTCGGACGTGCATGCGGTGTCTGGGATTGATGGTCTCGGCTTTCGAGGCGATTCCCTTCGCCCAGTTTCACACACGGGATCTCCAAGCGGAGATATTGTCCAAGTGGGACGGGCGTCCGCAGTCTCTGGATCTCCAGATGTCATTGAGTTCTCAGACCAGAAGGGATCTTCTGTGGTGGCTTCAATCCCCCTCAGTATCGGGGGGCAAGTCTTTTCGTCCCTTTTCGTGGACGGTGATCACCACGGACGCCAGCCTGTCGGGCTGGGGTGGTGTTCTGGGCGTTCTGTCCGCCCAGGGTGTTTGGTCGACGGAGGAATCCTCCCTTCCGATCAACGTTCTGGAACTGCGAGCGATACTCCTCTGTCTTCGTCGTTGGACGGACAATCTTCACGGCTACCCTGTTCGGGTGCAGACGGACAATGCCACGGCGGTGGCTTAAATCAATCACCAAGGGGGCACCAGGAGTGCCCGGGCGGCTCGAGAAGTGGCCGCGATTCTGTCTTGGGCCGAGACGCATGTCCCGGCAATATCGGCAGTTCACATTCCGGGGGTGGAAATTTGGCAGGCGGATTATCTGAGCCGCCAGACCCTGGACCAGGGGGAATGGTCCCTTCACCCGGCTGTCTTCCAGATGTTGTGCGCCAGGTGGGGTCTTCCGGAGGTAGACCTGTTCGCGTCTCGTCTGAACAACAAAGTACCACGGTTCGTGGCAAGGACGCGCGATCCTCGGGCAGACGCGTCGTACGCGTTGGTTGCCCCGTGGCATCAGTACCAACTGATGTATGCGTTCCCACCGATTCAATTGCTGTCCAGGTTCCTTCGCGGAACCGACCACGGTGATTCTTGTGGCACCGGACTGGCCTCGCCGGTCCTGGTACGCAGACCTCGTAAATCTGGCAATCGACGCCCCGTGGCGTCTGCCTCTTCGAGAAGATCTTCTGTCGCAAGGACCGATCTTCCATCCTGCTTTACAGTCGCTGGCTTTGACGGCCTGGCTGTTGAAACCGAGGTCCTGAAGAACAGGGGTCTTTCCCCTGAGGTCATTCACACCTTAATAAATGCGAGGAAGTCTTCCTCGGGGAAGGTTTATTACCGTACTTGGAAGGCGTATTTTGCCTGGTGCGAATCCAGGGGTTTCTCTCCTGACACTTATTCGGTGTCTAGGGTGTTGCCCTTCCTTCAGACGGGTGTTGACCAGCGTCTGGCGCTGGCCACGATCAAGGATCAGGTGTCTGCTTTGGCCGTTCTTTTTCAACGGCCTGTGGCATCTGATTCTTTGGTTAGCACTTTTGTGTAGGGGGTACGTCATCTGATCCCTCCTAGGAGGGACCCTTTTCCCCCTTGGAACTTGAATCTAGTTCTATCAGTATTGCAGCGTGCTCCTTTTGAAAGGATCAGGGAGATCTCGCTGTCTTGGTTATCCAAGAAGGTCGCCTTTTTGGTGGCTATCACCTCGGCTCGTCGAGTGTCGGGGCTGGCAGCCTTGTCCTGCAAGTCTCCGTATCTGGTTGTGCATTTGGACAAGGTGGTCTTGCGACCTAACCCTTCTTTTATTCCAAAAAGGGTTTCGGACTTTCATCTCAATGAGGACATTGTCCTACCTTCGCTTTGCGCGAAGCCGAAGCATCCGATGGAGGTGTTGCTTCGCTCCTTGGATGTTGTCCGGGCGATTAGAGTCTATCTCAAATCGACTGAGTCTTTTCGCAAGTCGGATGCCTTGTTTGTCCTTCCGGAAGGTCCTCGGAAGGGCATGGCGGCGTCGGCTTCTACAATCGCCAAATGGGTCAGACAGACCATTGATCAGGCCTATGCTTTGAAGGGGAAAGTTCCCCCTGTACCTGTGAAGGCGCACTCTACCAGATCTCTGAGTACGTCTTGGGCCTGTCGTCATGGGGCCTCTGTGGCCCAGGTGTGTAAGGCGGCGACTTGGTCGACCGTACACACTTTCACGATATTCTACAGAGTAGATGTTCAGGCATCGGCTGATGCTTCCTTTGGCCGCAAGGTTCTTAGTGCGGCAGTTCCCTAGAGCCCTTGTTACGGGTTCTTTGGCTTTTTGGGATATTTGTTTTTTCCCTGGGTTTTCTTGCTCCTGTTGAGCGAGTGTTTTGTTCTTATGCCCAACTGGTTTCCTTCCTTTGGTAAGGTTCCTTTCTCTGATGGGGAGACGGCGTTGCCTTGGGCGCGGCTGCGTTCTTCCCACCCCTCATGTTTACACTGCTTTGGGACATCCCCATTGGTGATGAATATGAAGTGGGCGGCGACTGTCGGAGGACGTAAGAGAAAACGGAATTTTTGTAAAATCTTACCTGTAAAATTCCTTTCTCTGAGTCCTCCGACAGTCGCCGCCCCCGCCCCTCTTTTGGGGTTTTGATGTACTCTCTACTGCTATTCCACTGAAACTGAGTTGGATACAGGAAGTGGAGGGTTATGTACTGAGGGGACCACCCCCTGGGGGTGGGATATGTTAAAAGTCTTTGTACTAACATATTCTATTGCCTAGCTACTCCTACGGAATAGAGGACATAACCCCATTGGTGATGAATATGAAGTGGGCGGCGACTGTCGGAGGACTCAGAGAAAGGAATTTTACAGGTAAGATTTTACAAAAATTCAGTTTTTTCACATTCTGCTATATAACATTCCCAAAAATGTTCAAAATCAAAATTTTTCATCCTTTTAGGCCAATTTGTATTCTGCTACATAAAAGTTATTTCCTCTACAAACTAGGGGAAAGATTTATGTAATTTTTATTTATTTTTGTTTTACTAGTAATGGCAGAAATCTGTAATTTTTAGCGGGACTGCGACATTGGGGCAGACAGATCGGACCCCTAACTGACATTTTTGACACTTTTGGGGGGGCCAGTGACATTACTACAGTAATCAGTGCTAAAAATATGCACTGTAACTGTAAAAATGACACTGGCAGAGAAGGGGTTAACCTAAGGGCGAGCAAAGAGTTAATTGTGAGCCTAGGGGAGTGTTTTTTAACTGTAGGGGGATGGGCTTGTGAAATGATCATAGAGACCTGTGATCCTATATAGAAGGATCACAGGTGCTCTGTGATAATTTCAGAAAAAACAACGGTCAGCTATGTTTACAACAGCTGACTGTCCTTCTCTCTCAGCGGGGGAGCAATCGCGGGTGCCCGGCGGCAATCGCAGCCGAGGGGCCAGTGGATTGGCATTCCCGCGCTCCCAGGAACTGATGTACTCCTATGTCGATTCACGCAGCTGAGCTGAGTAAAACTGCGGCAGACGGTCAGCAAGTGGTTAAGGTAGTTTCGGCCTCCCAACCCCAACCAGCACAAAGTTGTTCTGTCCCTCTTTCTGGCCCTTGTGTTTTTTAGAAGGCGATCTCCCTCCATTTTGTGCATGTAGCTTTAACAAGGCTAGTTTTCTTTTCAGCCATTGTGTCCATTAGAAACTCCCTGTAAAGCAGGGGAAGGCAACCTTTGAGAGATGGAGATCTACCTGGAAAATATGGAAGAGATCAAAGATCACCACGGGGCAGCGCCCCCTTTTTCTCTATAGTTCATTGGCGGACACAGCTCCTGATCATCTTAACCATTGGGTTATACTGCTCCCTACAGGAGTAGGACACTAGGCAGAAAAAAAGCTTGACTACGCCTATGGGCAGTCCCAGGGGGTATACTCCCACTCTGTTATAGGCACTTTTGCCTAGGAGGAGGAGTAAGGACCTAGTTCCTTGCTGGGATCTTCGGCCCTGGCAATTTTTTCCTATTTAATGGATTTTCTATTTTTCCTGTAAGAATCTACAATCAACTGCTGGACTGGGCGATGTCCTGGATTTTTAAAAAAATTCAGTGGTCACCCCAGTCTGGCCAGAGAGCGCACGCAGGCCTCAGCTCCGTGCTAGGTTGGCCGCGACATAACCCTACTGGACAGGGGCTGGCCTGCGAGGTCGCATACAACCTGGCCTCGGCCTGAGTCGCAGTGTTCCTCCTGGCTAATAGCCCCCCATTTCGATGGAGATGAGGTTCTGTCTAGAGCAGTGCCACCCAGGTCCTGGTATGGTAAGTATCTGTTCCCCCTCCCCCCTAGAGGGTTTTGGGTTGGATGTGGGCCCCTCTCTGGGATGGTTGGACCCCTGGGTTCTCCTCCTTCCCCTGCAGCATCCCCCCTCTCTCTGTGGTCCCTGAAGACACTGGGGGTGGGGAGCGCGCCACCGGCGACCAGATGATCGGATTGTGGGAAGGGGGCTTTACCTGGTGGGGGCTCCTGCCAGGGCCCCCCTTCCTGCAGATGTTGTTCCGGGGTATTGGTACCCCTACTGGGCCCCCGGGGGCTACGTGGTGCAGCCATTTTCTTGTAATGTTTGTGTAGCCTCAGGGTCCATTTTCTAGTGGTGTTTCATTGCTAATAGCATGACAGCGGCCATGGGTATTGATTTTGACAGTAGGAGCCCCTCCTTATCCCCTGTTGCTGACTCCTGGATCCTTCTCTTCCTAATTCCCCTCGTGTGTGCAAATAGCCTGGTGCTGTGGTGCCTGATCAGTGGGTGGTGAGTCTGGTGGGGTCCTCTCCCTCTTTGCTATAGGATCAGGTGGTGCTGCCATCGAGGTGGGGGTTGTCCCAAGCAGTGTTTTTACACCTTTTTTTGTGGGCCCTTTTTTCACTCATGGAGTCCCTTGAGCACATTTTCCCCCGGATTCCCCTCTCAGAGGCTGCCGGGCCCTCCGGGTCCCAATAATCCCTCACTGCACTGACAGCGGACCTGGAGTCTTTGGTGTCCAAGGTGGATTTGGTTCTGGGGAAACGGGCTTGCAAAAAAAAAAAACGGCCTTCACCTACCTCATCTGATCCTAAATCTGATTTGGCCGCCGAGGACTAGAGTCACCCTGGTGGGTCTGGGTGCCCACACACTGTGCTTTCTCAGATAGTGAGGATAATTCCTCTGCTCCTGCAGCCGCGAATGAAAAGGCGCTGATGGATGCACTGAATGTATCTGTGCATGAGACTTTAAAAATGGAGGATGCGGCTGATGCCGCAATCGGAGGCGTTGGTTCCTTTTGGCACCCACAAGCCCTCCAGAGCAGCAAAGGTGTTGCCCTTTCCTGCTTACCTTGACAAAATTGTCCCTAAACAGTGGGGTTGTCCAAAACGACCCCTTGTGGTCCCTAAGTGTTTTTTTATGCAGTACCCTTATGAGGACTCCCTGCTTAAAAAGTGGATTGTCCCACATTTGGTGATCTCTCTGGTTTCTAGGTTAAACAAAGCAACCATGATTCCGCTTGAAGAGTCCCCGGTCTTTAAGGACCCAGCTGACAGAAAAGCTGAGGCCGGTTTTTACTATTGCCCTGGTGTCTCAAACTCTGACCGAGTGGGCCAAGCTTTTATGCTGGGGCCTGGAGGGGAGCTTCCCCTTGCCTTTGCTGAGCTTGCGGACCAGTTGGTCCAGGGGCTGCAGTTTGTCTGTGATGCCTCTTTGGATGCGGCTCCTCTGATTGCGAGGCTGTCTGTCTCAGCAGTGGTCCTTAGGCGTGTTATTTGGCTTAAATGCTGGTCTGCGGACCAGACTTCTAAGAAGGCCTTATCTGATCTCCCCTTCCTAGGGGATAGGCCTGTTTGGAGCTTCCCTGGATGACATCATTAAGGGTCTCACAAGGGGTAACAGTACTTTTCCTCCTGCAGGTTAGTAAGGGCAAGGAGCCTCGTTGTAGACGTAATCCATCCTTCTCGGCTCATTCAAAGTTTTTTTCGTCCCTCAGGGTCTCAAGACAAGGGATCAAAACCCTTCAGGGCCGCGTCCGGAGTATCCAAATGAACCTGGTCTGGCAAACTGAGAACGGGCTTCTCCAGACATGGCTCCCTCAGCATGAAGGGGTGCCCTCACCCATATGTGGGCTGAGGGGATGTCTTCGCTGGTTTCTGGACCCGTGGGCCTCCCTGGTACAAGACAAGTGGGTCCACAAAGTCATATGGTCCGGCTACAATATCGAGTTTTGTTCTTATCCTCCAAAAACATGTTTTCCCTCCAACTTGCGCCTGTCTCCAGACCGCTTACGGGGTCTCTTTGGGGCAGTGCAAGACTTGCTGAGCCAAGGGGTGATTGTCCCTTTTCCGACTTCTGAACATTTTCAGGGGTTTTATTCAAACCTGTTTACAGTCCCCAGGAAGGAGGACAAGGTGCGGCCAATTCTGGACCTCAAGGTGCTAAACTGCTCTGTGCAGGTGCAGAAGTTTTGAATGGAGTCCATTCCCACGGTAGTGGCATCCCTGCATCAGGGGGATCTTCTTCTATCAATATCAAGGACGCTTACCTTCACATTTCAATATCTGTTGGTCACCAGAGCTTTGCCGTGGGAGAGGAGCATTATCAGTTTGTGGCATAACCCTTTGGTCTTGCCTGCGCTCCTCGGGTCTTCACAAAAGTGTTGGCCCCAGTGTTGGCATTGTTGCTTCAGCGAGGGTATCGCGGTACTGGAGTACCAGGACGATCTTCTGCTGCAATTGGAGTCTCCGACTGCTCTGGTAGACAACTTGGAGATTACTCTGCGAACTCTGAGGGAGTTTGGTTGGATTCTAAACCTTCAGAAGTCTGCTCTGGTTCCTTCCACAAATCTGGACTATCTGGGTCTGACTCTGGACTCGGCTTTAGCCAGAGTGTTCCTTCCTCTGAAAAAAACTCCAGAAACTGCAGGAAGCAATTCAAATTCTGTTGTCCAGCAGGCGGTCATCCCTTTGGACTTGCATGTGGGTGCTGGGCCTGATGGTGTCTGCCTTCAAGGCGGTTCCATTTGCACAGTTCCACAGGAGATCTCTGCAAAGAGAGATTCTGGTCAAATGGGACAAGAATCCACAGTCTATAGACAATCTGATCTGGCTGAGCCAGGG
Organism: Pelophylax lessonae; assembly: GCF_965119305.1. Taxonomy (NCBI): domain Eukaryota; kingdom Metazoa; phylum Chordata; class Amphibia; order Anura; family Ranidae; genus Pelophylax; species Pelophylax lessonae. The sequence continues at coordinate 191,756,863 of NC_138772.1, read as the reverse complement.
TACGAGAGGGTCTCTGATCTGGTGGCTTCGTTCTCTGGCACTTCGCCAGGGCAAATCCTTTCACCCCCTGTACTGGACAAAGGTCACCATGGATGCCAGCCTGTCCGGGTGGGGAGGCGTCCTCGGAAAATATTCTGCTCGGCGGTTCTGGACACTGGAAGAGTCCAGACTGCCGATCATTGTACTGCAGCTTTGAGTGATCAGACTCTGTCTGGATCATTGGACGGATCGTCTTCAGGGGTGTCCAGTGCAAATTTAATCAGACAATGCAATTGACTGTGGCCTATGTCAATCACCAAGGGGGCACAAATAGTGTCCTGGTGGCTCAGGAAGTAGCCGGCATTCTAAGGTGGGCAGAACGTTTTGTTCCAGCCATCTCTGCTGAACATATTCCGGGGGTGGAAAATTGGCAGGCGGATTACCTCAGTCGACAGGCGTTGGACCGGGGGGGAATGGTTACTTCATCTGGAGGTGTTTTCATGAGCTGTGCCTCCGTTGGGGTACTCCTGAGGTTGGCCTGTTGGCCTCCCGTCTCAACAGGAAGGTGCAGTGGTTTGTGGCACAGTCTCGGGATCCTCTGGCAGATGCCACAGATGCACTGATGGCCTTGTGGGGTCAGTATTGTCTAATTTACGCCTTTGCCCCTCTCAAGCTTCTGCCAAGACTTCTGCACAGGATAGAGGCAGAAGGGATTCCGGTCATCTTAATGGCTTCAGACTGGCCTCGCTGGTGTTGGTACGCCGATCTTGTATGGCTGGTCGCTGATGTTCCTTTGAGATTTCCTCTCAGGGAAGATCTGCTGTTCCAAGGGCCAATCTTCCATGCTGCTTTACAGGCGCTGACTTTAATGGCTTGGCTGTTGAAAGCCAGGTGCTGCGAGATAGAGGTTTGTCTGATTCAGTGATTCCTACGCTGTTAAAAGCTAGAAAATCTACATCAAGGAAGATCTACCATCGTACATGGAAGAAGTCATACATTGCGTGGTGTGAGTCTCTTGGGTTCATCTTTGCTCCTTTTTGGTGGCTCGGATCTTTACCTTCCTCCAACAGGGGGTTGAGCAGCACCTGGCCTTGAGTACTGTTAAGGGCAAGGTCTCGGCCTTGGTGGTCTTCTTTCAATGACCATTGGCCACACTTTCCTTGGTGCATACTTTTATCCAGGGAGTTCAACACTTGGCTCCTCCTCTCCATTGCTGCCGTGGGACCTCAATTTTGTGCTTTCAGTCCTCCAGAAACCTCCTTTTGAAAATTTTAGGGTGGTTCCCCTGCTTACGTTATCCCAGAAGGTGGCCTTTTTGGTGGCAATCACTTCTGTGCGCAGGGTGTTCGAGCTGGCGGATTTGTCTTGTCGTTCACCTTACTTGGTGGTTCACAGAGATAGGGTGGTTCTTCGCCCTGTCCGTTGTTCCTTCCAAAGGTTGTCTCTGATTTTCATTTGAATGAAGACATTGTGTTGTTTTTCCTGTGTCCCAGGCCAAAACATCCTAAGGAAATTGCCTTGCATTCCTTGGATGTGGTTCAAGCAATTAGGGTTTACCTGGCAGCTACGGAGTCTTTTAGGAAATCAGACTCACTATTTGCGCTCACGGACAGACTTTGGAAAGGGTTGTCCGCTTCTGCTGTGACCATTTCCAGATGGATCAGACAGATGGTGTTTCAAGCCTATTCAATTAAGGGTACTTCCTTTCCCTGTTACAGTGCACTCTACTAGGGCGCTTAGTGGCTCCTGGGCCTTCCGTCATCAGGCGTCAGTGATGCAGGTTTGCAAGGCAGCTACTGGGTCGTCTGTGCACACCTTTACAAAATTTTATAATGTGGATGTGTTGGCATCTGCGGATACTTATTTGACCGCAAGGTTTTGCAGGCTGCTGTTTAGAGGACCTGGTCCTCTTTGAGGTTGTATTATTTTTTTCAGTTGTTCTTGGTTGAGCCACATGTTGCCTGGTTGGCTATGGTTTAGCCTTGGGGAATTTTTTTCTGCTGTTCCCACCCCTCATGTTTAACACTGCTTTGGGACATCTCAATGGTTAAGAAGATCAGGAGCTGTGTCCGTCAATGAACGATAGAGAAAATTGGATTTTTGTCTTACCGTAAAATTTATTTTTCTGATGTTCATTGATGGACACAGCACCCACCCCTCTGTGGGTTTTTTTTTCTGACACTGCTTGTAACAACACTGAGTGCCTATAGCTGAGAGTGGGAGTATACCCCCTGGGTATATTGGTCACAATTTCTTTCATGTCTGGGGAGTAATTGGTTATCCCCACAAGTCTGATGCTAGAGTTCATCATGAAAGCAGAACATCTGGAACTGCAAGCTGATTTTCTTAACTAGTTTCAGGCCTGACTATCTGCTCTGATTTCTGGCATTGCAGGTAGTATGTAGGGCAGTGTACAGAGGTCAGTAGCTTGTAGGGCAATGCACAGAGGTCAATCATTTTTAGAGCAGTGTACAAAGGTCAGAACCATATAGGGCAGTGTACATAGGTAATTTGTGGATATGGCACGAGTCAGGAGGGCAGAGAGGTCAGGAGAGTATGGATCTGGAAAATTAGGAGGGCACAGTACAGGGGGATCAGGAGGGCATGGTATTGGGGGGGGGGGGGTCAGAAGGGAATGGTACTGTGGTGTCAGGAGGGCATAGTGCTGGGGCATGAGGAGGACTGTAATGTCAGGAGGGCATGGTGCTGGGGCATCAGGAGAGCTGGTGTGTTAGGAGAGCACAGACGTTTTTTTAATGCAGAATGGTGCAGGGAAGGTGCAGTGGTGCTGAACCCTGCTGGCAATCCTCTCTCACCTGCCCCCACCCAAACTATTCCAAAGTCTCTGCCTGTCCCGCTGCTGCAATTATGCAGGAGGCAGCCTAGGGTTGGGTGAGCTTCTACAGTCTAGGGTTGGTTGAGCATGTGCATGCCTTGCTCTGGGTGACAGACTGGGTCGGCAACAGTCTACGTGATCCACCCCTCACCTGTCGACGGTTGGCTCACTATCACAGGGCTTGCTGACTCCCGCTGTAAAGGGATGCCTTCCTCTTTTTCCACCACTTCTTGATGGCTCACACAGACCATCTTCTAAACTTATAATCTCAAGGAGTGAGATCCACCTCTTCCCATTAAGGCCTATCTATCAAAGACTAGATCTGTGAGCACTTCTTTGGCTTTTTGGCATCAAGCAACTGTGTCTAGCTCCTGCTACTGCTACTGCTTTGGCATTCTAGGCGTTCTAGGAGTAGGAGGGGTGTTTCTGAGCTGAGCCACATTTTTTTTTGCCAGTTTCTAATCCTTATATACATGGCAGTATTACCCTACATGCTCTGCACCCCTGTGTTTTTCAATAGACACAGGAATTTTATAATAAATAAAAAAATATTCCTGTTTCCTTTTTGTGCTTGCGGAGATCAGTCACAAGTGCTGCTTTGTATACTGTGAAGTCTAGAGTTTACTTTATAATGTGAATGGGTTAGTTATCACTCTCCATGTGCACTCCTCTCACTTTAGTTGATACAACTTGGGTATTTTTTACTGGAGTAAAGGACCTTACTCCAGGTAAGGTTTATGAAGTATGCAGGCCGGGAACAGTCAATGCACCTGAAGTGCTGCAAGTAGAAGGGGTCTGGAGATTGTACTTTTAAAGAGAAATTACTCCTAGATCTCCCCCACTGATGCCGACCGGCAGACCTTTTTCGGTTATGACCCATCGACAGAAGCCGGCACGGCTGCAGTGCACACGGGCCGAATGTCAGCCAGATTCTATTGATGCCACCCAACATTCTGTCTGTGTGTACTAGGCTTTAGAAAATCACAGCCTATGACTGACTTAAGAGTAGCCAAGCAGGGTTAAAAAGAAATGCTATATAGTATTATATAGTATTATCAGGTGAAAAAAAAAGCCTAAAAAAAAAAAATAGAAACAAAGGCAACAGTCTCTCTGTTACCAAGAGATAACAAATCTGCCTATTGTACATAATGCACACCACAACAATTGGATCTGAGTATTAATTTAGGTAGTTTCTCACTTAGTGCTTGATTACTGACTTATAATTGATATATACCCATGTAGACATGCACATTTTTAATGACATTTTCCTTTGCTGCAGTTTCTTGCTTTTCTCAATCGGATCAGAATTGGCTGCAATTATTTAAATGAGTTGTAAAGTCAGAAGGATTTTTATCTTTATGCATTAGGTTAAAAAAACTTTCTGTGTGCAGCAGCCCCCCCCCCCCTAACACTTACCTGACGTCCCTTTCGGTCCAGCGAGTGTCTTAGCCATCCGAGATTGTCCCTCCTGATTGGCTGAGACACAGCAGTGGTGCCACTGGCTGTCGCTGCTGTCAATCAGAGTCAGCTAGCCAATCAGGAGAGAGAGAGGGTGAGGCTGGGTCGGGGCTCCATGTCTGAATGGACACAAAGGGGTGACTTGGCTCAGGTGCCCCCACAGCAAGCTGCTTGCTGTAGGGGCACTGACCAGGAGGGAGGGGCCAGGAACACAGAAGAGGGACCCAAGAAGAGGAGGATCTGGGCTGCTCTGTGCAACAGAGCAGGTAAGTATAACATGTTTCATTTTTTTTCCTATAAAAATAACAGACTTTATAATCACTTTAAGCCTGCCTTCATTTTCCTTTTTTTTTTCTTTATCCCCTCAGAGAGACCGCACGGTACCCATTTGAGTTTTATGCATATTCCTTTCCATAAACATACTTTTACTTTTTGAAACATGGCATAACACGTTGATGCCAAAAAATGTCCCCATCTAGTTCATGTTATTTAATGGTAAATTTCAGAGTGAGTATCACCCTTGAGAAAAATATCTGATGCTATCTGCAGAGTAGTGTTGAGAGCCCCGGGCTCTTAGCAGCTGTCTATTTGATTTTCATATAAGGAATGCATGATCTGAATGCTAAGCAGTGCCCATCTTTAATTTCCTATTAATATGGAAGTAAACTGAGAACATTTAGGCTACATTCGCATGGGCGTTTTAGCCTGGTACGGATGGCAGCAGCAGGAATCTCCTGTATTTGACACCTGTGAGTGGCTAGCTGCGGCTGCCTACACTTTAAAGACAGGCTGCCAGTAAGTGCAGCTATTCATTGCTGTTTGTACAGCCAGCAATTACCTGTGGCGATTGCTGCTGGATGCACTTTGTGTTCCTCAGTAGTTCTACTAAGTGCTACTCTTATTTAATTGACATGCTATTAAAATGCATTAGCCAGCATTTGAGAATAATGAAATTTAGAAAAAAAAAAAGTTTTTTCTTAAGTGTAACTGCACTGTATGGTTACAAGTATTGGAGTGCAGCCCCTCCCCCAAGTGCTATACTCCATTGTTTCTACTACACCAATATCGTGGCTTTGCAGCCCCTTTAGCATCACAGGGTAATTTATCAGAACTTGAGCAGACAATCTGGAGCAGATGTGCACGGCAATCAACCAGCGATTATCTTTCTATCTTTTCAAAGCTTAACTGAACAAGCAGAAGATAGAAGCTGATTGGTTGCCATATACATCTGCTCTAGATTCTGTCTGCTTCAATTTTGATAAATTTCCCTGCACTGTCAATGTTATTGATAGACTGCAAAGTATAGATAATTTTATAATTTGCCTATAGTTTTATTTAATAGCCCAACTCTAGCTTTGCTATTACTTTAAATAGTTTGATTGGGCCAAGCTGGCCAAGCACATTATTTCCTTTACTAATACATGTAGCTGCTGTTAGCGATTTTATAAACTGTATACATAAATAAATCTCAAACCCTGCCGCACAGTATAGATGTGCAAACAAATAAAGTGCTGTAATAAATTTTCCAATAGCGACATCACAATGCAACATAACAGTTGCATCTCATAAAATTAGAGTATCATCAAAAAGGTAATTTATTTAAGTAATTCAGTTCAAAAAGTTAAACTCATATTTTATATAGATGCGTTACACACAGAGTGATACATTTCAAGCTTTTCATTTTGATGATTATGGCTTACAGCTAGTAAAAACCCAAAATTCAGTATCTCAGAAAATTAAATTACATATACAGATACCAATAAAAAAAGCATTTTTAATACAGAAATGTTGGCTTACTGTAAAGTATTATAGGCAAAAGGCAATCAGCCTTGGCTGACATGTTACATCCTACGGAACTTTGCTGACGAAGTCCCATAGGATCTAATAAATACAGGGGGAAGGGCTACCTGTCTGACATCACCTGCTGCCATCCTTTCACTAAGCCGTCCAGACACCGGCTGCTTGGTTCATTGCTGTTTTTTATTGTCATAACTGTAAGTGCAACTATTTAATAAATTGAGAACCTTTTAAAAAGTGGATTTTTTATTGATGTGTTCATGTTGATTGCGCTGCACCGATTCATGTTTTATGTTTTACTGTAAAGTATGTCCAAGTACAGTATAGTATGCACTCAATACTTGGTCGGGGCTCCTTTTGTGTGTAACACACCTATTTAAAAGAAGTTTCACTTTTTGATTCGAATTACTGAAATAAATTAACTTTACAAGGGACTTTTGGGCTTTTACTATCACATTTTGTTATTGATGTGCTCATGTTGATTGCGATGCACCGATTCATGTTTTATGTTTTACTGTAAAGTATGTCCAAGTACAGTATAGTATGCACTCAATACTTGGTCGGGGCTCCTTTTGTGTGTAACACACCTATTTAAAAGAAGTTTCACTTTTTGATTCAAATTACTGAAATAAATTAACTTTACAAGGGACTTTTGGGCTTTTACTATCACATTTTGTTATTGATGTGCTCATGTTGATTGCTCTGCACTGATTCATGTTGTATGTTTTACTGTAAAGTATGTCCAAGTACAGTATAGTATGCTCTCAATACTTGGTCAGGGCTTCTTTTGTGTGTAACACACCTATATAAAAGGAGTTTCACTTTTTGATTCGAATTACTGAACTAAATTAACTTTTTGATGATATTCTAATTTTATGAGATGCACCTGTATACCACGAGCATAAAAAAAAGTATTAAAAAAGAACTGGAGTTAGATATCTCCATCACAATGCAAATGCTTAAAGATTTAGAATGGATTCTGCACCTATGCGAGTATGCCTTGCTCTTGATAGGAGTACCTGGGCCTTATTCTGGACACCAAGGTGGCCAAGGTTTTTCTTCGATCAGAGAAGCTTCAGAAGCTCCATCATCACATCTCTCTTCTGTCCTTCCTCCAGATGGTCTCTATTTGTTGTTGCTGGCAGGTTCTGGACCTCAGGGTCGCCTCCTTCGAGCTTGCTATCTTGTTTCAGGGTTTGTTGTCCTCCTATTCTTTGATAAAGACCTTTTGTACACAGTGTCTCACACGTGGCTCCCTTTTATGGGCTCCTCTGTGACTTTTGTGGGATCTGAATTTAGCTCCCAGGGCACTCCAAAGACCACTGTTTGAGCCAATCAGAGATAATCTCCTATCCACGCTCACAAAGTTGCGTTTCTGGTTGACATTACCCTGCTAGGCTAGTGTCTGAACGGGTGGAATTATCCTGTAAAGAGCTTATTCTGATATCAAACAGGGACAATGTAATGTTAAAGCCTAAAAGCTTCCTTCTTAAGGTGGTTGTAAAGGCTTAAAGTAAATATGTTTACCTTTTAATCCATTCACTTGCATGGTCAGTTTCCCCTCTCCCCCCACATACTTTCTTAAACCTTATCTTGATCCAGCCTGTGCCCTCCTCTTTCTCTCCTCGCAGGACATGGAGGCAGCAGTGGAAAGGCTTGCTATGGGAGCATTCAGAAAGAATGAAGAGTTGAGCACCGGTGGGGGACCCCAAAAGAGGAGGTACAGGGCTGTTCCTTGCAATACCATTGCATGCACCAGTTCGGTGTAACATGTTTGTTATTTTATTAATTAAAAAAAGCTGAGCGTTTACAATCACTTTAAGGTTGTTTTGGCCTTCCAACCCTAACCAGCACAACATTGTTCTGTCCCTCATTCTGGCCCTTGTGTTTTTTAGAAGGAGACCTCCCTCCATTTTGGGGATATAGCTTTGACAGGGTTTACTTTGCAGCCATTGTATCCATTGTAACGTCCCTGTAAAGCAAGGGTAGGCAACCTTTAAGAGATGGAGAACTACCTGGACAACATGGAAGAGATCAAAGATCACTTGGGTGCAGTGCCATCCCCCCCTTTTTTTTTAAAAAAAAGAAATCAACTAGCAAGCCCACAATAGAAAGTAAAGACAGCATGAAGAAAACCTAGAAAAATCAACTAAACTAATGTCACTATAAAAACGTAAACTTAGCATACCTTAAAAGCTAGCTTCAGTAGGAAACTCGACATTGACTTTCAATCACAATTATTTTCATGTCTCAGGAGTAATTGGTTACCCCCACAAGCCTGATGGTAAAGTTCATCATGAAAGCAGAAAGGTACTGCAGTCTGATATTCTTGACTGGTTTCAGGCCTGGCTATCCGCTCTGATTTCTGGCATTGCAAGTAGTATGTAGGGCAGCGCCCAGGTCTCAGTAGTAAGTAGGGCGACGTACAGAGGCCAGGATGTAAGGCAGTGTACAGAGGTCAGTAGTAGGTAGGGTGGTATACAGAAATCAGTAGAAGGTAGGGCAGTGTAGAGAGGTCAGCAGTTTGTAGGGCAGCGTACAAAGGTCATTAGTATATATGGCAGGGGTCAGGGGGGCAGGGAGGTCAGGAGAATATGGATCTGGGCTGGGCTGGGCTTGGGTCTCAAGGGGGCATGGCACTGGAGGGCATGGTGCTGGGGGCCAGGAGGGTATGGTATTAGGGGGTCAGAATGAAATTGTACTGTGGTGTCAGGAGGGCACAGTGCTGGGGCAGGAGGAGGGCTGTGGCATCAGGAGGGCATGGTGCTTGGGCATCAGGAGGGCTGGAGTCTTAGGAGAGCACAGAAGTTGTTTTTTAATGCAGAGGGGCACAGGGAATGTGCAGTGGCGCTGATCCCTGCTGGCAATCCTCTGTCTCCTTCCCACATGTTTTGGCCCTTATGTCTCTTAGATCGGGGAGGAGGGCCAGTGGCAATGAGCTTGCAACACTCAGTGGAAGTCGGGGCTCTTCTTGCATGAATTACTGCATCAATGCAGCGTGGTATGGAGGCGATCAGCCTATGGCACTGCTGAGGTGTTATGGAAGCCCAGGTTGTTTTGATAGCGGCCTTCAGCTCATCTGCATTGTTGGGTCTGGTGTCTCTCATCTTCCTCTTGACAATACCTCACAGATTCTCTATGGGGTTTTGGTCAGGCGAGCAATCAAGCACAATGATACCATGATCATTAGACCAGATATTGGTACTTTTGGCCGTGTGGGCAGGTGCCAAGTCCTGCTGGAAAATGAAATACGCATCTCCATAAAGCTGGTCAGCAGTGGGAAGCATGAATTGCTCTAGAATTTCCTGGTAGAGGGCTTTGGTGACTTTGGATTTAATAAAACACAGTGGACCAACACCAGCAGATGACATGGCTCCCCAAATCATCACTGACTCTGGAAACTTTACACTGGACCTCATGCAACTTGGATTCTGTTCCTCTCCACTCTTCCTCCAGACTCCGGGACCTTGATTACCAAATGAAATGCAACATTTTCCACAGTCTGTGATGATTTGGGGAGCCATGTCATCTGCTGGTGTTAGTCCACTGTTTTTTCTGTGCAGGAAACTGCAACGTATATGCAGTTTTCTGCACAGGAAAAAAAAAACACATAACTGAGGCGCATGAAATCTGATGTTAGCATGCATAAAAACTGAGTGAAACGCGCATGAAAACTAATGTAAAAGGATGTCTCTCCAAGTGAAATCTGCTTGTTTTTCCTATCAGTTTTCATGCAGGTGTGGTGTGAACGAGTCCAGCAAAACTGGAGTTATGCCTCGTACACATGCAACGATTATCGGCCGACCGATCGTCCGACTTTTGTCCAGAGTGGTGTTTGGTTGGTTGGAATGTGCCTAGACTGCACACGAATTTTCTCGGCCAACAAAAATCTACTTCAGAAGTGATGTCATGTGCTGGTTTACTTTCCGTGTGTTTTTTCTTCTCTGAGCATGCCCAGTCTTGCTCATCAGATTTTTGTCTGCCGAAATCTGTACTGACTGACGGAAAATCTGCCGTTGTGTTGACGGCCAACAAAAATTTTATAGCCTGCACACCAGATTTTTTTCGGCCCAAAAGTCGGAGTCGGTTGTCGGAAGCATCATACTAACAAACCGAAAATTGGCCGATTGGACGTTGGCCGAAAATTCACGGCCAATTATCGACGCGTGTGTACGGGGCTTTAGGCTTTAATACCTGCAACAGTTGTTTAATGAGTTTTTTTTTTTTTTTTTTTACATTTTATTTAAAACAAATACCTTTCTATTTCAATCAGCAGGCAGATATACATTTTTAAAACTGACAAAATGCAAATGCCACCCACTTAAAACCATGAGGAGTGTTCTGTGCCCTTGGTACAAAATGTCCACAGGAAGTGAATTAAGTGCAGTTGTGTCTTACAATCAGCAAATATAAAAAAGAAAACCTTTTTACTATATGTACCTAACATATGAGGCTTAGTTCACAAATAATTGCATTTTCATTTTTATGTTTTTTATATATTATTTTTTTATATTTTTTGTTTTTTTCCTTTTTAATATGTAGTCTGATGTATTCAAAAATATTTTCTTAAGGGCCCTTTCACACGGGCGCTCCGTATGTCCGCAAATCATCCTATTTTTTTGCGGATGATTTGCGGACATAATGTAAGTCTATGGCATTGCGGATGTCAGCGGAATACCATCCGCTGACATCCGATTTTCTTCCTGTCAGTTCTGTTCCGTTTTTTGGAACTGAACAAAACCCTATTTTTGTTCCGTTCAAAAAACGGAAAGGAAGGAAAATCAGATGTCAGCGGTGTCATCCGCTGACATCCGCAAACCCCCATAGACTTACATTATGTCCGCATATCATCCGCAAACGGATGGGATGATATGCGGACATACGGAGCGGATGACAGAAATGTCATCCACTCCATGGAAAAAAAAAGGACCGCAGCGGAGCTCTCACACGGAGCGGCCGTCTGAAAGAGCCCTTAGGTGTATTACTTTCAAAATACTAGTAATTTCAGACTGCTAATTAGTTCTGGACAGTGTGTATTGAGGAGAATAAGAAAAAGATCCATTTGAAGTGAATTAGGACATTTTTTTTAAGGTGTTAATTTTAGATTTAGCAGCAAGAAATTACATATGGACAAAATTGAAAGGAAAAAAACGATATGCGCATTGTCCAATGTTTTATCCTCTTACAGCGGCAAACAAGTGCCTGTTACCAATTATCTGACAGAGATGCTTCCAGATTTTTGTTGGGTGTGACAAACCTTTTTTAGACTGAAGTCGCAATGTACACTATATTGTCAAAAGTATTGTGGCGCCTGCTTTTACACGCATATGAACTTTAATCCCAGTCTTAGTTTGTAGGGTTCAATATTGAGTTGACCCACATCATGGTCCAAATCAATTGGTGGAGGGGGGATTATGGTGTGTGGTTGTTTTTCAGGGGTTGGGCTTGGCCCCTTCGTTCCAGTGAAGGGACTGTCAAGGCAGAAGTTTTTTTTTTTTTTTTATCTGAATGCATTCTATGCATTAAGATATAAAAAAAAACTGTGTGCAGCAACCCCCCTAATACTTATCTGGGCCCATCTTTATCCAGCGATGTTGCAGGAGGTTCTAAGCTGCCTGGGACTCCCCTCCTCATTGGTGTGATTGGCTCCTACTGCTGTTAATCAAAATCATGCAGCCAATTAGGAGAAAGAGGGTCTGAATGGACACAGAGAGCTGTAAATCTGCTTGAGTGCCCCATAGCAAGCTTCTTGCTGTGGGGGCACTCAACAGGAGGGAGGGGTCAGGAGAGCCGTAGAGGGACCCAAGAAGAAGAGGATCCAGGCTGCTCTGTGCAAAACCAACATGTTTGTTATTTAAAAAAAAAACACAAAAAATTAGACTTTACAGTCACTTTAAGGCGTCAGTATACCATGACATTTTGGTCAATTTAACGCTCCCAACTTTGTGGGAACAGTTTTGGGGATGGCCCCTTCCTGTTCCAACATGACTGTGCACCAGTGCACAAAGCAAGGTCCATAAAGACATGGATGAGAGAGTTTGGGGTGGAGAAACTTAACAGTCCTGACCTTAACCCGATGGAATACCTTTGGAATGAATTAGAGCGCAGATTGCGAGCCAGGCCTTCTAGTCCAACATCAGTGCCTGACCTCACAAATACGCTTCTGGAAAAGGGGTCAAACATTCTCAGACACACTCCTAAACCTTGTGGACAGCCTTCCCAGAAGAGTTGAAGCTGTTATAGCTGCAAAGGGTGGGCCAACTCAATATCGAACCCTACAGACTAAGACTGGGATGCTATTAAAGTTCATGTGTGTGTAAAGGCAGACGTCCCAATACTTTTGACAATATAATGTAATTTCTTTCTTTCTTGAATTCTGTGACACTTATTCACTGTGCCCTGTGAGTAGTCACACATTTCACAGAGCTTTCCTTCTGAGCTACAGAGGTGCTGAGAGTAGGAGTTCCAGAAGGCAGAGTTAGTACAGGAGTCACAGCTTGCAGGCAGCATAGTACCTTGGGATATATATAGTCCTTAGAAATTGAAAGCGCCCCCAATACTTTTAACAATATAGTGTATGTTGTCATGTCCAGATGTTTGAACTACAGATTACCTCTCCTTATTTTAACAACATGGAGATAAAGTGTTTTGTAGTTTGCAATAGCACAGGCAGAGTGAAATTGACAGATTTAAATTTCCAACCGTACGAAAGATTTTTGTGCACCTTTTGAACAGATATAACAAAATGTTTATTTTTTTTATTAAGCGAGAATGCGAAAGACAATCCTAAAGCAGAAATGTTTGCCCAATAAAGTTGGTATAGTTTACAGTCACATAGCAAATGGCTACTCAGTCACACGGTAACAAAGCAAAATAATGCATGGAAGATAGAACGTGTTCCAATAAACAGTCCAACCTGAAAATCATATTTGTAAATTCCTATAAACTGTCCAGTCTGGTTAAAGATGGTGCCACATCCCATAAATTGGATTAATAAAAAGGGGTAATGCAAATATCGGGATTTTTTTAGGCACCAAAAATAATCAAAACAATAATGATATAAAACGTAAATGTTTAATATAGCTCCTAAAAACACGGTCCATATTAAAACCTTGCGTAAATAGGTCAATAGTAATATATATAAACCACCATGAAACACATATACGTAGATAATCTATGTGAAGACTCATTTCAATCCTTGACACAAATCTTCATCAGGGGAATATATGACAGTGGTTAAATCATATATGTCATAAAAAGAGTGTATAAATAGTATCAAAAGGGAAACATATGTAGATAGTAACCATAGACTTACAAGACCATAGATTGATATAATCATTGCATTTCCAAAGAGGGAACCCCCCCCCCCACCCCAAGGTTCAGACCTTTGGAACACAAAGGTCGCAATGGAGTTTCCCACTGAAGAAGAAAAATGAAAAATATATAATGATTACAATACTAATAAAAAAAAAAAATTCCATACATTAAAGCCTCAAAAAAGAGACAAAAAAGAACGCCAAACAATTCAAACCGCCAAGGAATTCTTCAACTTACTAACCACCAAAAGTTCATATTGTATCACTGTCCACAAAAAAAAATAATAGGGAGGAAAAAGGAAATTTTTATAAAAAGAAAAAGTAAAGCAGTATGTGTGCAGCAAATGAAGGGTCTGGAAAAAAAAGAAGGCATTTACCTAACATCACTGAAAGTCTGGAGGTAATATTGGACCTCCAAGGTGCATTCAGTACAAATTATCGAAATGCTCCAGTAATATGTATTCAGCCAAGGATTAGAAAAAAGGGTTGTGGATTATAACTACAAAAACGCAAAAAAGATGTCCTATCCTAAAAAAAGGGAAGACCATAAAACCACTACATCCAAGCAAAGTATGCACTTTGCGACACCAGACAACTTACCAAAAGGTGGATTAGCATGTAAGCACATAGTAATGCGAAAAACTTTGAGGCGGCCCTATTTAAAATATCAACAATAGGGAAGTTTCCAACCACATGAAAGAGAACGTTCAATGGTGAAGCAGCATTTTGGAGCTAAAAGCAAAAAATATTATCTGTTCTTCCAGGGGAATGTAGAAGACTAGGTCCTCACTAGTTAATGTGTCCTCCGCTAGACTTTCCGCAGTGGCTGCACTAAAATGCAGACATGTTTTTCCATAAAACAATGGCCTGGCCAATCTTGTCAACACCACATCCCAAAACGTAGAAACATGAAAATGCAGACATGCTGTATTTTATTGAAGTGTACAGCAGTGCATCATGCTGCTGTACATTGCCATGAATGAAGTGCACTGCTGGAGCAGTAAAATGCTTTGGCAGCTCTACTTTTTCATGTGAATTCCTGTACGGCCTGGTTCCTAACAGGCCACGGACCAGTACCGCTCTATGGCTCTATGGCTCTGGGTTTGGAGACCTCTGGTATAAATAATTTTGAAACCTAAAAAAATGTTTTAGCCTGCGGCTATTTTTTTACGCGGTTTCCACCCACTCCATGCGGAATATGTGCACCAATTTTTCTATAAATACAAGAACAGAAGAGGCATCAGGGTATATCCACCAATGCAAAATAGTCTTTTGTCTTTCGTTCATTGACGGATACATGCTCCATAAATCATAACTAGTGGGTTATATTGCCTCCTCCAGGAGTAGGACTAGGCAGAACAAAAAACATAGGCTATGCCCATGGGCTGTCCTCAGCTGGTATATAACCCCCCCTCTCTGCTCTAGGTAATCAGTTTTTAAACTGTCTAGTCAGGAGTAAGGACCTAGCTTCCCGGCTGGGATCTCGGGTCCTAGCAATTTTCTCCTTCTTTACATTTTTTTAGTTTTCTCTCGGGAAATCTACAATCAATTGTCGGGCTGGATGACAGGCTGGATAATCTAGATCCAGTGATCCCCCCAGCTCAGCCAGCGAGCATGTGCAAATCACAGCTATGTGCTAAGCCGGCTGTGACATAGCCTCATGGAGAGAGGCTGGCCTGCGAGTTAAACATATCACAGGGTCGCATACATCCAGGCCTGGGTCTGAGTCGCAGCGGTCCCTAGGCTGACAGCTCCCCTACTTCGGTGGCGAGGAGTTCTGTCTGGAGCCTTACCTGCACCATGAAAGGGTAAGTACAGTCCCCCTTCTCCCCTTTTGGTGGTTTTCTTTGGGGTGGAGGCGGGTAACCTCCAGGGATGGTCACACCTGCCTGCAGGTTCCCTCCTCCCATCTTTAAATCCTTCACTGAGCTGAGCAGCAGAGACTCCTGGGATCTCCCCCGCTATCCCCACTCTGTAAGGGTCCTGGGATAGTGTGTGTCCCGCCCTAGTAGTCTGAAAGGTTCCCAGTGTTGGAGATCCCTGGGTGCATGCACTGCTGTTTGCAGTGTGGGTATAGTGCAGGAGGGTCCCAGTGCAGTTAAAAATGGAGGATGCGGCTGATGTAGCCACGGATGTGGCTGTGTCGTTTGGTACGCACAAGTTGCATCATACTCCAAAGGTGTTTCCGCATTTTGACCCGTTTTCCTGTAAGGAATGGGAACAACCAAAATTACCCTTTGTGTTCCCCAAACATTTTGCTGTACGTTACCCTTTTAAAGAGTCACTTTTAAAAAGTGGGCTAGTCCACCAGTGGTGGACCCTCCGGTTTCCAGGTTGAATAGAGCAACCATGATCCCAGTAGAGGAATCCTTGTCCTTTAAGGATCCAGCTGACAAGAGAGCGGAGGCTGTGGCAGGCAGCAAGTTTACTATGGCTGGTTCGGCGTTGCGGCCAGTCTTTGCTTCAGCCCTGGTGTCTCAGACCCTAACTGAATAGGCCAAGCTTTTGCGCCAGGGCCTTGGGGGTGAGAAGGTCCCCGCTGCTTATGTTGATTTAACGGACCAGT
Source organism: Pelophylax lessonae (assembly GCF_965119305.1). NCBI lineage: Eukaryota > Metazoa > Chordata > Amphibia > Anura > Ranidae > Pelophylax > Pelophylax lessonae. The sequence continues at coordinate 191,740,911 of NC_138772.1, read as the reverse complement.
TGGTCCATGGGCTGCAGTTTATTTGTGATGCAGCTTTGGTTACAGCTCTTGTGCTGTCCAAACTTTCTGTTTCAGCTGTGGTGATTAGGCACGTGCTGTGGCTTAAGAATAGGTTCGCAGAGCAAGCCTCTAAGAAAGCTCTCATTGATCTGCCCTTTCAAGGCGATCGCTTGTTTGGGGCTACCCTGGATGACATCATTAAGGGTATCACGGGAGGGAAGTGTACCTTCCTGCCACAGTCAAGGAAAGAGAAGAAGCCTCGCCGGAGACAGGGGCCCTCCTTCTTAGCCCATAGAAAATTCTTTTGTGCTTCTGGGATGGAGAATAAGGGAAATAGATCTTTTAAATCTTCCCCGGGAGGTTCCAAGCAGCCTTTCTGGTAAGCCTAGAGCTAGCTTCCCCGGATCAGCAGACAAGATTCCTTAAGCATGAAGGCCTGCCCTCACCCATTATTGGGGTGGGGGGACATCTTTGCTGGTTTCCAGCCCCGTGGACTTCTTTGGTGGGCGTCATGCGGCCCCACCTGTACGGTCTTTTTTTGCCACCGTGGGATTTAAATTTAGTGCTTTTGTTTCTCCAGAAACCTCCATTTGTTGAATATTCCGTTGTCTATGTTTTCCCAGAAGGTGACATTCTTGGTGGCTATTACCTCGGCCCGCAGCGTATCGGAATTGGCGGCGTTATCCTGTTGCAGTCCCTATTTAGTGTCCTGCCTAAAGTTGTCTCTGACTTCCATTTGAATGAGGACATTATGTTGCCTTCCTTGTGTCCCTAGCCCACTCATCCCAAGGAATTTGCTTTGCATACCTTGAATATGGTTCGTGCGATTCGGATTTGTATCTGGCAGCTACTGTGTCTTTCCGGAGGTCAGACTCGCTTTTTGTGGTTACGGACGGACCAAGAAAAGGGCTGGCCGCTTCTTCGGCTACCATCTCCAGATGGATCAGACAGACGGTGACTCAGGCCTATTCCATTAAAGGTCAGGTTCCACCTTTCCCTGTGACGGCGCATTCTACTTGGGTGCTGAGTGCTTTTTGGGCCTTCCGTCATCAGGCTTCAATATCGCAAGCTTGCAAGGTGGCAACTTGGTTGTCCATGCACACCTTCACAAAATTCTATAAGGTAGATACTTTGGCATCTGCGAATGCTTCTTTTGGCCACAAAGTTTTGCAGGCTGCTGGTTAAGAGGGGCTGTTCCCTCGTGAGGGGTGTTTTTTCTTTAAAGCGTAACTCCACTTTTGTTGAAAAAAACATTCCCCTCTGGGTGATCTCTGTACATTGCAGGGATTGTAACAAACTTTGTTGCAGATTCCTACCTTTTGTTACTCTCAAGAAATCATTGTCTGCTCCCCTATGCCTCTGTGCTGAGTGGGTCAAATGGGAGTGGTTTTATAACTATCTATCAGCTGTGGCAACTGCAGGGCTCTAATGAGGAAAGCTGCTGGGCCTGCACCCCTTTAGACGTGTTCCTATTGGGAGTATCTCACCAAAAATTACATTTTTTTTGCAGGGGATGCCAGAAATCTGACTTGTATCTTAGGCAGATTTCTGGGAAAATTAGTGAGCCAATCACACAAGCACGAAATTATGTTTCTGGGGTGTGGTTAGTACACATTCTGTGTACAGAACAGCTCCCTGTAGCCATATTGTATTGCATTTTCAGAAAATTACAACAACTGCAGATTTAAAAGGAAAGGTCATTTTTAATAACATTCAATTACAATGTGATTTGTGTGGCAATTGTATACGCTATATTGTTTTTTATTTATTTGCTAATTTTTTCCCCCACAAAAGAAGAGTTACCTTTTAAACCTTTAATTTTCAGATGAACTCCTGTGACCCAGTTTAAGCTCCTGTGTCCTGGTCAGTGGCGTAGCGTGGGTTGTCAGCGCCCGGTGCAAGGTAAGTAATTTGCGCCCCCTACATAAATCTACACAGACCACTACACTGACACCTACACTGACCTAGCTGACCACTACAGAGACCTACCTTATTCCTACACTAACCTACCTGATTACTATACTGACACCTACACAGACCTACCTCACTACTACACAGACACCTACACTGACCTATCTTATTCCTACACTGACCTACCTTATTCCTGCACTAACCAACCTGATCACTACACAAACCTACCTGACAATTACACTGACCCCTGCACTAACCTATCTGACCACTACAGAGACCTATCTGACCACTACAGAGACTTGCCGGATTCCTACACTAACCTACCTGATTACTATACTGACACCTAAACTGACCTACCTGACCACTACACAGACCTACCTCACCACTACACAGACCTACCTCACCACTACACTGACCTACCTGACCACTACACTGACCTACCTGACCACTACACAGACCTACCTGATTCCTGCACTAACCAGCCCTGATCACTACACTGACCTACCTTATTACTACACAGACCCCCTACACTGACATTCCTGATTCCTACACTGACATTCCTGATTCCTACACTGACCTACCTGACACCTTCACTGACCCCTACACTTACACCCCTATACTGACCCCCCCCCCCACACTGACCCCTTCACTGATACCTACACTGACCCCTCTTCACTGACCCTTCTTCCCTGCCCCTCCTTCACTGACCTCCCTAGACTGACCCCCCTACACTGACCCCTTCACTGACACCTACACTGACACATACAATGTCCCCCCCTTCACTGACACTTCTTCTCTGCCCCCTAGACTGACCCCTAGACTGACCCCCCTCCTACACTGACCCCCCCTACACTAACCCCCCCCTACACTGACCCCCCTACATTGACCCCCCATTCACTGAACCCTTACACTGACCCCCCTACATTGACCCCTTCACTGACCCCCCTTCACTGACACCTACACTGACACCTACACTGACCCCCCCCCCCACATTGACACCTACACTGACGCCTACACTGACCCCCCCTACATTGACCCCCCTTCACTGAACCCTTACACTGACCCCCCCTACATTGACCCTTTCACTGACCCCTTTACTGACTCCCCTACACTGACCCCTCCACATGGACACCTACACTGACCCCCCCTTCACTAACCCCCCCCCTACTGATACCTACACTGACCCCCTTCACTGACCCACCCCCCACTGACACCTACACTGATCTCCCCTACAGTTCCACTTTCACTTTACTGCAGTCAATTCTTCCCCCCCCCTCCTCCTCCCTCCCTAGATGCCTTGTGTGTCTGTCAGTCCAGAAAAACATCTCTCATGGTCTCACCTCACCTCTCACATCTCTCTCTTCAGTCCTCTTCACGCTGTGCTGGCTGAGTGCCACAACTGGAAAGATAGAGATGAATGATTCCTGTGACAGCGCCGGGTGGCTGAGTGAAAAGAAGGCTGCTGATTCGCTGAGCTGACTGAGCTGTGCAGAACACGCCGCCGACAGGAGGGGCTTGGGGAGGCACAGTCCAGCTCCGCCCCGCCTCGACCTGCAATTACCAGCCATAGGGCGCCCGCCGGCTATCTCCCAGCCTAAAGATGGCGGCAGCCGCAAACAGTGTGTGATGACACCGTGTTAGTAATATATATATAATGTCAGACAGAGTGACACTGCAGGATGCGCCCCCCTCAGATGTTGCGCTGGTGCGGCCGGCCCCCCCTGCACCCCCCATGCTATGCCACTGGTCCTGGTTAAGGGCTCTTATGTTTAGCCTTGAGTTATTTTCCCCACCCCTCATTTTCCTTTTGGCACTGCTTTTGGACATCCCACTAACTTGTGATTTATGGACCACTGTGTCCGTCGATGAACTCAGAGAAATTGATTTTACGGTAAGTACAAAAATCCCATTTTTGGCAACTGATGAGAAGTTGTTTACAGCCCTAACAAAACTTTTTTATTGATGCTGGTATATTTAACACACCAAAAAGGGGAGCAAATAGGAAATGTTCATTATATAGTTTAAATAGCTTAAAAATGTGTGAATTTGTGGGAAAATAAGGCTTTAAACAATCAAATACCCATTTATTTAAGAAATACGTCTATGATTAAAATTACTTTATCACTAAAAATTAACTGCTGACAAATAAAAAGCACGCATGATGTGCCTGAATACAACAAGTCCTGGTGGTGTTAGAGCTTGTTTGCTTCCTCCTATCCTCCATCTTGGGTTGCCACCTGTCCTGGATTTGAATCATGTGTCCAGGTTTCTGTCCACCTGAAATCCAGAAACATTATTGAGACAGGAATGTGGCTAGTAACAGGGCTTGACAGGAGGGTGAGGGGGCACTATGTGCGCCAAATTACTATTCTCTTTGGAGTGCCCAAAGGTGTCCTGGGTCTGTTACAATCTCATACAAATTACTGTGGGCTGCTAAAATGTTCGGGTTTGGCTTGAAGTAGAAGTGGCAACCCTACCTCCATCTAATCACTATTTAATATCATTGGCATGCCTCACTGACGAATCGGAATGTGGGGGAGGGCTGGATCAGACATTATCAAGAAGTGCCAAAGCTATGCTCATCCAGAATGGCCTGGCATTTGGGCAAAGCTTGGACACTGAAAGCTGCTGCAAATATGTGGAGTAACCTCCCAAGCTTCACTTCAATAAAAACCATGTCAATAAGGTCACTGGGTGTAAAGCTAGAAGGAACTGAAGGTGACCTCTGTGTATGCATTTATTCCACATAAACTTGGTCCATACTTCCCAACTGTCCTAGATTCACGAGGACAGCCCAGATTTATGTTTATATGTCTCACAGACACCTGGGCACTGGGGAGGGGCTAGGGGGCTGTGTGGAGGGTGGACCTACTAAAACACCTTCATTCATCATCTTTGGTGTATATTTTCTCCCAAGGGTACATTAATACTGACCTCTTCTCCCTGTACACAGTGCTATATCTTACATAATCCTGACCTCAGCACTGCGTTAACTATGTAGTATATTATACCCCTACACTTTATACTCTGATGTGCCTTATACTCCTGACCCATGCTAAGTTGTATCCTATGCATTTGACCCCCCCGACACTGTATACATTATTTAATATATAACAATCCTAACCCCAGCACCGCATTCACTATGCTGTGCATTTTACCACTGCACTGTATACGCTATGTTGTACATTATACTCCTGACCCCTGCACTGTATATGCTATGTTGTACAACATACTTCTGACTCCTGCACACTGAATTCACTATGTTGTATGTCATACTCCTGACCCCTGCACTGTATATGCTATGTTGTACAACATTCTTCTGACACCTGCACTAAATACACTACTGTATGTTGTATGTTATACTCCTGACCCCTGCGCTGTATACGTTATGTTGTACAACACACTGCTGACTCCTGCACTGAATACACTATGTTGTATGTTCTACTCCTGACTCCTGCACCGCAATCGGAGTTGTATAAAGTACTCGAAACCCATACTTGAGTAAAATTACAAGTGCTCGATCAAAAAGTGACTTGAGTAGAAGTACTAAAGTATTCAACATTTTTTGTACTTAAGTATTGCAAGTAATTTTTTTTTAAATTTTGCTACTCAAGTACTGAAAGTAAAAGTACCAGTAGTTTTGAAAAAAAATTGCTACTCAAGTACTGAAAGTAAAAGTACAAGTACTGTGTTATGTAGTTATTAAAGAAAGAAGTCAAAAGTTTGAACATAATATTGTTTTTTATTATTTCAAATGCAGCTTTTATTTATACATACAGTAGGATTTATTTTCGTATGCGCTGATAATACACATGTTTTGAGCTTCATGAAACCTGCCATCTACTGTTCTGGCAGTGGTAATTTTTATAATTGTAACGAGTAACTATGCAGCACAAAAAAAAAATATCAGAGTAGAAGTATTGAAATCATTGAAAAATTGTAGTGAAGTATAAGTGGAAGTAGGAGAAAAAAATTCTACTCTAGGAAAGTACAGATACCGACTTTCGGTACTTAAGTACAGTAGTGAAGTAGTTCTACTTAGTTACTATACATCTCTGACCGCAATCACTATGCTGTCTAATATAAATACTGATCTCCGCTTTGTATGTGCTGTTGTAGGTCATACTCCTGACCCCTGCACTGTTTACGCTTTGTTGTATGTTATATACTGCGGTCGCTATGCTGTACATTGTATATGCTATATTGTACAATATATTTCTGACCCCTGTGCCAGATACGCTATGTTGTACATTATGTTAGGCAGGGTGACAGAGTCCTAACTAGTATTATTAGGGCTCATTCACATGGGCCACTGCATTGCAATGTGGAGGCTTGTGCGAAGTGTGGTCTGGCCGAGATCAGAGCTGTGGTAATACGCTGACCTTTTTTTAGACAAACTTTGAGATGTGACACAGACATCTCATAAAGTTCAATAGCCGGCCGCACAGGGCAAGCTAGTGGGTTGCTTCCCAGTGCGCTGTGCTGAAAAAGCGCAATGCAGTGGCGTAAACCAGGCAGATAAGGCATTTTGCTTTGTCATGCGGTGGGACCCTGCTGGAATAACTGCCCAATACATGTGGTGTGAATGGACCCTTACACAGGATTTTTGCAACTTACAAGCCATTTGCAGCCAAAACAGGTGTCACAGAACGTAGCAGAAAAATTTTAATAAAATTATATTTTCCTAATCTTTCTTGTTACAAATAATGCAAAATGAACAACTTAAAAAAAATATGCCTCTGGAGCAACCAGTCTTTAATTATATTCTGTGCTGTAAGTTTGCTCTGGAATTCTGTTATTTAAATGTATACTCTTGATAATAATTATTCTGACTAAAAGCTAAATCCTTAACAGCCATTTAAGGCTGCCTAATGTACCAAAACACAACAAAAATTGCTCCTGCAGCATTTTTACTAGTACAGCATGTGGTAGCGCTTTACTGTGTGTTGGATGGTAAATTTGGGATTCATTCACAATGAATGGTATCCAGGGTGCATCATGCAGGTAACGTAAAGTACATTATCATAGTGCAGTGGTTTGAATGGGCCCTAAAAAGTGTCTAAAGCCAGCATTTTTATGTGTCAGGTTTTTATTTCTATCTGACTCCCCCTTAGGAGATGACTGTCAATGTGACCAAAAAATTAAGGAAAATCCAAAATTGTGAGTTATCACCAAGTCAGAGATAAAGGGGAAATCTTCTAGTGGGGACACATGTTCTGATGATAGTGATTTCCCTCACTTTTCTTTATTTTCCTGTGGTGTCCAAAGGACCAAAAGTTGAAGGACCCCCCTCCCCTACTGCGCTAACCTAATGGGGGAGAGATGACAAAAGAAATCTGACAGGTTTTACCCATTACCTGACCAATATGAAATGAATGTTGACTTGATTCTGTACCTTAAAAAAGTATTCATATCCCTTAAATTTTCCACATTATGTCTTGTTACAACCAAAAGCAAGGAGAGCGTTAATCAGTGAAGTAGCCAAGAGGGCCATGGTAAAGCCCCGTACACACGATCAGATTATCGAACGATCTGTCGTCCGTTTTTTGTGGCATGCTAGTCTGATGTGGAAAGTGAAGAGATTATTTTCATACGGATTTTCCCGTACGACAGAATTCTACTTCAGAAGTGATGTCATGTGTTGGATTGCTTTGTATGTGTTCTTTCGTCTCTGAGCATGCCTGGTCTTGCTCTTAAGTTTTTTTTCCACCGAAATCTGTACTAATGAAACAAAAATCGGACGTTGTATTACGGACAACAAAAATTTTATAGCCTGCACATCAGGATTTTGTCAGCCGAAAAGTCGGAGTTGGCTGTCGAAAGCACCATACTAACAATCCGAAAATCGGCAGATCAGTCGTCGGACAAATTTTCCTTTCAGATTTTCTTATCGTGTGTACGGCCTTAACTCTGGAGGAGCTGCAGAGATCCACAGCTCAGGTGGGCTAATCTGTCCATAGGACAACTATTAGTCGTGCAATCCACAAATCTGGCCTTTATGGAAGAGTGGCAAAAAACAAGGCATTGTTAAAAGAAAGCCATAAGAAGTCCCATTTGCAGTTTGCGAGAAGCTGTGTGGGGGACACAGCAAACATATGGAAGAAGGAGCTCTGGTCATATGAGTCCAAAATTGAACTTTTTAGTCTAAAAGCAAAACGCTACATGTGGCAGAAAACTAACACTGCACATCACCCTGAACACACCATCCCCACCGTGAAACATGGTGGTGGCAACATCATTTTGTGGGGATGCTTTTCTTCGGTAGGGACAGGGAAGCTGGTCAGAGTTGATGGGAAGATGGATGGAGCCAAATACAGGGAAATCTTACAAGAAAACATGTTAGAGTCTGCAAAAGACTTGAGACTGGAGTGAAGGTTAACCTTCCAGCAGAACAACAAAACATACAGCCAGAGGTACAATGGAATGCTTTAGATCAATGCATATTCATGTGTTAGAATGGCCCAGTCAAAGGCCAGACCTAAATCCAATCGAGAATCTGTGGCAAGAATTGAAAATTGCTGTTCACAGATGCTCTCCATCCAATCTGACATAGCTTTAGCTATTTTGAAAACAATAGGCCACAATTTCACTCTTTAGATGTGCAAAGCTGGTAGAGACATACACAAAAAGACTTGCAGCTGTAATTGCAGCGAAAGGTGGTTCTACAAAGTATTGACTCAGGGATGCTAAATACAAATGCGTTGCCACACTTTTCAGATCTATCACATATAATCCCATTAAAAATACTTTTACGTTTTTGGTTGTAACATGACAAAATGTGGAAAATTTCAAGGGGTATACAGTGAAGGAAAAAAGTATTTGATCCCCTGCTGATTTTGTACGTTTGCCCACTGACAAAGAAATTATCAATCTATAATTTTATTGGTAGGTTTTGTTTAACAGCGATAAACAGAATAACAACAAAAATATACAGAAAATCGCATTTAAAACCACTTAAGCCCCAGCCCTATTTCGGACACTTTTTGTTCACAAGTTAAAATCAGTATTTTTTCCTAGCAAACTACTTAGAACCCCCAAACATTATATATATATATATATATATATATTTTTTTAGCAAAGACTCTGGAGAATCAAATGGCGGTCATTGCAATATTTTTTGTCATGCGGTATTTGCGCAGCGGTCTTTAAAACGCCATTTTTTTGGAAAAATTACGAAAAATCACATTTCACTGCATTTAAAAAATACTAAACAGTAAAGTTAGCCCATTTTTTTTGTATATTGTGAAAGATGATGTCACGGTGAGGAAATAGATAACCAACATGTTTTGGTTTAAAATTGTGCACACCCGTGGAATGGCGACAAACTACGGTCAATAGAAATCTCAATAGGCAACGTTTTAAATTTTTTTAACGGTTACCAGTTTAGAGTTAGAGTGTAGCTCTTTTTTTTTAATTATTTCTCACGCTCTGGCGATCGCGGCGATACCTCACATGTGTGGTTTGAACAGCGATTTCATTCGCGGCTCGACTTCCGTATACGGTGACGGGGGGCGGCTAAAATTTATTTATCTTTTTTCCTATTTATTTTATTTATTTTTTTTACTTTATTACAGGTTTTTAAAAAAAAATCTGATCACTTTTATTGCTGTCACAAGCAAAGTAAACATCCCTTGTGACACCAATATGCAGTGACAGGTACTCTTCATGGAGGGATCGAGGGTCTAAAAGACCCTAGACCCCTCCACTACACTTCCATGTATGCAAAACGCAGAAAACTGCATTTTTGCATACAGTAGTTTTTTAAATTTGCCGCCTTTTGCAGCAGAGTAACGCGGAAGTGACGTCATGGATGCCGCCTCCGGGTTACGTCATCGGAGACCCGATCGAAGCCGCTTCCGGCTTTGATCAGGACTCCATCCAGCCGGCGGATGTGCTGGCTGGGTGCTTGGTTCTCCTGTTGGGACGGGAGGCCCGCCCGGGCGAAGTCACGGAAGGTGGCGGGAGGGGAGGGACGTCCCCTCCTGCTCACCCGGGTAACGATCGAGCGGCTCCCAAGCTGCATCAGTCATTACCGACGGAAAGCCGACCGTTGGCTGTAAACCACGGTACCGGGATGGTGCCTCTAGCTAGAGGCATCATCCCGGTATTACACCGCAAAGTCTGCCAACGTATATATACATCAGTTTGCGGTAAGTGGTTAAAAAAGTTATAAATTGATTTGCATTTTAATGAGTAAAATAAGTATTTTTCCCCTTTGCAAAACATGACTTATTACTTGGTGGCAAAGCACTTGTTGGCAATCACATAGATCAGACGTTCCTTGTAGTTGGCCACCAGGTTTGCACACATCTCAGGAGGGATTTTGTCCCACTCCTCTTTGCAGATACTCTCCAAGTCATTAAAGTTTTGAGGCTCATGTTTGGTAACTCAAACCTTCAGCTCCCTCCACATATTTTCTATGGGATTAAGGTCTGGAGACTGGCTAGGCCAGTTAGGTGCTTCTTTTTGAGCCACTCCTTTGTTGCCTTGGCCGTGTGTTTTGGGTCATTGTCATGCTGGAATATCAACCCACGACCCATTTTCAATGCTCTGGCTGAGGGAAGGAGGTTCTTACCCAAGATTTGACGGTAAATGGCCCATTCCATCATCCCTTTGATGGAGTGAAGTTGCCCTGTCCCCTTAGCAGAAAAACACCCCCAAAGCATAATGTTTGCCCACTGACACTGTGGATGGTGTTCTTGGGTCATAGGCAGCATTCCTTCTCCTCCTCCTAACACAGCAAGTTGAGTTGATGTTAAAGAGCTCAATTTTGATTTTGGTCTCACCTGGCCACAACACTTTCACCCAGTTCTCCTCTGAATCATTCAGATGCTCGTTGGCAGACTTCAGACAGGCCTGTAAATGTGCTTTGTTGAGCAGGGGAACCTTTGCGGGTGCTTCAGGATATCAGTCCTTCACGGCGTAGTGTGTTACAAATTGTTTTCCTGATGACTATGGTCCTAGCTGCCTTGAGATCATTGACAAGATTCTCCGGTGTAGTTCTGGGCGGATTTCTCACTGTTCTCATGGTGATTGAAACTCCACGAGCTGAGATCTTGCATGGAGCCCCAGCCTGAGGGAGATTGACAGTTATTTTGAGTTTCCTCCATTTGCGAATAATCGCATTAACTGTTGTCACCCTCTCACCAAGCTGCTTGGCGATAGTCTCGTAGCCCATTCCAGCCTTGTATAGGTCTACAACCTTGTCCCAAACATCCTTGGACAGCTCTTTGGTCTTTTCCATGGTGGAGAGATTGGAATCTGATTGATTGCTTTTGTGGACAGGGGTCTTTTATACCGGTAATAAGCTGAGATTAGGAGCACTCCCTTTAAGAGAGTGCTGCTAATCTCAGTTCGTTACCTGTATAGAAGACATCTATGAGCCAGAAATCTTGCTGATTAATAGAGGATAAAATACCTATTTCACTCATTAAAATGCAAATCAATTTATAACTTTTTTAGATGAGTTTTTCTGGATTTTTCTTGTTATTCTGTCGCATTGTTAAAAAAAAAAACCTACCAATAAAATTATAGACTGATCCTTTCTTTGTCAGTGGGCAAATGTACAAAATCAGCAGGGGTTCAAATACTTTTTCCCTCACTGTATATACTTTTTCAAGGCACTGTATTTGTAAATAGGAATATTAGCAAATTGATACTTGTGATTACAGTATGTAAAAAACAGTATAATTGTAAAATTGTATAAAAACAAAGTATATGTTACATTACAGTAGGTTTGTTATTTGACCCTTTTCATTGTTCTTTGTTAATGCCGCTACTAAGGGTTTCGCTGTAGGAAACCATTCACAAAACAAATGTCTGGACAAGATCCAAGGGAAAATATAATCTAGATATTTTGCAAATGTTCTGCCTGAAGCCAATAACAGTGGGAGAAAATTAGACATCCAAGAGCATGACTAGAGAGCTCCTGATAAAATTGTTTGATTAGCTGTGATTGCATTACCAGAGGCTGCACTTGAAAATCCTGCAAAGGGTTATTTGAGGATAGGAGCCAGGCAGAGGTGGGTTTGAGAGTTAAAATGTCTCCTCTGGTTTCTTTATGACTTTGCGGCACTGGTTTCCATTCCTAGCAAAGTCTTTTTGGCTCAGGGCCCTAGGAAGTCTAGAAAATGAAAACTCTGGTATTTAGATGCTAACTGCAGTTATAAATCATAATCCATTTCTATAATTTGAAAGCAATTAACCGGAGGTGAATTTTAAATGTTGGACATTTTTTTCCCCACTCCCAAAGTCTAGTATTCTTTCTCATAATTAAATTGCAGTTCATAACATTGTATCAGTACATCATTCAGAAATTTCACTGATTGGTAAATTAGAAGAGCAGCAGATATGTTTTTTACAAATCAGCATGTAAGGGGGACTAGGATTGGGCAGGTGTTGGCGCCAAACTAAGCAAGTTCCCGCCTTGCTACTTTTTGGATAGGACAGCTACATACCTGTTGTTGATGGAACCCTCCTCCATATTGTGTCAAATTCAAGACCAAAGGCGCACTCTTGAGATCCCACGGCGGTAGGCCTTAATATTTCAGATTAAAGAAATGTCCACACATAAAATTTTCCACACTGTACTGTAATTCGACAAAGCTTTTTATGACATCTAACATCCAGGGCAGGTGCTAGACTACTTTGTGCCCTAGCCACTTGCCGACCGCCGCACGCCGATCTACGTCGGCGGTCAGCCCCTCACAGGCAAAGTGACGTAGGGCTACGTCACTAGCTTGTGAGGGTCTAGGGAGCGAGCGCGCGCCGCCTGAGGCGCGCTCCCGCTCCCGCGTGGTCACGGACCCCCCCCCCGCGCGTGTGACCGGCGGACCCGATGTCCGCCGGCCACTCTGCGATCGGCGGGGGAGAGGGAGAAAGTCAGGCAGCTTGTGTAAACAAGCTGCCTGTCATTCTCCCCTCTGTATGAGAGCTGATCATATGGATCTACTATGTAGATCCGTTCATCACTCTGCATACAGCTGAAGCCACAGCCAATCACAGTAAGAATCACGCCCCTAGGGACACACACAGCCCCTCCCTCTCAAATAAAGTTAACCCCTTCACTACCAGTGTATTTTTACAGTAACAGTGCATATATATAGCACTGATTACTGTAGAAATGTCACTGGTAACACCAAAAGTGTCAAAAATGTCAGTCAAGGGTCCGATCTGTCCGCCCCAATGTCGCAGTACCGCAAAAAAAATCGCAGATCGCCGCCATTACGCGTTAAAAAAAAAACAACAAAAATGACAAAAATCTTTCCCTTAGTCAGTAAACGCAATAACTTTTGCGCAAACCAATCAAAATACGCTTTTTGCGATTTTTTTTACCAAACATAGGTAGCATAAAACAAATTGGCCGAAAATGTTAAAAAATTTTGATTTTTACATTTTTTTGGGGGGGAATTTCATATAAAAAAAAGGGAAAAATATTGCTATTTTTGCAAAATTGACGCTCTTTTTTTGTTTATAGCGCGTGATCAAAAAATCGCACAGGTGATCAAATACCGCCAAAAGAAAGCTCTGTTTGTGGGAAAAAAAGGACGCCAAATTCGTTTAGGTACAGCGTCGCACGACCGCGCAATTGTCCGTTAAAGTCACGCAGTGCCGAATCGCAAAATAGCCCCCGGTCGTTTAGCAGCCAAATCCTCCGGGGCTTAAGTGGTTAGACAAGACCGCCTACTTGCAACCCCCCCCCCTCAAAAAAAAAAAAATGTTACCATGATGATAACATTACATTAAAAAAGCATATGATTTGCAGTCCAGGTCCAATGGCTGATACATTTCTTAACATATCAGCAGATGTATTTGCGCAACGGTTTCTCAAATGTAAATTTTTGAGAAAAAATACACTTTCTTTTGCATTTAAATGCAAGTCCTCTCAGCTCCGTTGGTCCTCGGCACGCCGGATCCTCTCTGCAGCTCAGCTCACTCCGTCCCCTCAGGCAAGCCGCCCGGGACACCCGATCCTTCTCACAGGAGCAGAGACAGCCAGTACTCTCCATCCTGGGACTCTGCTCCCGCCAAAGATGCTGCATCATACTCTCCCCTCAAAATTATACCCACTCCCAGAATCCTGTGCGGCAGAATCTGCCTTTCTGGGGTAGATACAGGCCTGAGTGTGCCATTGGCTGGGTTTCCTCCACTGCCCAATGAGAACCCTCTCATGGAGCACAGTGGGGAGACTCCCCAGTCTCAACAGCTACACCTGGGAGACATGACAGCCCAGCTGAAAATCATGGCCCTGCTGTGAGGCAGCTAAGACCCACTATACTTTGCCTAGCACCTACCTTATAGGGTGCTACATAAAAATGAAAGCCATCGGGTCTGAAAATATTCCACATGAAATAAATTCCTTTTTAAAGGGTAACTCCACCTTGATAGGGAGAAAAAAATTGCAAATAAAGAAAAATAATATAGGGTATACAATTGTGACACAAGTCATATTGTAATTGAATGTTATTAAAAATTACCTTTCCTATTCAATCTGAAGCCGCTTTAATTGTCCGAAAATGCAATGCAATATGGCTGCCTGGAGCTGTTCTGTATACAGAATGTGTGCTGACCACACCCCAGAAACATAATTTTCTGCTTGTGTGATTGGCTCACTGATTTTCCCAGAAGCCTTCACTAAGATACAAGTCAGATTTCAGGCATCCCCTGCAACAAAAATGTCATTTTTGGTGAGAAATCACATCTAAAGGGATGCAGACCCAGCAGCTTTTCTCATTAGTGTCCTGCAGGTGCAGCAGCTGATTGATAATTATGAGACCACTTCCCCTAGACTCACTTTCCCAAATGGGCACAGAGCATCACACAGGGATTTCTTCAGAATAACAAAAGGTAGTAATCTACCTTTTTGTTAAAATCCTTGCAACAAAAGTTTGTTAAAATCCTTGCAATGTACATATATCATCCAGGGGGGTTGTTTTTTTCTCAACGAAAGTTGAGTTACGCTTTAAAGCTTTACTCAGAGGCAACAAAGATTATAAAATCCACTGTGTGTGCACAAAATGCCTTTACAAACCCAGTTTTTACCTTTTAAAAGTAGCAATGACATCATCACTGGGCTAAAAGAAGGAAGATAGATGTGGAAGATAGGGCGCTCTGGATGACAAGGAGACTTTTTCAAACAGTACATAAATGTCCCTGATGAGATGGAGGTATGCAGATGTAGTAAGGTAATGCACCTCAGCAGCACTTCAGAAGAGGAATGCTCTCTCTAAAGAAACAAAGCAGAAGAGAAGGTGCCTCTAGAGGCGCTTTTCCACTGCATGGTACGGATCGGTTTGGCGCTTTTCCACTGCATGGTACCGCATGGTACGGGTTAGAACGGTTCGGTACAGTTTAGTACATCGGCGCTTGTCCACTACATGGTACGGCGTCGGTACGGCGTCGGTATGGCTCACTTAAACAGTACCACCTCGGTTGGGGTTCCAAGCAGGCCGTACCGATACCATATCCCACAATCCTTTGCATGCAGCATTGTTGTAAAAAATAATCATTATGTTGAAGTGTTTAAAAATTCAGTACTGGAGGATTTGCAGGAGATGATACCTAACAAAAAGGTTCAAAATGGTTGTAGGCACATTATTGAAGGCCTTGAATCCTTAGAAAAGAGGAAAGAAATTATTATAAGGCCAGGAGGGGGGGGGGGGGGTGGTGATACTCGATAAGAGCTTTTATCATCAGCAGCTTTCTAGTATGCTGAATGATGTGAACACGTATACAAAGCTACCGTCTGACCCAACGTCAAGGTTCGAACAAGAGCTAAGGAGCCTTGTTGACTTTGGCTATAGTACGTATGCTCTTACAAAAAAAGATATTTGACACCAAGTGTATGTAGAATTCCCACAATATACACGCTCCCCAAGATACATAAGGACGTGAATTGTCCCCCAGCACGTCCGATAGTTAACGGTATCGGCTCTGTTTCCGCAAGGCTGGGCCAATACCTTGATAAATTTCTACAACCAAGCGTCATTACCACCAGAGCCTTCTTGAAGGACACAAAAGATCTGTTGATACTGTTGGGTGATGTGTCACTGAGTGAGGACTCGTCGGCCTTTCTGGTGACGGCCGACGTGTCCTCACTTTATACCATCATCCAACATGATGACGCACTCCTGGCCCTAAATTGGGCATTAAGCAAAAGGGAAGAAATTCCGTTTGCGCAAAATAAATTTATTCAAAAGTCCCTTGATTTTTGTCTTTCCCACAACTACTTTTGGTTTAATAATTGTTTTTACAGCCAGAAGACAGGCGTTGCCATGGGGGCTAAATTTGCCCCCAGCTTGGAAAATATCTTCATGGCTGAGTGGGAGGACAAGTACATTTTTAATCAGCGCAAGCAGGAATTGCGGTTTTACAAACGTTTTATAGATGACATTTTGTTCATCTGGGAGGGCTCTGAAGAATCCCATTTAACATTCATGACACACTTGAATTCGAACCCCAATAATATTCGGTTGGAGTTTCATTGGGATAAAAATAGTATCCAATTTTTGGACGTAACTATTTTTAGACATCTGAATGGTTTTGCGACAAGGGTTTACTTCAAGCAAACCGATCGGAACAGTTACCTATCCATCATGAGTGGTCACCACCCTACGTGGTTGAAAAACATACCAAGGGGCCAGCTCATGAGGGTTAGGCGTAACTGTAAGTTTGATGAAGATTTTATGTCGCAATCAGGAATAGTTAAGGAGAGATTTGTACAAAAGGGATACAGAGAGGACATTCTAGACCAGGAGATTAAGAACATTCTGGATCAACCCAGATCAGATTGCTTACAAAATAAAATTAAAACTACGGACAATAAGAAGGAATGGAGTTTCCTAACCGATTTCTTCAGTGACTATAAAAGGGTTGAGGCCAGGGCAGCTGTTAGAAATTGCGAGGCCCCGTACAGACTACCTGGCAGGGCCCCCTCAAGAAAATATTAAAGATATATTTAGCTAAAATGACAACAAAATCACTATTATCAGACTCAAATATAACATAACTCGCATAATTCCTGCTAAATCTAAAAAAAAAAACTATGTTAAATAAAAAAGAAGATGAGATGAGAAAAATATACAGGCTGGGCAGTTGGAGCTCCGGGATCAGAGAGACAGAGAGAGAGAAACAAAGTTACAATTTACAAATAAACTCCTGAGCAGAGATAAGTGCTGGGAGGGGGGCCCACACAAGGGAGGGGGATTAGTGAGGGACAACTGTCTCTTTCTCAACAGATAAAAGCTGATAGCAGGGAGAGGGACAGATCAGATTCAGGTGCTGGAGGAAGATTTCTGTAATTATTGTCCATCACTAATCCCCCTCTCTGTGTGGGCCCTCCTGTGTGCTCGGGCCCCCTACAAGAGGGCTGGTGGTCCCCCCCTATCAGCGGCCCTGGTTGAGGCTATATTCAGAAAACATTGGCCCTTACTGTTGAAAGATCGCACATTGGGCCCTGTAATACCGACCAATCCTTCTTTTATATACCGCAAAGCACCCAATTTTGGAGACAGGGTGGTTAAGAAAGTTTTAGACCCCCCAAATGTGACTTTTTTTCCGGGGAGAAAGGGCTTCCATACATGCGGACGCTGTCGGGCATGTTTTTTCACAAGGACAAATCTAAAGAAAAGGGAGGAATTTTTCGTGCCTGCAATAGGCAAACACTTTAAAATCCAGAATCTGATTACTTGTGACACCACACACGTGGTATATGGCTTGATGTGCCCATGCAACCGTATTTATATTGGCAGGACCAAACGGACAGTCAAAAAACGGGTGGGAGAACACATTTCAAATATTCTAAAAGGTTTTAAGGATCACAGTGTCTCGGAGCATTTTAGAAGATACCACAATCGTGATCCTCGCAGTTTGCATTTCTGGGGTATTGAAAGGGTCACCCCCTCTTGGAGGGGGGCTAACTGGGTGAGGGAATTATCCAAATGGGAAACCAAGTGGATTTTCCTCACCCAGGCCCTTGATCCTAAAGGTCTTAATATTGACCTGGATCTGAATTGTTTTATTAGTGATTACTGAGTTTTTAAAGGAATATAAAGGGATTCAATTTTTATATATAATTTTTTATATATAATGATGCATAATTTTATCCATTGAATATCTTACATTTTTCTGGCTTTGTCTATTTATCCATTTATTTTAGTTGGAGGATTTTAAATGTAGAGTCAATCTGAAGCAAAATTGATTTTATATATTTTTAATTTTCTGGATATTTATGTATTTATTGATATTTAAATCTATTTTCATATATATATGCAAAGTTTGTGTATATATATATATATATATATATATATATATATATATATATATATGTATGTGCTTTTTACATTGTTCTACATTGTTTGATAATATGGTGGCGTGATCTATTGAAGTTAGTTAAATGTGGAGCAATTCATATATTAACACCCGTCGCCAGTGTATTTAATACAGGAATGCTGACATGCTGAAGTGAACGATAGTAAAGGGTTAATCCTTTCATTTCACTCCATATGATATGATTGTTTAGTATCCAGGCATATAATGTTTGGATCTCCCAGGCTATAATGTGATCGGGACGTAGGTGGTGGGCGGAATAGCTAACAATCACTAGATCCAAATGGGGGCGGAAGTAATCGCAGCCCACTCATTTGCCGGGAATTAGCATAAGTGGGCGAGTCTCTCTAAGCAACGTCAGAAGTGTCAGCAATCTTGGGTATATAATCGTGACGCCGTACCGTGAGGTTCACGGCCTTCGAAGAAGTCGGAAATGAGGAAACGCGTCAGGGCGTGAACCTTACGGCGACCGGAAGTGACCGGGTGACACGCACGAAGGCTTGTGAGATCCGGAGCATCAGCGTGGAGAGGGTGAGCCAGACTGATACAGCAGGACATTTTTTCTTCAGAGTGTCCCAAGTTGTATCTAGTTGAGCCAGAGGAGTATCCCACTCATTCCCTTCTCCCTTTGCCATTATCAAATAAACAAAACAAACCAAAGATGCCGGAATGGTCATTGTCTCCAATCTCACTCTTGGGTATTCAGCTTAAATGTTCTGAAGGTGTCACCGGTAACCATGGCAGACCCACATCAGGCTCAATGCCTGCAAAATCTGGTACATAGGTATCATAGGTAGTAACATTTTGCTAGCCATTATCTGTAAAAGTGTATACTCTGTACTGATATATTGTTTAGTTTTCAAAAATGAATTTTGGCAGCTTAAGCGAACCACACATTGAGCGCTATGACTGCGGGTGTGTGTATGTGTGCATGCATGACCTAAGAATGACATTATGTCATGCATTTAAAAAATGTGTGACTGTCATTGAGTTTGTAAACCAACTCTGTGTTTCAGGGGGGCACCAAAACCTGAAGTGCCCCAGGCCCCCCAAGATCAAAATCTGGCCTCAGGTATCCTTTGTCTCCCTTTGTCAAAAATATTTGCATTGACTGTTTGGACATCTCGCTAACTTGACTAGGCATTTTCCATCTGTTAAAAGCTGACCATATGGGCAGTAGAGAGAAAAATATCACTACCTTGATGTATTGGATGACTTCCAGTATAGTAGATTCATTATAGTAGATCTCTAGATCTATAAGTGACCTTGTAACTAACCTCCATTTTCTTCAGTTATGTTTCAGCACATCATGAACTTACTGAGTTCGTCTTGGAACATTTGCAGAAATAAACTTATTTTGGTTGATCAGATGTCCACCCTGACCAATCAGAATCGATCCGGTCCATCCAGGAAGCCCTACAGAAAGCAGGGAAAGAAAAGCAGGGATGGGTGCTGTGTGGGTACTGACAATTCGTCACCCACAGAGATAAATACAGCAAGGCCCGGGGAAGGGGGAAGAGGAGGGTGTAGGGTGTTAGTTTACCTTATCTTTTTTTTCTGAAAAGTTGAACGTATACTTTCAGGGCCAGTTCACACCTGAATCACACAAGAAGGCGATCTGTTTTCCTGTCCAACTCAACACGGTGCGATTTTTAGCCCACTCATTTGAATAGGCTGAAATTGCACCAGATCACACAAAAATGCACTGCACCAAATTGCATGGTACTACAGTTGCGGCAGACGCACTGCATTTGCAATCTGCATTTGGGGTGTTGTTAGGAATACGCTCACACCTGCAGCAGGTCGCGCACACAGAATGTGGCTTTCCTGCACTACGTTCTACGTTTTGAACAAGCTCTAAAGACTGGAAGAAAGTGGTAATGTTGGTTGCATATTTATTTTTATTTATTATTTTTTTTTTGTGCCAGGATTAGTGCCCATTTACATTCACATGGTCAGCCTGACAAGTCGCGGTCCATGTGTGCTACGGAACCGTTCTAATAGGAGCGTCTCAAGTCGCTCCGAATTAGAAAATAGTTCCTGTACTACTTCGGAGCGACTTGCATTGACATTCATTATATGAAGTCCGTGCAAGTCGCGGTGCACGCGACTTCACAGGTCGCCCCCGAAGTCGTGCCGCAGTAGTGTGAACCGGCACTTAGTGGGTTGCATATTTAGTTTTTTTGTGGCAGGATTGCAAATGAAAACAAACAATTTACTAGATATTGATAACTACCTCGCTGTTTGTTACCGCCTCTTTTCTACACAATTTTATCTCATGATAGATATTAAAGATCATAAATAATAACCTCCTGGCTGTTAAGCTGAAGCCCAGAAAATATAAATCAAGATATTATTGGCCAGTGTACCAAAAAGTGGCAACCACCCCACCCTTTCCCTGGCCATTGCAGCATGGTGCACATGGAAGGGCAATGCACATTACAAACAAACAAAAGATTTCCCAAAACAGCTAAATTAACCCTGTTTACGTTAAAAACAGAGGGTTTTGTTTGCACACATTTGCAAATATATGCGTAAGCCACAGTGCCCACGCCTGTATAAACTGTGGTCCTAGCTCTTTATTTTCCTGGACAGTGTATGTACCAGTTTATGTCTTTTATTGTAATCCTCTGTACAGAAGCACAAGAAATATGCTAGTAGCAGCAGAGAGGTGGCCTCATCTGTCTTCTGCTGCTCCTCCATTGTCTAGTCACTAGTTGGGGGCAGAAAGGTGACCAAGCTGTATTTCTTAAAGAAAGAGATAGGGAGCACTGGTTCACAAAAAAACACTGATCATTGCCACATCCCTAAAACACGTAGGAAATCTAAATTAAGTAAGGGAGTAATCCTAGCATTTAGTCAACACCAAAAACATGGGACTTTGGGGCAAGGATTGTATGGTGGACATTAAATTGAATATGGACTAACAATCGGTAAAATTATTGAATTTATTACAAACAAATTAAATTAAAAAACAACAATAACAAAACATATTGTAAAATCACAGATGCAACATATACATCAGTATAGCAAACTTTTAATGGAAGAACCAATAATGTAGAGAAAGGAATCACAAAGGTCCTACATGTTTCACCGAAAGATTTGGCTTCTTCAGGGACCAAAAGTGGAACATTGGTTAAAAAAAGAAGTCCTCCTAGATCACTTTAGGCTCACCCATTTTGCAGGAATAGCTATGTAAAACATTAAAATAAGTTTCTATACTGTTTAAAATCAAGTAATACACGGTCTCTCCCTGCTCTGCACATGCTCAGTTGCTCTCCATTTTAGGCAGTGCTGAGTTTGTAGAGGCTGATCTTTTGACAGCCTTAAAGCAGAATTAAACCCTCCTATCCTTTACAGACAAGGACGCTGCTTCTATTTAAACTGCCATGGTGCTGCACATGTAATCAGTTATGACACCAGCCATTTGATGGTTTGACAGATTGTTTAAGGACACAAGAATGTGACAGTTAGCAATCCTGACATTCCAGGAATGTAACTGTTTTTTGAAACCATTAAATTGATGGGTTTAGTTCTGATTTATGATTTACTGCTGTTCAGGGGCTCTGGGCTTCAGCAAATTGGCAGCCTCCAGGCTCCAGCGAGAAGTAACAGGAGCAATGCTGGGGACAATTCACAGCACACACTAATTTTGGTAGCATAATTATTAATGTGGAATGTATGTTCCTTGCTAAAGAACATTATTTTTTATCAAGTTGTAATGGGTAAAAGTCCTCTTTAAAATCGTTGTATACACTAAAAAAAACCTGTAAGGCAATGGTCTAATGTACTAGTATGCATCACATACTAGCACATTAAGGAATACTTACCTTATGTAGCACTACTCCCTTGGGAGCTGCTGATTACGGGTTCCCCTGTGTTACCATTAGCAACAACATGACAGATTGACATTTTCCCAAGTGTTTTAGCTCAGTCAGGAAACAGTCCAGTAGCTTTGGTTTTTGTGTTTTTATTTGGAACTTGGATAGGAGAAGGGAATGAGTGGGATACTCCAACTTTATACAACTATGCACAATTTGCTGGGATGACTTGAAAATGCTGAGTAACGCTAGTCACAGCTAGGCTGCTGCTTCATTTTGTCACAAGCAGTGACGAACTATTGAGTAAACTTCCTGAGGTAATCTGTACAGTATTACTGAACAACTTCAGGGCCCTTCCTGGCACCCCCAGTCTTCAGGGTCAACTACACGGTACCCCCTTTACTAATAAACTTCCCATGTGAGCTAGCTTCTTGATCCCCTGACTTCCCTGGAGTGGTCCCCTCTCTTAGGCAGACCCTTAGGCAGAACTCCTGGTACTCACGACACTGTTTTTCCCGAGAGAGTCTGCCAGCAGCTCCACTTGTCAGCGCTCTGGATCCTCTGCAGCTCAGCTCCACACACTTGGTTCACTAGGCCAACTGCCTGAACCACCTTCCTCACACCTGTAGGAGGAGAGACAGCCGTCCACCTCCTCCTGGGACTCTGCTTCCCGCCAAAGACACCCTGTCACCATAGGTGTGCGCAGCCTATTGCATTAGGGTGTGCACCCCAAAGCTCAAACACACATGTATACTGTATATACGGATGGTGTCAGCAGAGCAGTGGGCAGTGGCAGGTGTCAGTTTTTATTGTTTTTTATGCATTTTTCTTTTTACATTTTGTGAAACATCAGGGGCCTAAACAGAGTGAATCTGTGCCACACAGGGTGATTAGGGTGTGTCCAGGCACATCTGGCACACCCTGTGCACATGCCTATGCCTGTCACATGCTCCCTCCGGATTTATTGCTAATTCCAGGATGCATTGCAGCAATGCCCACCCACCGAGACAGCCATAAACTCTGTGTGCCACTGGCTAGGTTTCCTCCACTTTCATACAAGTTCCCTTATTGGATACCAGTGGGGACACTCCCTTAGATCCAGTAAATCACACCTGGAAACATGTGACAGGCAAAACTAACAGATCAAGCTCCCCTGATAAGCAGCAGGAGCCAAAAATATGCTTTTAACT
Organism: Pelophylax lessonae; assembly: GCF_965119305.1. Classification (NCBI taxonomy): domain Eukaryota; kingdom Metazoa; phylum Chordata; class Amphibia; order Anura; family Ranidae; genus Pelophylax; species Pelophylax lessonae. Next base: position 191,717,663 of record NC_138772.1, on the reverse strand, counting down.
AGCACCTGTCTAAGAGGGTGCTACACTTAGAATGAAGCCCCCACAGCGGCGCCCGATCATCACTGAGGGGGCTGACATGTTCCCCCCTGCGTTTCTTCTGGGTTTGTGGGCTCTGCCGCTTTGAGTGGCCGGAGCCGCGATAGGACGCGGAAGCCCCCAGATTCGGCCCCCAGACTCCAGCACAATATGTCAAACCTTCAGAGTGCATGCACCGCTGACATCAGCAGCTGCATGCGGGGGGGGGGGGGGGGGGGGGGGGGTATCTCTTAAACAGTGCACGTTTAGGAGATATTCATTTTACCTGCAGGTAAGCCTTATTATAGGCTTACCTGTAGGTAAAAATAACAAAATGGGGTGTACAAGCGCTTTAACAGCAGTAGAGAAAAGTAAGGTGACTGTTCTCTCTGATAGAGCTGTGTACATTTCAGGACTAACCAGGCAAAATGACAAATCCTTTCCCATGTTAAAGCGCTCCCATATATGTCTTTCAACTGTGTATTTAGCAGTTTGCCTGGAGTTTTAGACACAGTGAAAAAACTATTCTGTAAAAAAAGGATGGGTTCTGATGTTACTTTCCTGCTTTGTAAACACGTGTCAGATTGTCTTACTAATCAGCTTGATGATGGCCATTATTTCACCTCAGGACACATAGACGCACATTGTACAGTACAAGAGTTCATGTAGAAGTCTAGCGTCTGGAACAAAGACCACCATCTTATTGATTATATCTTTTAAGCATAAGGGAACATTGCCTCATGTGTTAGGCAGCCAGACATGAATAATTCTGAAATTGTTGATCCAGTCTCTTCTTTGGTGAGGACACGTTCATGATGATCAACTGCAGAAAAGTTTATGTTATCTTGGCATGTTAAAATGCTTTTTTCCCCATCACTGCAGAGAGAGACATCTGGAATAAAGTTTAATGTGTAAAACATGAATATCTAACATGTTTATTATCTATGCCAGGAAATGGACTTAAACCATTGGAGTATTAAGAAATACAGTGAGGGAAAAAAGTATTTGATCCCCTGCTGATTTTGTAGGTTTGCCCACTGACAAAGAAATGATCAGTCTATACATTTTTTGGCAGGTTAATTTTAACAGAATAACAAAAAAATCCAGAAAAACGCATTTTAACCACTTTACCACCGGAGGATTTTGCTGTCTTACGTCCAGGCCACTTTTTGCGATTCGGCACTGTGTGACTTTAACTGACAATTGCGCGGTCATGCAACGTTGTACCCAAACGAAATTTACGTCCTTTTTTTCCCACAGACAGAGCTTTCTTTTGGTGGTATTTGATCACCTGTGCGATTTTTACTTTTTGCGCTATAAACAAAAAAATTCCCCCCCAAAAAATGTAAAAATCAACATTCTTTTTATCATTTTTGGCCAATTTGTTTTCTGCTACATATTTTTGGTAAAAAAAATCGCAATAAGCGTATTTTGATTGGTTTGCGCAAAAGTTATTGCGTTTACTAACTACTGGGAAAGATTTCTCTCATTTTTGGTGTTTTTTTTTTTAACGAGTAATGGTGGCGATCTGCGATTTTTTTTTTGCGGGACTGCGACATTGCGGCGGACAGATCGGACCCTTGACTGACATTTTTGACACTTTTGGGGGTACCAGTGACATTACCACAGTAATCAGTGCTATACATATGCACTGTTACTGTAAAAATGACACTGGCAGGGAAGGGGTTAATTTTATTGGAGAGGGAGGGGTTAATGTATGCCTGGTGCTTACTGACGTGTGTGGGGGGAGGTGACTGAGTGACACAGGCACAGATCGCATGTTCAGCTATGCTGAACCCTGCAATCTGTCCCTGTCTGTCACTTAGGAGATCCGCCCGCTTTGTTTACACAAGCGGGCGGATCTCCAGACTCGATTCCCCGACGATCGGGGAAGAGCAGCGGCAATCACCGCCGCTCCTCCCCTGGCCCGACTCCCGCTGTGACTGAAAACAGCAGGAGCGAGCCTCCGGCGGCGTGCGCGCCGCCCACAAGGGAAGGAGTAGGTCTACATCGCTGGACGATAACGAGCCACATTGCCGCAGTAGCAGCAATGTGAGCGGTCGTTATGTGGTTAAAAAAAGTTATAAATTGATTTGCTTTTTAATGAGTGAAATAAGTATTTGATCCTCTATTAATCAGCAAGATTTCTGGCTCCCAGGTGTCTTATTTACAGGTAATGAGCTGTGATTAGGAGCATTCTCTTAACCATCTCCACATATACGGCCGGGTGGGAGCTTCCTCCTTCCGAGTGGACGTTCCTGAACGTCCTTCAGAAGGAGGGCGATCGCGCCGCTGCATGCACGCGCAGCGGCGCAATCTCGATGTGTCTGTGTCCCTAGGACACAGAGCATCTCCGCTCAGCAGGAGGGCTCTCTGATTGGCCCTCCTGATCACATGACAGCTGTGACCAATCACAGCCGTCATGTGATGTCTAACGGTGATCGGCTTTGCTTCTCCTCTGACAGAGGCTGTCAGTGAGGAGAAGGAGAGCAGATCTCAGCTGCCAGCCTGGGATCAGTGAGTATCTAGCATTTTTACTCACTTATCTGGGTAACTAGTGAGTAAAAAAGCAGAAAAAGTGCTGTATACAAACTGATCCCTGGCTGCCAGCTGAGATCTGCTCTCCTCCTCACTGACAGCCTCTGTCAGAGGAGAAGTGGAACGGACTGCTGTCCCCAGTGTCCTGCAGTAAAAACACCTGTCCCACACATGTCCCACACATGTCCCACATCTGTCCCACACATGTCCCACATCTGTCCCAATAAAATATTCTATCCCAGTAAACATCTTCCACGTCTGTCTGATCAACTGGTGCACACCTGGCGCACATCATCTGACACATCTGTCCGTGATCCTCTGTCGCACACATCAGTCCTTGATCTGGTACACATCATTTACCACATCTGCCTGCGATCATATGGTGCACATCTGGAACATCTGTCCGTGATCATCTGGTGCACATCTGGCCCACATCATCTGCCACATCTGGTGCACATCTGCCACATCTGTCTGCGATCATATGGTGCACATCTGGAACATCTGTCCGTGATCATCTGGTGCACATCTGGCCCACATCATCTGCCACATTTGGTGCACATCTGGCCATGATCATCTGCCACATCTGGTGCACATCTGCCACTTCTGTCCGTGATCATCCGGCACATATCTACCACATCTTTCATCCCAGTGATCAATCTGCCACTTCTGTCGTGATCATCCGGCGCACATCTGCCACATCTTTCATCCCAGTGATCAACATCTGGCACATCTGTCCATGATCATCTGACACATTTTTCCGTGATCATCTGTCACACATTATCTGCCACATCTGGCAGACATCTGTCTGTAATCTGGTGCACATCTGGTGCACATCTGCCATCCCAGTGATCAACATCTGTCACACATCTGTCCCAGGAATCATTTGCACACATCTGTCTACATGGCTAAAAAATGATCCAGGGCCTTCAAAAATGTGATAGGTACTCTCAGGAAATGAAATGTGTAATTTATGCTCCTAGAACGTCTGACGGTGCTCCCTGCACATTGGACCTCTGTATGTGGCCGGGCTAAGTAAATGTCTCACTCATGTGGTATCGCCATATGCAGGAGGAGTAGCAGAATGCATTTTGGGGTGTCATTTTTTCTATGTACATGCTATATGTTATAAATATCTTATAAATTGACAACTTTGTGTAAAAAAAAAATACGTTTTCATTTTCTTTCAACGTTTTCCATAAACTTGTGGAAAATAATGACATGTTCAAAAGACTCATTATGCCCTGTAGAATATACGTTGGGGTGTTTTCTTTCCAAAATGGGGTCCCTTTTTGGGTAATTCCATTGTCCTGGTGCTCCAGGGCCTTCAAAAATGTGATAGGCCGTTAGGTCGTTAGGAAATTATATGTGTAATTTATGCCTTTAGAACACCTGACGGTGCTCCCTGCATTTTGGGCCTCTGTATGTGGCCAGGCTGTGGAAAAGTCTCACACATGTGGTATAGCCATACTCAGGAGAAGTAGCAGAATGTATTTTGGGGTGTAAAGCCCCGTACACACGTACCGATCGTCGGCGAACGATCGGCCGTCTTTTGTCCCCGGGCTGTCGGTGTCTGTTGAAAAGTGCAAAGACAGCACATGAATTTTGTCCGCCGACTACAGCCGACTGCAGAAGTGATGTCATGTAATGGTTAACTTTCCCTGTGTTTTTTCTTTTCTGAGCATGCCCAGTCTTGCAAATCTGCGGTCTGTCGGCCGAATTCTGTACTGACTGGCGAACAATCAGCCGCTCTGGTGTCGGCATACAAAAATTTTAATGCTTGCAAGACAGATTCTTTTCGGCCGAATGTGCGCTGACGGCTGTCGGAGGCATCATACTAACAAGCCTACAATCGGCAGATCGGTCGTCGGCCGAAGCTTTTCGGCTGACGATCGGTACGTGTGTACGGGCCTTTATTGTTTAATCTAAAAAAAAAAAAAAGTTTATCTATGCCATTTGAAATAAATAACTTGTTAATATGACAATTTTGTAGGAAAAAAAAAATGTTTTCATTACCCAAACTATTGTGGGCAAAAAAAATTGCAACTTCATAAAACTCACTATGCCTCTTACTAAATACCTTGGACTCTCATCTTTACAAAAAGGGGTCATTTGGGGGGTATTTGTACTGTCCTGACATTTTAGGGCCTCAAGAAATGAGATAGGTAGTTAGTACATCAGGATTGATCAATTTTCAATGATACATAGCCTAGCTTGTAGGCTCTATACCTTTCACACAAACCTATTATCATTCACTTATTGGGATTTTTTTACCAAATGCATGTAGCAGAATACATTCTGGCCTAATTTTATGACACAATTAGATTTTATTGGATTTCTTTTATAACAGAAAGTAGAAAATATTGTTTTTTTTTTTTTTTCAAAATGTTCGTTATTTTTTCGCTTGTATCGCAAAAAATAAAAAACCCAGTGGTGAATAAATACCACCAAAAGAAAGCTCTATTTGTGCAAACAAAATGATAATTTCATTTGGGTACAGTGTAGCATGACTGAGTAATTGTCATTCAAAGTGCGAGAGTACCGAAAGCTGAAAATTGGTCTGGGAAGGAAGGGGGTGAAAGTGCCCAGTATTGAGGTGGTTAAAGAGAGTGCTCCTAATGTCAGCTTGTTACCTGTACACCTGTCCACAGAAGCAATCAATCAATCAGATTCCAATCTCTCCACCAAGACCAAAAAGCTGTCCAAGGATGTCAGGGACAAGATTGTAGACCTACACAAGGTTGGAATGGGCTACGAGACCATCATCAAGCAGCTTATTGCAATTATTCGCAAATGGAGGAAACTCAAAATAACTGTCAATCTCCCTCGGTCTGGGGCTTCATGCAAGATCTCACCACATGGAGTTTCAATTATCATGAGAACGGTGAGGAATCAGCCCAGAACTACACCAGAGAATTGTGTCAATGATCTCAAGGCAGCTAGGACCATATTCACCAAGAAAACAATTTGTAACACACTACACCGTGAAGGACTGATATCCTGAAGCGCAAGGTCCCCCTGCTCAAGAAAGCACATGTACAGGCCTGTCTGAAGTTTGCTAATAAACATCTGAATGATTCAGAGAACTGGGTGAAAGTATTGTGGTCAGATGAGACCAAAATCAAGCTCTTTGGCATCAACTCAACTCGCCGTGTTTGGAGGAAGAGGAATACTGACTAAGACCCCAAGAACACCATCCCCACCGTCAAACATGGAGGTGGAAACATTATGCTTTGGGGGGTGTTTTTCTGCTAAGGGGACAGGACAACTTCACGGCATCAAAGGGATGATGAATGGGGCAATGTACTGTCAAATCATGGGTGAGAACCTCCTTCCGTCAGCCAGGGCAATACAAATGGTTCGTACTGTAGATGGGTATTCCTGCATGACAATGACCCAAAACAAACGGTCAAGGCAAAAAAGGAGTGGCTCAAGAAGAAGCACATTATTGTCCTGAAGTGGCCTAGCCAGCCTCCAGACCTTAATCCAATGGAAAATATGTGAGAGCTGAACGCTCGAGTTTCCAAACGCCAGCCTCGAAACCTTAATGACAAAATCCCTTCTGAGATGTGTGCAAACCTGGTGGCCAACTACAAGAAACGTCTGACCTCTGTAATTGCTATCAAGGGTTTTTCTACCAAGTACTACATTTTACGAAGGGGTCAAATACTTATTTTACTCATTAAAATACAAATCAATTTATAACTTTTTTTAAATACGTTTTTTTGGATTTTTTGGTTGTTATCCTGACTCTCAGTAGTAAAATAAACCTACCATTAACATTATAGACTGATCATTTCTTTGTCAGTGGGCAAACTTACAAAGTCAGCAGGGGATCAAATACTTTTTTCCCTCACTGTACCTTTATAATAAATATCTTTGTATCTGTGCTCCCCCCACCAGGAGTATTCTCACCTGGGGTAGTGTGACCACCACAAATAGGTATGGTCAAAAACAGATTTTTAGCTTACCAATGGCTACATCTGGCTCCTCCAATCTCCTCTGTATTTTTCTCTTAAGGAGTTATGGCACCCAGACATCGTAAATATAAAGAAAAAAAACAATAGAGCTTATACCCTTTTAAAACCAATTTATTGCAAAAATGAACATAGGGTACTCACTCTTTTCTGGTGCTTCCAGCGCACCATACTTTTACAGGCATATAAAGTTTCTGGGAAGATTCCACATTTATCTTGTAAGCAACAGCCTTGCAGGCACACTCCGGTCTCCAGCTCCACGCTGGTTCCTGGTGTCATCACTGTCGTGGCCCCTCCCCTACGCATGTCGACACAGGGTCACGTGTCTTCCTCAGGGGGAAATTCTATTAGACGATTAGGCTGTCAAATCCAAACCATGGCACTACCTGTATGGAGTTTGCATGTTCTCCCTGTGCCTGCATGAGTTGTCTCCCACTCTCCAAAGACATGCCGGTAGGTTAAATGGCTCCTGTCAAAATTGGCCCTTTTATGTGTATGTATGAATGTGAGTTAGGGACCTTAGATTGTAAGCTCCTTGAGGCAAGGGACTGATGTGAATGTAAAATATACTGTATATGTAAAGCACTGTGTAAATTGTCAGCGCTATATAAATATTTGTAACAAATAATAATCTGTGTAAAACAAAAACTCTTAACTATTTTGTTCTTGTTTCCTGGTGCCTCCATGGCAGCATACATATGGTTGGTTGCTCTTTCCACAACCAACCCACATGACCACTATAACTCTATAAAAGTAAGAGCCGGACCCCCCCCCCCCCCAATCTATTCTTTTTCTGTCCTCAAGCCTGAAAGATCAACTATACCAGCCTCTACCACACCATCCTGGTGTAACCAGTACAGGTTCATGCTCTCCTGTACATGGAGTCTTAGTACCTGGGCTGCTAAATGCGCCAATATGTATGGGAGGCCCATTTTTCTTTTCATGGGCAGGAGAGGTCATGGGGAAGCTCTCTACTTTGACCCAGTTTTGCTTCATCCAGTGTGGATAATCTTCAAAGTCTGTCCGGGGGGGTGCTTTGGACAACAGAGGCAAGCTATCTTCTGGCTGTGTTAGAAAGCCTGCAAAACACTGAGGGCTTGGTAGCTTATGGCGGTGGCTCCCTAAAGCCTATTCAACATTGCCATATGGAGTACTGGAAACACACAGGCTGGGCTGCTCTTCCTTCCCCCGAGTAGGGCTGCTCTTTGCTCGCACCCGCAGCATCATTTTTCGGCAGCAAAAGGCAAGGCAGATCTGTAGCAGTGTGAAGTCATCATGCAGGCCGCATGCACATGCATAGTAGAAAGAGGAAGCCACCGGCAGCCATCTTGGTGATCCAATTAGACTGAACCTATATATATGGACACAGTATCATTATGGAGGCTGCTTTTCACACAGCCAGTACCAAGAGAGTGTCTCTCTGCTAATCTATCCTTCTTACTGCCTTAGTATGGAACTAAGCCAAGGTAGTTGTTGCTTCCAGGGGACACATTGATGAAAGGCACACTTTTTCACCTTTATATGAGAATACATCTATTTTTCAAACCTGTGCCGCACAGAAAAAATCCTCAACATACCACTAGGTATAAGGCTGCACTGCTCAGGTAAGGTTTTATTAAATTTAAAAGAGCATCGGGCACATCGCATCAAACAATTCGTTTTTTTTTTCTATGTTTCATTACTTCCTAATTCCTCAGGACAGAAACAGGAGCAACAAGAGCTGCATTACAACAAAAGACCAAGGAGGCCAGAACATATTGGCCTGGGAGAGAATACAGAAGAGGCTTTTTGAAAATGGGAGAGCAGAATCAACAACTTCCTCTCAAGAGAATGAGAAGTCCTTTTGACTCCTTGCAGAGGCGTAACTAGAACCTTCAAGGCCCCGGTGCAAGAAACCATAAAGGGCCCCCCGGACCCCTGGCTGGGGCCCTTCCCTTCAAGCCTGGGGCTCTTCCCACTGATCCTGGGGCCCTTTACTCTCATTGCAGGGCACTTTATTATGCTCCCGCAGCAGGACCCTTTCACAAATTCTGCAGTGGGCCCCCTTCCTGCCCTCTTGGCGGCCTCCCCACGGTGGTGGAATGCCAGGGCCCAGTCGCAAGTGTGACCTTTGCGATCCTGGAAGTTCACCCACTGGTGTCAGTAATTTTTATTTTTTGGTATGTTAATTGTATTATTTTTTATCATTTTATTTTACTTTTTTACAATGTCACTGACTATGACTCTGTCCATTCAGAAAAGGAAGGAGCTGGGACTTTATGATGGGTACTCTGGAGGAACTGGGAATTGGAGAAAGGATGATGGCTTGGATAAAAACACTGTATACTCACCCTACTGCTAAGGTGAGAGTAAATGGGACCCACTCGGAGCCATTTGAAATGACCAACGGAACAAGACAGGGATGTCCTCTGTCCCCGCTGCTGTTCGTTCTTTCACTCAAACCCCTCTTGGCTACTATTAGGGAGAACCCAGATGTGAGAGGAGTAGAGGTGGGAGATGTAGAACATAAGGTTGCAGCATTTGCGGACGACGTACTGCTGTACATCTCCAGACCAAGGATACCCCTCCCAAACGTGATAGAAAGTTTGAAAAAATATGGAGAACTATCTAATTTAAAAATATATCCAGCAAAATCAGAGATATTAAACATCAACGTAAAAAAACAAAAAGACGATAATTTAAAAGCAGAATTCCCCTTTAAGTGGAAAAAAACAGGATTAAAATACTTAGGAATTACCCTGAATAAAAAAACATTAAAGACTTTATAAAGAAAGCGATATCCCACTATTGAATGAAATTAAAAAATAACTTAATAAGATATCACACAGACCGTTATCATGGATAGGGAGAATAAACGTAAAAAAAATGGCAATCCTACCAAAAATAACATACAAATTCCAAATTTTACCTATCCCGATCCCCCAGACATATTTTAGAACCTTGAAATCTTTAATATCCAGATTCATATGGAGGAAAGGTAAACCCAGAATACAGCACGCAGTATTAACAAAGGGCAAAAACCAAGGAGGTTTAGCAGTAACAGATTTTAAAAAATATTACGACGCAACACTAATTTCACGAGCAATAGAATGGGGAGTAGCAGGGTTACAGTGGTGAAGTTTTGGGTTCTAGCCCAGGTAGCAAAACCTTATTATATTAAACTTATTTTAAAATATGAGTTAAAAAAATGTGTTTAAATGTCAGAATTCTGAGATTAAAAGAATTCTGTGTTTATTAATACAGTAGTCTTTATTATGATGATTTTAGAACCATTAAGGAATAATGTAGTAACATCCAAAGACCATCTTTCTGCAGACATACATATCTTCTGCTCTGTACGATTTGTAAATCTATCCTAGTTACAGCACATAGTATATATAGGGAAGCAATGCAGTGCTGGGTTTTGTGGTTCCTCTACTGTATTAAAAGCTCCTCATTTTGCTGTCATCCTCCTGCTCTGCTATCTGCTCCATCATAAAGAGCCATGCTGAAAACATGTGTGTCTATGGTCATAACGGATCAATCATAACATAACAGTTACTTGTCCAGACTAATGAGCCCTGGGGCCATCATAAAAAAATGTTTTCTAAGATTTCTGAGCTTGACAATTTTTTTTTTTTTTTTTACAGAATTCTGAGTTTGAAAGTAAATGTCAGAATTCTGAGTTTAAAAGTCAGAATTCTGAGATTAAAAGTCAGAATTCTGAGTTTATAAATACAGTAGTTTCTATTAGGATGATTTTAGAACCAATGAGGAATAATGTAGTAACACCCACAGACCATCTGTCTGCAGACATACACATCTTCTGCTCTATAAACCTTGTAAATCTATCCTAGTTACAGCACATATATAGTATACATACATAGTATATATAGGGAAGCAGAGCAGTGCTGGGTTTTGTGGTTCCTCTACTGTATTAAAAGCTTTTGCCTTCATCCTCCTGCTCTGCCATCTGCTCCATCATAAAGAGCCATGCTGAAAACGTGTGTGTCTATGGTCATAACGGATCAATCATAAAAGTTACTTGTCCAGACTAATGAGCCCTGGGGCCATCATAAAAAAATTTTTCTAAAATTTCTGAGCTTGACAAATTTTTTTTTTTTACAGAATTCTGAGTTTGAAAGTCAGAATTCTGAGATTAAAAGTCAGAATTCTGAGTTTGAAAGTCAGAATTCTGAGTTTAAATGTCAGAATTCTGACTTTGAAAGTCATAATTCTGAGTTTAAAAGTCATAATTCTGAGTTTGAAAGTCATAATTCTGAGTTTAAATGTCAGAATTCTGACTTTGAAAGTCATAATTCTGAGTTTAAAAGTCAGAATTCAGAGATTAAATGTCAGAATTCTGAGATTAAAAGTCAGAATTCTGAGTTTATAAATACAGCAGTTTCTATTAGGATGATTTTAGAACCAATGAAGAATAATGTAGTAACACCCACAGACCATCTGTCTGCAGACATACACATCTTCTGCTCTATAAAATTTGTAAATCTATCCTAGTTACAGCACATATATAGTATACATACATAGTATATATAGGGAAGCAGGGCAGTGCTGGGTTTTGTGGTTCCTCTACTGTATTAAAAGCTCCTAATTTTGCCTTCATCCTCCTGCTCTGCCATCTGCTCCATCATAAAGAGCCATGCTGAAAACGTGTGTGTCTATGGTCATAACGGATCAATCATAACAGTTACTTGTCCAGACTAATGAGCCCTGGGGCCATCATAAAAAAAAAAATCTAAGATTTCTGAGCTTGACAATTGAGTTTGAAAGTCAGAATTCTGAGATTGAAAGTCAGAATTCTGACTTTGAAAGTCAGAATTCTGAGTTTAAAAGTCATAATTCAGAGATTAAATGTCAGAATTCTGAGATTAAAAGTCAGAATTCTGAGTTTAAAAGTCAGAATTCTAAAATTAAAAGTCAGAATTCTGAGTTTATAAATACAGTAGTTTCTATTAGGATGATTTTAGAACCAATGAAGAATAATCTAGTAACACCCACAGACCATCTGTCTGCAGACATGCACATCTTCTGCTCTATAAAATTTGTAAATCTATCCTAGTTACAGCACATATATAGTATGCATACATAGTATATATAGGGAAGCAGGGCAGTGCTGGGTTTTGTGGTTCCTCTACTGTATTCAAAGCTCCTCATTTTGCTGTCATCCTCCTTCTCTGCCATCTGCTCCGTCATAAAGAGCCATGCTAAAAACGTGTGTGTCTATGGTCAGAACAGATCAATCATAACAGTGTGTGTGTGTGTGTGTGTGTGTGTGTGTGTGTGTGTGTGTGTGTGTGTGTGTGTGTGTCTTTTAAACTCAGAATTCTGACTTTTAAACTCAGAATTCTGAGTTTAAAAGTCAGAATTCAGAGATTAAATGTCAGAATTCTGAGATTAAAAGTCAGAATTCTGAGTTTATAAATACAGCAGTTTCTATTAGGATGATTTTAGAACCAATGAAGAATAATGTAGTAACACCCACAGACCATCTGTCTGCAGACATACACATCTTCTGCTCTATAAAATTTGTAAATCTATCCTAGTTACAGCACATATATAGTATACATACATAGTATATATAGGGAAGCAGGGCAGTGCTGGGTTTTGTGGTTCCTCTACTGTATTCAAAGCTCCTCATTTTGCTGTCATCCTCCTGCTCTGCCATCTGCTCCATCATAAAGAGCCATGCTGAAAACGTGTGTGTCTATGGTCATAACGGATCAATCATAACAGTTACTTGTCCAGACTAATGAGCCCTGGGGCCATCATAAAAAAAAAATCTAAGATTTCTGAGCTTGACAATTGAGTTTGAAAGTCAGAATTCTGAGATTGAAAGTCAGAATTCTGACTTTGAAAGTCAGAATTCTGAGTTTAAAAGTCATAATTCAGAGATTAAATGTCAGAATTCTGAGATTAAAAGTCAGAATTCTGAGTTTAAAAGTCAGAATTCTAAAATTAAAAGTCAGAATTCTGAGTTTATAAATACAGTAGTTTCTATTAGGATGATTTTAGAACCAATGAAGAATAATCTAGTAACACCCACAGACCATCTGTCTGCAGACATGCACATCTTCTGCTCTATAAAATTTGTAAATCTATCCTAGTTACAGCACATATATAGTATGCATACATAGTATATATAGGGAAGCAGGGCAGTGCTGGGTTTTGTGGTTCCTCTACTGTATTCAAAGCTCCTCATTTTGCTGTCATCCTCCTTCTCTGCCATCTGCTCCGTCATAAAGAGCCATGCTAAAAACGTGTGTGTCTATGGTCAGAACAGATCAATCATAACAGTGTGTGTGTGTGTGTGTGTGTGTGTGTGTGTGTGTGTGTGTGTGTGTGTGTCTTTTAAACTCAGAATTCTGACTTTTAAACTCAGAATTCTGTAAAAAAAAAAAAAAAATGTTCAAGCTCAGAAATCTTAGAATTTTTTTATGATGGCCCCAGGGCTCTTCCATACAGTGGCTCCTTCTGAGCTCTTCAGCTTTTTTTTTTTTCATTCAGGTTGAACAAAAAAAAAACTACTAGTGTGTATGTAGCACCCTACAGGTAGGTGCTAGGTAAAGGTATAGTGGGCCTTGTCTGCCTAACAGCAGGGCTGGGATTTATTTAATCAGGGTGTCATGGTTTCCAGGTGTGCCTGCTGAAGGGGGAGTCTCCCCACTGGCTTCTGTGAGAGGCTTCTCATAGGGCGGTGGAGGAAACCCAATCAGGGGACACATCCAGGCTTGTAACTACCCCAGAAGGCAGATTGTGCTGCAAAGGATTCTGGGAGTGGGTATAAGTTTGGGGATGGCACATGACACAATGTCTTTGGCGGGAGCAGAGTCCCAGGACGGAGAGTGCGGCTGTCTCTCCTCCTGTCTGAGGAAAGAGGATGTCTCAAGGTGTCACTTGAGAATCCAGAGAGTGCTGAGTTGAGCTGAGGGGATCCGGTGTGCCGAGAACCTGTGGAGACAGAGAGGGGTTCAGTCCCAGGAAAGCCTACACAGGTCGTGAGTACTGAGGATTGCCCCTGGGGGTCTGCCAAGTTAAAGGGGACCACTCCGGAAGAGGTTCTGGGATCCAGTGCCAGATAGCGGAAAGGGGGTACCTAGGATGAGGACCCTCAAGTTACAGAGGGGGTACATAGACAGTGAACCCCGAAGGATTCAAGTTAAAGGGGGCACCTACTATTGGGCCCTGAATTGCACAGAGAGTGTGCCAGTTGGGATTTACAGTTCTACAACATACTACCTCAAGCCAGAGCAAGGCGGGAGGGAAGTATTGGTGGTTCTACAATTTCACAGTCCTGGATCTTTTGGACTTTAAGTCAAGGATTCAGCACTTCTATTTAGCTACAGAGTATTCTCAGAGTTGGTGAGTGTCGGCTGGCCCTAGCTGGCGTCAAGGAAGCGCCAACGGGTATTTTTCAGGAGCCAAGTCCCAAGTGTACATAGATGAAGCCTAAAGGAGTATCCCACTCATTCCCTTTTCCCATCCCCTTTATCTACAATAAAACAACAAACCAAGATGCTGGAGTTGTCCATGTCTCAGTCTCTACATCCAGGGCCGCAGCTCACATGGGCTGGAAAGGTAACCGGTAACAATGGCAGACCCACATCAGGCCACAGTCCTGGAAAACCTGCTACATGTATCTGGCCTAACCACTTGACCTCCAGAAGATTTGCCCCCCTTTATGATCAGGCCATTTTTGTACGATCTGGCACTGCGTTACTTTAACTAACAATTGCGCGGTCATGCAACGCTGTACTCAAATAAAATGTGTCTTTTCTCTAATCGTCTTTTAAAGAGCCACCTCTGGGAGACCTTGGCTCCTCCCCCCACAGGAAACACTGCTTTAGCCATGAAGATTCAAACCCTCTGTCAGCCGGCGCCCCTCAGTTCTGGTGTTTCCTCTGGTGGGGAGACACTGCCAGGAACCGAGGCTGAACAGCTGGGGAGGCTGAGACCAGTTTTCCTGTTAGGGAGAGGCTAAGGTCTCTCCCTGTGCTTCAGCAAGGGTGTTGGAGAGAAGCTTGGAGTACCTGTAGGGCTGCTCGGCACCACCCCAGCTTCTCAAGAGGGGTTGAGGCTCCGGGGGTCCTGCTTTTAGTCGCCCAGGCGGGGCGCTGTCAGAGGTGCGCCCAGTCCTCCAGCATCTTGGAGTTGGAGCGTTGGAGCTTGTGGCTGAGCCGAGTGGCAGGTGACACTTCCCTTGGACTTGCGGCTTCCGATTCCAGCCACGGGGACTCTGGGAGTTTGAAAAGCAGACCTGGTGCACGGCTGGTGTGGGCCTTAACGCTTTGGAGACAGCAGGAGGCTCATAGGTGTGGGACCAACATCTCCAGGAGATGTCTGAAGCAGAGGCTATGCTGACTGCTCCTGGTGACGCAAGCACCAACCATTCCAAGATAAGGGGAACTCTGGGGGGGGGGTGTTCTCTTACCCTTACCCTGCTAGCTCCACAGGTGTAGTCCCCCCTTGGTGGTACGGGGAGGAAGGGTTTAGGGTAGTGGGTCTGGAACCCTGGTGGTGGGTGGTCCTGGGTACACTCCTGGTGTCATGCTGTGGTTTTTTTCTGGCTGGGGGAGGAACCTGGGGCAAGTTTTCCTGGCCTTCTGGGTCGTTTTGGATTTCAGAGTAAAATCCAAGTCTCCAAGGGGAGGTGTCCATCATGCAGGGCTACTATGGGGGAATCCTGGGCTAAAGTGCTTTGTAAGGAGAGTATTAAGGGGTTAGTGAGGGAGCATTACACGGAGCAGTGTACTAATCTGGCTACAACTGTCAAGGAGCTTTCTAGTACCTTTCAATCCTTTAAAGCATTGTTTTGCAACTTGCAGATTCAGCAGCCCCAGGCTCCCCCTCAGCCAGCGCAGCATGAGATTGCACCAGCCCCACCGGCTGTGCCCTCCACCAGTCTGCGTATGTCCGCTAGATATTCAGCTTTGGCCTATTCAGCAAGGAGGGTGCTCTGTTCGCAGGGCGAACAGACAAAGAGAAAGTTTCAACCTCAGAAACAAATTTCTGCTCCAAGGACCAATTGGCAAAAAAATCTCGGGGCCAGAAGGGCAGATGCCGAGGGGGAGCAATTTTTCACCCTCCTGAACAGCCCAGAAAGACTCCCACAGTAAGAATCGGTCCAATTCATTTTGGGGATCGTAAGGAGGGCTTAGCATCTGGAGTTCTCAAGCCCCCCCCCCCCCCCCCCCACAGAGTGTGTTAATCACAGAATTACCAAGGTGCGTGGAAAAGGTGTCAGCCTTACTTTCCTCCCTTAAAGATCTGGAAGAGCAGGGGTCCTGGTGAGAGTACCATTGGGGGAGATAGGAAGAGGGTTCTATTCCCACATTTTCATCGTGCGGAAACCTTCGGGGAAGTTCAGGTTCATCCTGAACCTAAAACTCCTAAACGCCTCGGTAGCTTACAAGAGTTTCAGGATGGGTTTGGTCTTCTCGGTAAGGGCTGTCATCCCCCCAAATTGCTTACACCTACCGTGTTTCCCCGAAAGTAAGACCGGGTCTTATATTAATTTTGGCTTCAAAAACCACACTAGGGCTTATTTTCAGGGGATGTCTTATTTACAGTATGTACAATGACTATCTTCAAATGATTGTAACCCTAAAATAAATATCCTGATCCTTTAAAGCACAGGTGTCAAACACAAGGCCCGTGGGCCGAATCCGGCCCTCCAGGCCATTTTATGTGGCCCTCGCACCTCTCCTGTAGCTGCAGGAGAGCTCAAGTCCTCCTCCAGACCTTAAACATTCTGCTTTCCAGCAATGCCTGCAGCTTCTTCCCAGCAGCTCCACAAGCTAAGGGAGGTGCACTGTGATGTAAGGCAGGGTGGGAGACTCAACTTTTGATGGTGGAGAGGCTCTTGACGTCTTATGTAAGGGTAGGGGATGCTCTTGACATCTAGTCTTACAGATACAACCGGCCCTTTTGAGGGCAATCATAATACTGATGCGGCCCGCGATTAAATTGAGTTTGACACCCCTGCTTTAAAGCATGATAGACAGCACAGTGCTTGTGCTGTGTCATTTAGCCCTCTCTATGTCCTAAAAAGCCTAGAATAAAACAATAAAATGTTAAAAAAAAGTTCTCTCCCCGTCAGCTCAGAAATCAGCATTATGACATTCTGTCCAATGCTTATGTTTATTCATTCCCAAAAATAAACCTTGGATAAAGTCATTGTAAAATTATGTAATCGATTTTGTCAACTTTATTGTGGAAAATACCTTATTTACAGCACGAGACCCTCTGGAGCTCTACTTTCCCTCTCTGAATACTGCAGAGGGAGGAGCTGAGATTTTACTAGGGCTTATTTTCGGGGTAGGGTTTATTTTGCAGCCATCCCTGAAAATCATGCTAGGTCTTATTTTCGGTGTAGGGCTTATTTTCAGGGAAACAGGGTACCTGCACATTCCCATAATGAACAGTTGTCAAAAGCTTCTCAGGCTGGCCATAAGGACCACAGAAGGCAAGTGCCACCGTCAATTTCGGGCCCTCTCCTTCGGCCTGTCCTCTTCTCCCCGCATCTTCACCAAAGTCATGGCAGAGGCCTTGGACATATTTGCGGCTCAGGGGCATTTCAATTATTGCTTACCTGGATGATCTGCTCCTGTTTTCCCTCTCTCAAGAGCAGTTGCCCATGCATCTGCTTCCGACAAGGAGCTTTTTGGAGGGTCTGAGGTGGCTCCTGAATCTATAGACGTCAAATCTAGTTCTGCCCAGATGGTCCCCTCTCTGGGCTATGAGCTAGATTCCACACAAACAATGTGGGCTATGTAGGACTTTGAGTGAGACACCAGCAGGTATGCCCAGCGTCTGCATCCCTGTATCAGAAAAAACGAATTGAAAAGGATTAAGAGAGGTGCATGGAAGCCAGCCAGCCCCCAGTCTGATGTACTCACCCTCCAGTCTGCCACCAACCAGGTAGACCTGTCTCATGGTATAAACAAAGAACAGGGGTTTAGTTGACACGCATTTGCAAATGCATGTGTAAGCTGCAGGGCCACTACACGGCACCCTGTTTTACCTGCAGTCCTAACACTTTTAATTTGATTGTCTCCACACTGGGAGCACATGGCTGCTAATGGATGGATAGGAGGCAGGTGGGAGGGAGCAGCCCAAACCTCCCCCAACCCACCCCCATCCATAACTGGTCTAGTATCTCAAAACTCTAATAGCGATGTTCTTGTGATGGTACAAACTGAAAAGACCAGCTGAGAAGCATACACCTCCAACCCCTTGGCGGATGCAGTGTAAAGCACAGATTGGGACTTTATTCCACACAGCAGAAGGTCTTTTATCCTCAGGATAAAAGTCAGAAAATAGACAGAGCGATGGGCTTGTTACAGAGCAGTCGGCCTATCTGGGTTTGTTGATGGCTACAATCACTGGGGTGCAGTTGGCAGGGTTCCACTTCTGTTTATTACAGCTTTTTATCCGGGGGTGGGGGGGCGTTCGACCGCAATCAGCGGTCTCTGGACTCTCTAGTGTATGTGCCCGTTCGGGTAACAAGATCCCTCTGATGGTGGAGGAGAGTCTCGTACCTATCCCAGGGTCTCTCGTGGGTCCTGCCAGTTTCCAGGGTCATCATGAAGGATGCAAGTGGCACAGGTTGGGGGGCACACCTGGGCTCTTGACTGGTACAAGGCTCTTGGAAGAGTGAAGTTTCAAAGCAATGTTAGAACTGGAGAGAACTGAAAGACATCGCGCTGGCTCTCAGAGCATTCCAGACAGAACTCCAGGGGCACCATGTGCAAGTCCGCTCGGACGACTCCTTAGCAGTTGCCTACATCAACTGACAGGGAGGGGACAATGAGCAAGTCTCTTTGGGCTCTGGGGGAAGAAATCTTTTAGTGGGCCGAAACCCGTGTGCTCTCCCTTTTGGCGGTAAACCTGAAGGGAGAGTTGAACCAAGTGGCTGATTTTAGAAGCTGAAGAACTTTGAGGGAAGGCAACTGGAACCTCGATCACGATGAAATGGTCACTCAGAGATGGGGGATGCTATGCGTGGACCTGTTTGCCTCACAAGACAATGCGAAAATGCAACTCTTCTTCTCCCTGAACATGTGGAACGGGACACTGGAAGTAGATGCGCTCACTCAGAGCAGGCATTTTTCCAGGTGTTATGCCTTCCCCCCCGCCTGTACTACTACCAGCGGTCCTGAGGAAGTTTCAGAATGAGGGTACTACCCTAATTCCCATTGCGCCGCACTGGCCCAGGAGACCATAGTTTTCGATCCTGAAGGGTCAGTCCGTGGAGCCCCCCTGGATTCTGCCAATTCAGTAAGACCTTCTTTCCCAGTGTCCAATTTGTTGTCCCTAGGGGGAGCGGTGGAATCTTGCAGACTGGCATCTGAGGAGGAATTGCTGAAAAGCAAAGGGTTTTCAGACCAGTTGTTGGTGACTCTGCTTAGTAGCAGGTAGAAGGAAACATGCACCATTTACCTAAAAACCTGGAGGAATTTCAACAGTTGAACATGTGCAGCCCGGGGGCAGAGATGGAATTTTTGCAGTATGGGGCAGATAAAGATCAACGCCCTAAAAAGACAGATATCGGTGCTAAGTGTCTTTCTAGAAGAATTCTTAGCTGAAAACCCTTGGGTGACTAGGTTCTTTAAAGCTTTAGGCAGGCAGAGGCCAGTTTGCAATCTCCCTTTTACAATGTCGGATTTATCCTTAGTGCTGCAGGCGCTCAAAGGAAAGCCGTTTGAACTAGTGATCAACCGATATCGGATTTAACGTTGCCGATACAGATACCGATATTCTGGCCATTAAATATCGGTATCGGACGATATTTTTGTACATTTAAAAAAATAATATTTTTTTTATTTTTACACTTGACAGGTACTGTTGTGGAGGGATCTGGGGGTCTAAAATACCCCAAACCCCTCCTCTGCACTTAAGCATTCAAAACAGCCAAGTTTGGCTGTTTTGAATGCCGTCATTATTTTTAATCTGGCGCCGAATACCCGGAAGTGATGTCATGACATCACTTCTGGGTTTTGACATGGAGACCTGATCAGAGCCAAATGCGGCTTTGATCGGGTCTTCTCTTCGGCGGCTGTGCAGATAGGATGCCCGGGTTTCCCGGTGGGACGGGAGACCCGGGCGAGCCGTGGAAGGCGGCGACCAATGGCTATGGACGCCGGTACCAAGGTGATGCCTCTAGCTGCAGGCATCACTCTGGTACATGCACTTTCCCAAAATATCGGCAATATCGGTAACCTCAGAGGCCGATTCCGATATATCGGGGAAAGTGCAGATCGGCCCTCGATATATTGGCTTTGCCGATAATCAGGTGATCCCTAGTTTGAACCCATTGAGTCTTGTGCAGTGAAATTTTTTTTTTCCTCAAGACATTTTTTTTTTGTGGTGATCACTACCACCAGGAGGGTTAGTAAATTGGAAGCCCTCTCAATTAGAGCTCCCTTTCTACAAATTTTTTCCAGATCTTATAGTTTTTAGGACAGATCTGGCCTTTTTGCCAAAAGTGGCCTTGGGGCTTCACAGAGACCAATAAATAATGTTACCAACTTTGTTTGAATCCTGTGGGTGAACTGGAGCATAACTTTCATGGGTTAGAAACTTGGTCCAGTTGGTCCAGTTTTTCGACCTTCACTAAGCACTACAGGCAGTGCTGTATCTTGGCCTAGGCCGACAAGGCCCAGGCCTAGGGCAGCACTTTAAAGGGGGGCAGCATAAAAGCTGCACCTTGCACAAAAAATAAACAGCCTCCTCCCGGCTCCCTTACGAAAAATATAGTGCCAGTCTTATGGGGCGAATTGGGCCGGGGGCAGGGTGCAGGAGGCGAATCAGTGTGATACCCCCATAAAGCGGTCACACTGCTAGGGGGTGCCCAAGTTTAGTCAGGCCTAGGGCAGCACAGAACCTAAATACACCACTGACTACAGGCTGGACCTATTGTCCGCTAAGGATCAGGCTTTTGGGCGTAAGGTCCTTTAATCGGTGGTCCCATCCTAAAGGTAAGTGCTCGCTTATCCTCTCAGAGGTGGCTGTCTTGAAAGACGATTAGGGAAGATCAGAGTTACTCTTACCAGTAACGTCTTTTTCCAGGAGTCTTTAAGGACAGCACCATTACCCACCCAAAGAAGTTCTGGACATAAGACCATCAGGAGAATTGAGGTTAGTATGCTGTGTTTTTGAGTCTCCCCAGCTGTCCGGAGGTACTCTTGGAGATTTGAGGGGCCCCAGCTGACAGAGGGTTTAAATCTTTATGGCTAAGGTGGTGTTTCCTGTGAAGGGAGGAGCCAAGCTCTCTCAGAGGTGGCTATCCTAAAAGACTCCTGGAAAAGACGTTACCTATAAGAGTAACTCATTTTTCCCCCCGCAAATTGGGCTTTCTTTTGGTGGCATTTGATCACCATTGCATTTTTTTTTGCGCTATAAGCAAAAAAAGGCCGACAAATTTGAAAAATAACCCAATATACTTTCTGCTATAAAACATATCCAATAAAAAAAACTTTAAAAAATGTCTTCATAGATTTAGGCCAATATATATTCTGCTACATATTTTTGGTAAAAAAAATCCCAGTAAGCGTATATTTATTGGTTTACGTGAACATTATAGTGTCTACAACTATAGTATATAATATAGTCAGAGATGAGGGGTCCCATCTCTGACTTGAAGTATATATTTATGGAATTTTGTATAATTTTTTTTTTTTTTTTGTACTAGTAATGGCAGCGATCAGCAACTTATAGCGGGACTATATTGTCTATATTGTGAGATATTGTGGCAGATAATCGGACACTGGCACTTTTGCAGGAACCATTGACCCTAATACAGTAATCAGTGGTAAAAATATGCCACTGGCTGGGAAGGGGTTAAACATCTAGGGTGATCAAAGGGTTAACTGTGCGCCTAGCCAATGTTTTTGTGTATCCTATATGCTGCGTTTACTAGGGGAAGAGAAGGAATTTATTCCCTGCTTTGCAGAGACACAAAATCCACCTCTTCCCCCCTGTCAGAAAGGAGATCTGCCCTGTTTACATAGGCAGATCTTGGTTCTGTGTGCTTTACGGACGATCGGCAGGTGCGGGCGTACATCCAGTGGCCGGCCCCTGCAGATCGGCTTCTTCTGTGATTTTTCACAACAGAGGTGACGCATCCCCTGTAGGCAGAAGTGCACAATCACGTATTTATATATGATCCTGCACAGAAGGGCTGCCCTGTAGCAGGATATCTGTTATAGAGCAGTCCAGAAGTGGGTAAGAAGCAGGGGCGTAACTACAGGGGTTGCAGGGGTTGCAATCGCTACCGGGCCCCATGCTCCAGGGGGCCCGGTAGCAAACCAGTGGGTGAACTTCTAGGATCTCAAAGGTCACACTTGCGACCGGGCCCTGGCATTTCACCACTGTGGGGAGGCCCCAAGATTGCAGGAAGGGGGCCCACTGCAGAACTTGTGAAAGGATCCTGATGCAGGACCATAATAAAAGGCCATGCAATGAGATTAAAGAGCCCCAGGATTAGTGGGAAGAGCCCCGGGCTTGAAGGGAAGGGCCCCGGCCAGGGGTCTGGGGGGCCCTTCATGGTTTCTTGCATCGGGGCCCTGAAGGTTCTAGTTACGCCTCTGGTAAGAAGATATGGAGTGACAATTAAAGATGTCACTATTGTGCTGCTCAGTGTTCTCCAGGCTCTGACATGAGTAAGCAAAGTGCTACCTCTACCAAGATTGCTGCCTACACACAAAGACACAGTACAGAAAAAGATATGATAAGTCCGTAATGGGGGAAAGCTCAGTTGTAGGGAGACAACAGGCAATACAGTCTGTAGCCCTACAGCAGAGGTGTAACTACAGGGGTTGCAGGGGTTGCAATTGCAACTGGGCCCCATACTCAAGAGGGCCTGTGCAGCTCCCCTGTACACCTGGATAGGAGGGGCGGTGGGGGCAGCATGTAGAGAAATCACTGTCCTCCTTTTTCCTCCTGTAGCTGCAGGAGGAAAATGGAGGAGATTGGTTCCTCTGTATGCTGCCCCTGCCACTCCTCCTATCCAGTTCACTTGTGTTCTGCTGTCTCTGGGCACCTGTGTGCTCCCCTGCCCCCCCCCCCCCCCCCACTGTGCTCCCTTCCCTCTCCTGCCGGCTGCTGCAGGAGATGTGTCACAATAGAGAACAAGGAAGGGGACGGTAAAATAAAATGCTAAAAAATTATACAATTAAAATACCAAAAAATAAAAACTACTGACACCAGTGGGTGAACTTCCAGGATTTCAAAGGTCACACTTGCGCCCGGGCCCTGGCATTCCACCACCTTCGGGAGACCCCAAGATGGCAGGAAGGGAGCCCACTGCAGAACTTGTGAAAGGGTCCCGCTGCAGGACTGTAATAAAGGTCCCTGCAACAAAAGTAAAGGGCCCTAGAATCAGTGGGAAGAGCCCAAGTCTTGAAGAGAAGGACCCTGGCCAGGGATCCAGGGGACATTGTTTCTTGCACCGGAGCCTTGAAGGTTCTCGTTACGCCTTTGCCCTACAGCCTGGGACTGTGTTTCCAGATATCCCTTTTTTTATCTGGATAGAGTGCGCATAAAATCATGATAACTTTCTCCAATCTAAATACAAAACATGGAAAAATGCTTCTCCATTTTATGGATACATCATGGCATGTGTTACTGGGAATATGTAATGTCTGCATCTTATATCAGTTTAGTTTCTTGGCTGCAATGTAAGTTGTGTATGATAATTGCTACATAACATACTGTATGTAGCTCATCAAATGCACAGACAAGCACATGCATAATTAAACAAATTACAGCATGCAAGTAAAAGGAGGATGGTTTTAATTGGTATCTGTGGTGTACAAGAGATAAGACGAGATGTTGGCTTGTATGGAAAGTATACTATACAGTCTAAATGATAGTGCCTCTTGAATGTGTTATACTCTTATAAGAAAATACCTAAAAACCCAGTATACACTGAAACTGGTCATACACTGTTCAAAATTCATCCGGTCCCTGCTGGATTCCGATCAGTGTGTGAACTGTGCCACTCAACAGAAGTTGATTGTTTATTTCACTTCTGTCAAAAGGATATGTTGGGGGGGGGCGTGGTCTCGGCATGGCGGCGTGAGGACGCACTGAAGGAGAGCTCCCGGCACTTCGCCCATAAACAGCACTCATACTGACTCCGGGGACCCCACCTTGCTCCTAACGGGATACCCCCAAAGCGGTGACAGTCCCAGCAGCCACAGCGGACACTTCGAGCACGCTCCCACTCCATCGGAGACTTCTTCTCCAGCAGCCGCCGGGCCGGGCCTACTACTTCCAAGATGGCGACTGACCTTCAGGTGCCTGCGGTGAGTGCGCTCTCCCCTATCCTCTCCCCGCGCCTGGACTCTACAGCTCCTCCGTCCCCGGCATCCACCAGCTCTTCCTCTGGCCGGGTGGACCCGGTTTCTGCTGCTGCCCTAGCGGATGCCACTGACTTAAGGGCCCACATATTGGCCCTCCCCAAGGCCGCGGACTTGGATAGACTGGCTGATAGGGTTGAGAGGGCTCTCCGCCAGGAGATAGAGGCCGTGAAAGCTGATAACATTCACCTAGGCCACAGGGTGGAATCAGTAGAGACCAAGGTGGAGGACATCCTTCCTGTGGTTCAGGCTCTTTCTGATCGCTGCAAGCTGCAGGACAGGCGCATTGACACTTGGACACTTGGACCAACTTGATGACATGGAGAACCGGAGCCACAGGGGGAACATTCGCATCAAAGGCCTGCCCGAAGCCACCGCTGCGAGGGACATAGTCCCCACTCTTCAGGGAGTTTTCAAGCAGATCCTGGGGAGAGACGCCCCAGATCACATTGAGATAGACAGAGATCACAGGGCGCTGCGCCCCCCTTCTAATGACCCTGATAAACCTCGGGACATAATCTGCAAGCTTCACAAGTATACAGTGAAGGAGCGCATCATGTACCACATGCGTGGGGTCTCTACCATTGACTTTGATGGGGCGCAGCTGTCCTTGTACCCGGACATTTCCCGCCGCACTCTGATGCAACGCAGGGCCCTGAAACCCCTGTTGGAAACTATTAGGGAAGCTGACCTGACTTACCGCTGGTGTTTTCTATTCAGCCTATCAGTCACCAAGCACGGTAAACAACATGTCCTGAGGACCCGGGATGACTTACCGCATTTTCTCACCCAACTGGATCTCCCGCCTGTGGACATTCCGGACTGGCGCACCACTCCTGACCTACCCTTGCTGGCCCGCACGCCGCCATGGCACCCAGCACGCCGGCGCGGTCGCACCCGCAACTGCTCTCGCAACCGGCCCTCCCGCTCGGATCCTTGAGGACCTGGCGAACTGGAGGTCCCGTGTTCTTCTAGCCATTCCTGGAACTTTGCAAGTTGCCCTGCTGTCAGGACTCCTATGTTGATCCTACCACTGTTGGAGTAGTGTTCCCTGTGGGGCCGCGACATGGGGCTCATGTAGATGGGTCGCTCGGGCCTGAGACGGCGGGGCTACCCCTCTCTACCTGCGGACTACTATCTGCTGCCAGATCTTTTCATCCCTTTTCCAGTCATTTTTGCTGGGCTCCTGTTGGGACTAGTGGACTGGGACCCGTTCTATGTGCAAAAACCTGGCGGAGTGCCTTCGCTCCTCATGCCCTACTATCCCCCCCCCCTTTTTATGCACATGTTTTTATTGTGCTTTTGCACTCATGGAGGTGTACGTGTGACCCCCCTTTTTTTTGGGGTCTCAGCCGTTGGCGCATGGGGGCGGGCCCCTCCCTCCGCACCCCTTGCGGGTGGGGTGGTTGGGGCTCGCCCCGGTTGGCCACGGCGCCTATCTGGTGTGGTGGGGGGCCCCCGGGCTAACAGGGGCCCTCCTCCTCCAGCACTTTGTTCATTTTGTTGTCTTGTTCATGTTCCCTTTCCCCCCCCCCATATTTTGTTGTTCGAGTCTATGGGTCACGTGCTGTTGATTTCTACTTTGTATTTCTCACTCCTGTCCCGGGCACATGGGTCCTTGATTCTGACATCTTATGAATGGCTCCTTTGAAGATCCTGACATATAACGTTCGGGGCCTGAGCTCCCAATTTAAAAGAGGTAAGTTGTGGCTTGAATTGCGCAGATTGGGTGCACAGGTGGTTTTCTTGCAGGAGACACATTTCGCCCCCCAATCCATGCCCAGGTTGCCCACTCACTTATACAGCCAGTGGTTTCATAGCCACTCCCCGCGACCGAAGTCTGGGGGGGTCGCTATTGCCCTTCACAGGGACTTCCCCTTTGTTCTGACTGACACCCTCTCTGACACACAGGGCAGATACGTCTTCCTGAAGGGGACGCTGTATGGCCGACCATTGACCTTGGCTTCCCTCTATGTCCCAAATTCGGGCCAGCTGACCTTCCTTGAATCTGCCTTGGATTCTCTGGCCACGTTCCGTGCAGGCCAGTTGATCCTTGGCGGGGATTTAAATTTTTGTATTGACCCTCGCGCTGACACGTCCTCGGGGCGCTCGGCACACTTGTTCGCGGCGCACCGCCGACTCCTCAGGCTGTTGCAGACGCATGGCCTGGTGGATTGCTGACTACTCCTTCATCCCTCCCGGCGGGACTACAGCTACTACTCCACGACTCATGATTCCTACTCGCGCATTGACATGCTCCTCACTGACCAGTCCCGACTGGACTCTCTGACGGGTGCGGACATCTCAGTCCGCACTCTCTCGGACCATGCCCTGGTGACCGCACAGGTGGACTTCCTCCACCGTGGGGACAGGGAATGGACGTGGTGACTGAACGAGAAACTCCTTAATGACGCAGTGGTAATTAAATCTGTGACTGACACAATTTCTAACTATTTCCGTGAGAACGATAACGAGGATGTTGCCCCATCGGCGATATGGGAGGGACATAAGGCGGTTGTACGTGGCAAACTGATTTTGCAGGGGGCACGCTTGGGGAAGGACCGCCTGGCGGACCTTAATCGGCTCCTTGCGCAAATTCGTGAGACCGAGTTGTCACACAAGCGTTCTCGGGCGCCGGGGGCCCTTCAAAAACTGCAAGGCCTGCGGGAGGAGCTGTCCGCTCTCCTGGAGGCTCAGATACGTAGCCGGCTCCGGTATATCTCCCACAAATTCTACGAGTACGGTAACAAATGCGGGCGCTTGCTGGCCAGAGCCCAGCGTAAGCAGCGAGCCTCGACTCGCAAGGCCCGATCACCCAGATTCCCTTCCAGATAGCGGACGCTTTCCGGGAATATTACTCTCGGCTCTACATCCTTTTGCCCTCCCTTTCGGACTCTGCCGCGGCAGCCAAGAGCGACCGGATCAAGCAATACCTGGAGGAGGCTGATGTCCCCCACTTGACCACCCGCTCGGTGTCGACCCTCGAGCGACCCAT
The DNA here is from genome assembly GCF_965119305.1 of Pelophylax lessonae. Lineage (NCBI taxonomy): Eukaryota > Metazoa > Chordata > Amphibia > Anura > Ranidae > Pelophylax > Pelophylax lessonae. The sequence goes on along the minus strand of NC_138772.1, from coordinate 191,690,781 downwards.
TTCGGAACAAGAACTGGAACTGGCCCTCAAGGTTCTGCCGAAGGGCAAGAGCCCAGGTCCCGATGGTTACACCAACGCGTACTATCTTAAGTTCCGCTCCTCACTACTTTCCCCGATGTGTAAGTACTTCAAGGCATTGGCACTAGGCTCCCCGACCACCAGAGATGCCCTTCTCGCTCATATCACTGTTCTCCATAAAGACGGCAGGGACCCCACGTTACCCAGTAGCTACTGGCCGATATCATTACTCAATACGGACGTCAAGATACTGGCCAGGATTCTAGCCGACTGTCTAAAGCCTCTGCTGCCCTCGGTTATCCACCCCGACCAGACTGGGTTTATTGCGGGACGGGAAGCTCGAGACAATGCCAACAGAGCGCTCCAAATAATTCATTGGGTCGGGTCCCACCCTCACCATCCACCCTGTCTCTTGCTGTCCACGGACGCTGAAAAGGCATTTGACAGGGTGGATTGGCTTTACATGCGCCTGGTCTTGGAACACCTGGGCCTGGGTCCCCGAATGACTGGCTGGGTGGCGGCGCTTTATGCCTCACCAGAAGCCAGGGTGAAGGCTGGGGGATATCTTTCCCTGCCCTTCCCAATCCGCAATGGTACACGCCAGGGCCTCCCCCTTTCGCCGTTGCTTTTCGCCCTGACCCTGGAGCCATTTCTGGCGAGAGTCAGGGCGAACCCAGACATTTGATGTCACGGGGGTCACGGTGGGTCCCACAGAACACAAATTATCGACCTACGCGGACTATGTCCTTTTCTACGTAACCAGACCTCAGACGTCGCTTCCCGTTCTCATGTCCGAGCTCAGGTCCTTTCATATACTTTCTAACTTCAAGATTAACTTTGACAAGTCGGAGATCCTGCCCCTCTCTGTCCCTTGGGACATGGCCACGACTTTGCAGTCCTCCCTACCGTTCACATGGTGCCACTCCAAACTCAAATACCTGGGGGTTTACCTACCTGACTGCTCCACGGACGTGTTATGACTCAACTACGCGCCCCTATTGAATGTGATCCGCAGGGATCTGACAGACTGGACCAAATTGACCCTGACCTGGATTGGGAGGGTGAATGTGCTCAAAATGAACATCCTGCCATGGATTCTATTCTACTTACAGATGCTACCTGTGCACCTACCTAGGTCTTTCTTCTTGAGCCTTAACAGCCTGTTTATCCGTTTTGTGTGGAATGGTAAACCTCCCCGCCTGGCTTTTCCCCTCATGCAGCGTTCCAAGTGGGCGGGTGGCCTGGGGATCCCCGTGATCCGGAGATATGATGACGCTATCGCTTTACAGGGAATCCTGGACTGGCACCACCATGCCCGGGACAAGCTTTGGGTTCCTATGGAAAAATACATGGCAGGCAGGAACCTGGCTCATGCTCTTGGCTGCCCAAGGAACATAGGGCCCTCTCCACACGGGTTTCTCCGTCCACGGCCCACACCCTGCAGGTCTGGGACGAAGTTAATGCCAAATTGCAGCTGTCTGTGGCGATCTCCCCACTAGCGCCACTCGGGGGTTTCCCGTGGTTCCTTCCAGGGGAGGATGTTTCCTTCTTTGGAACGTGGGCGTATGGTGGGGAGACGCGCTGTGGACGCTTTGTGCAGGAGGGGAGGATATTGCCACTCTCGGAGCTCGGGGAACGTTATGGGAGATACCCGATGGACTTGTGGCGTTATCGCAGTTGTCTCACTTCCTTCTTCCTAAGATGGAGGTGATTCGCTCCCCAACGCTGATGTTTCCTTATGAGAAGCTATGCATCTCCAAGGACCCGATCCAACATTCCATTGCGCTGCTGTACCAACTTCTTTGCCCTTCGGAACTGGAGTCCAAGCCCTTATTCATGCGGGAGTGGGAGAGAGAGCTGCAATGCACCTTTTCTGAGCAACAGCTGACCCATATGTACCAACTGACCCACTGTAGTACGGTGGATACTAAGATGCAGGAAAACTGCTATAAATTGCTGACAAGGTGGTACAGGGTGCCCTCCCGGCTCGCACGGATCTTCCCGGGTGCCTCGGCCCGCTGCTGGAGAGGCTGTGGGGACAGGGGCACCTTCCTCCATATTCGGTGGGGGTGCCCGCTCCTGCGGCCGTTCTGGACGGACATCCGGGCACAGATCCTGGCGATCCTGGACATGGATATCCCTGATGATCCACGACACTTCCTCCTGCACGTGCCGTCCATCCCTCTTAGCAGATATAGGAAAAGTGTTCTGCCACACTTGTTAAATGCCGCTCGCCGCCTGGTCTCGGTATTCTGGAAGCAGACGAAGGTGCCTGATAGGGCGGCATGGATCACGTTGCTAAATAATATTATGGCGGCTGAGGAGTGGATGGCCCGGTGTAAGGACCGTTATGACAAATTCTACATGAAATGGGTAGTGTGGATAGACTATACGGCCTCGGGCGCGGGCGGCCCTGTGCCCGTGTAGGAGGCTGACCCTGTTGTGTAATGGACTTTTGAAGCGTACCCGTGCTGACCCTGACAGCGTTGTGACGCTGCTGCATTGTTGTTCTATCCCTTATACTATGGTATTGCATTATGACCTCTGGACTCATTTCCCATCCCTACCCTTTACTTCCCCTCTGTACTTCTTCCCAGCTCCCTCCCTACCTCTTTCTTCCTCTTTTTCCCCTTTCATCGTTCTCCCCCCCCCCCCCCTTCTCTCCTCTATGACCTTGGCTTCCTGTCACTGCCTGACCTACCTTGAAGTGCAGAGAGCTTACAATGATGATAGATGTGTTCATTTGTTGTTTGCAAGGGCCACCACCCTTATTCATTTTCACTAGCTGCTTTGCACAAGGATCTTTTGACTCTAGGCTCCCAAGGCCTCCTGACTTTACTGTTACAATGTCCAGTGCCTATGAAGGGTTCCCTTCCTTGTGTATGTTGTTGTACCTAATATCTTTGCTTTTCTGTCTGTTTTTATGTTTGTATTTTGAAACTAAAAATAAAGATTATACAAAAAAAAAAAAAAAAAAAGGTTATGTTGGAAAAGTTTTCATTGATCGGAGTATGCAGGAAATCAGCTGCAGTAGACACACTTCTAAACCTTATGGACAGCCTTCCCAGAAGAGTTGAAGCTGTTATAGCTGCAAAGGGTGGGGGAACTCAACACTGAAGCCTACGGACTAAGACTGGGATACAATTAAAGCTCATGTGCGTGTAAAGGCAGATGTCCCAATACTTTTGACAATATAGTGTATTGTGGAGTAAAATGTATTTGAAGGGGAGACTTTTTCAAATTTCATATACCAGTCACATACAGTATGTTGCTTACGTATTGTTTTGGTAGAAGTTACATTTATTTCTTTTAGAGACATTTTCAGGTTAATATGGTTTATTATTTTTAGTTATGTACTCTAAATACTGTGTTTCCAGCTGTGGGACATTATTCACTTTTTCATGTATTATATACAGTATTTGGTATACTTCTATGCCATCTAGTGGATTATTTAGCTTACTACCCCAACGCTATTTTACTTGATGTCATACATACAGTATATGTATGATCATCCTTATCAAGTGCATTTAAAATGCTGAGATTAACAGTGAGGTGGTGGTATTCCACACTCAACTAAAGTGCATATTTTTTTCCTTTGTCTGAATTTTGAGACAGCCCTCTAAACTTTGAATCATATATACGCCTGTATGTGGATACCACCTAGTGGATATTTTAGACCACAACATCTATGGTATTACTATTTACTTGACTGTCCTATAGTATTTTTTGCAATTTGCCCTAACCTATATAAATATGTACATTTCAATTAAAATATATTTTGTTTTGACATATATTAATGCAATTATTTTGCTTTTCTTTCTATATGAAGTATATCAAGCTGGTAAAGGGATATATGGCATAGTATGGCAGCTATAAAGCATTTTATCATGCATGATCTGAAGGAATTATTCTATAATTTGCAAAAAAAGATTGAAAGATCAGTAGGCTTTGGATTTTTTTTTAATAGATAATTTGCAATCAGGATGTTACTTATACAACAGATAAATAGCTCCCAGCTTGCACCTTTACACTGGTGCCTACTAGATAAGTATGGGTGAACCTGCCCAGGTTCAATTCACAAAGGGTTTGTTGAATCAGGTTTGAAACAACGAACCTAAACTTAAAGAGGTTGTAAACTCAGTTAAATTTTTTTTTTTTTTACAAGCTGAAAGAGAAACACATAATGAGCTAGTATGCACAGCATACTAGCTCATTATGAAATACTTACCTTAGAACGAGCCCCCGCCGTGCCGTCCGCTCACCTCTATGACGGGCGACATGTCCAGTCGCCCGTCTTCCGGGATCGCGGCATCTGGCCATCTGATTGGCCGGAGCCGCGGTGACGTCACTCCCGCGCACGCGCGCGGGAGCCGACGGTCACGGCACGGGTCTATGAAGAAACGGCACCAGCGGCCGTTCCTTCAGAGCGCATGCGCCAGTGACGTCACTGGCTGCATGTAAGGTAAATATCTCCTAAACGGTACATGTTTAGGAGATATTTACAGTACCTATAGGTAAGCCTTATCATAGGCTTACCTATAGGTAAAAGTGTCAGAGGAGGGTTTACTTCCTCTTTAAGATGATAATAGATGGGCTGCGGGAAAGAAAATCAGTAGATTCCTCCATCAACACAGTGTTGATGGGGAATCCCTCCCGTGGAACTACTGTGTTCTCCCGGAAGGGGGATGTGGAGAGCCATCCCTGCCAGGAGAACACACAATTATTATTGCTAGCGGCTATGGTCGCTGACAATAATTGCATGAAATATTCAACAGGCTGGTTGCACCTAAGTTGATCGATAGATCAACATGAGTAAAATCAGTTATCCCATACATGGTTGGATGATCCAGCCGAGAACAGGCCGAGATCTGATCGATGATCCTGCTGAACCAGCCAAGATTCAAACTGTCTATGTCTGGCTTTAGTGGCAAATCCCATTTAAATCTAGAGGGTCAGCAAAGTCTGACCAATTTAAGAAAAAAAAAAATAATATATATATATACTGTATATATATATTTTCTTCAATACATATATACAGTTTTTTTTTTCTTAAATACATATATACAGTATCTCACAAAAGTGAGTACACCCCTCACATTTTTGTAAATATTTTATTATATCTTTTCATGTGACAACACTGAAGAAATTACACTTTGCTACAAATTTGCTACAATGTAAAGTAGTGAGTGTACATCTTGCATAACTGTGTAAGGCCTCTTTCACACGGTCCGCATTCCGTTGTGGACCGTGCTCTGCTAAGCGGGGATCGATCCGCCGATCCCCACTGAGCCGACGGATGACAGCTCCGTCTCCGCACACATGCTCTCTATGGGGAATCGGATGAGAGCGGACCGCTTGTCCGCTCTCATCCGATCCCATCCGATCCCCAGGACAGATGGAAAATAGGGTTTCCATCCGTCCGGATATCACGGACAGGATCGGATGCGGATGGCAGCGGATGTCAGCGGACATGTCACCGCTGACATCCGCTGCTCCATAGGGCTGAATGGGGCATCCAATCAGATCCGCCTAAAAAACTGACAGGCGGATCTGATTGGAACGCCCGTGTGAAAGAGCCCTTAGTTTGCTGTCCCCTCAGAATAACCCACAGCAATTAATATCTAAAATGCTGGCAACAAAAGTGAGAACACCCCTAAGTTAAAATGTCCAGATTGGGCCCAAAGTGTCAATATTTTGTGTAGCCACCATTTTTTTCTAGCACTGCCTTAAACCTCTTGGGCATGGAGTTCACCAGAGCTTCACAGGTTGCCACTGGAGTCCTCTTCCACTCACCTATGATGACATTACTGGGCTGTTGGCTGTTAGAAACCTTGTGCTCCTCCACTTTCCATTTGAGGATGCCCTACAGATGCTCAATAGAGTTTAGGTCTGGAGACATGCTTGACCGGTCCATCACCTTTACTTTCAGCTTCTTAAGGTGTGTTTGGGGTCGTTATCATGTTGAAATACTGCCCTGCGCGGCCCAGTCTTCTAAGGGAGGGGATCATGCTTTATTTCAGTAAGTCACCGTACATGTTGGCATTCATGGTTCCTCAATGAACTGTAGCTCCCCAGTGCCGGCAGCACTCATGCAGCCACAGAGCATGACACTTTCACCACCATGCTTGACTGTAGGCAAGACACACTTGTTTTTTTACTCCTTACTTGGTTGACACCACACATGCTTGACACCATCTGAAACAAATACATTTATCTTGGTGTCATCAGACCACAGGACATGGTTCCAATAATCTATGTCCTTAGTCTGCTTGTCTTCAGCAAACTGTTTGATGGCATCATCTTTAGAAGAAGCTTCCTTCTGGGATGACAGCCATGCAGACCAATTTGACCCCCCCACCCCTTCAACCTCTGCAGCAATGTAGGCTGCACTCATACATCTATTTCCCAAGGACAACCTCTGGATATGATGCTGAGCACATGCACTCAACTTCTTTGGTCGACTGTCGTTGTGAGGCCTGTTTTGAGTGGAATCTGTCCTGTTAAATCGCTGTATAGTTTTGGCCACTATCCTGCAGCTCAGTTTCAGGGTCTTGGCAATCTTTATGTAGAGTAACAACTCTTTTTTTTCAGATCCTCAGAGAGTTCTTTGCCATGAGGTACCATGTTGAACTTCCAGTGACCAGTATGAGAGAGTGAGAGCGATAACACCAAATTTACCACACCTGCTCCCCATTCAAACCTGAGACCTTGTAACACTAATGAATCACATGACACCGGGGAGGGAAAATGGCTAATTAGACCCAATTTGGACATTTTGACTTAGGGGTGTACTCACTTTTGTTACCATTGGTTTAGACAATAATGGCTGCGTGTTGAGTTATTTTGAGGGGACAGCAAATGTACAATGTTATACAAGCTGTACATTCACTACTTTACATTGTAGCAAAGTGTCATTTCTTCAGTGTTGTCACATGAAAAGATATAATAAAATATTTACAAAATCTGAGGGGTGTACTAACTTTTGTGAGATACTGTATAAATATATGTATACTGAACAAAATTATAAACGCAACACTTGTTTTTGCCCCTATTTTTCATGAGCTGAACTCAAAGAACTAAGAAAACGGGGATTCTTTCCTTGTCTTTTTTCTTTCTTTCCTTACTTTACAAAATCAAGGAGAAGACGAAATAGATATCGTTGTCTCGGCAGCAACCTAATCCTGTTGAACATTGCTTGCAAGTGTCTTATGAGCTTTGGCCCCAGCCGTGGCTGCTGCCTAGTTCTGATCTGTATGTTTTGGTATACTGTTATTAAGGCACCCATATAGGTGCACATTACTACTATTGGTTTATTACTGATGTAAGTTGTATTCATTTGACCTTGTTTGCTCTTTTCTTGGCATAAATAAACTATTTGAAAAAAAAAAAGAAAACCGGGATTCATCCGTGAAGAGAACACCTCTCCAAAGTGCCAGACGCCATCAAATGTGAGCATTTGCCCACTCAAGTCGGTTACGATGACAAGCTGCAGTCAGGTTGAGACCCCGATGAGGATGATGAGCGGTTTCTGACAGTTTGTGCAGAAATTCTTTGGTTATGCAAACCGATTGTTGCAGCAGCTGTCCGGGTGGTTGGTCTCAGATGATCTTGGAGGTGAAGATGCTGGGTGTGGAGGTCATGGTCTAGTGTGGTTACACGTGGTCTGTGGTTGTGAGGCCGGTTGGATGTACTGCCAAGTTCTCTGAAACACCTTTGGAAATGGCTTATGGTAGAGAAATGAACATTCAATTCACGGACAACAACTCTGGTTGGACATTCCTGCAGTCAGCATGCCAATTGCACGCTCCCTCAAAACTTGGGACATCTGTGGCATTGTGCTGTGTGATAAAACTGCACATTTTAGAGTGGCCTTTTATTGTGGCCAGTCTAAGGCACACCTGTGCAATAATCATGCTGTCTAATCAGCATCTTGATATGCCACACCTGTGAGGTGGATGGATTATCCCGGCAAAGGAGAAGTGCTCACTAACACAGATTTAGACAAAATTGTGAACAATACTTGAGAGAAATCGCCTTTTGTGTACATAGAAAAAGTCTTAGATCTTTGAGTTCAGCTCATGAAAAATGGGGGCAAAAACAAAAGTGTTCCATTTATAATTTTATTCTGTATATTTGAAGGCATCATTAAAAATACAAAAACATGCTAGGAGGATGTTCTAAAGCTGTACACGGTGTTAAGGAATTGTACGATTTTCACTGACAGTCACACTGGCTGTGGAAATCTTTTTTTCCTTCACAATTAGCTTGGTTTACAATTAGCTGCATTACCCAAATTTGATTAATTTCAGTTGTACAAAATGTTAGTTTTAGAAACATTGCATGCTTTTTTATAGAAGCATTGCATGCTTTTTGCATAACAGTTTACTTTGACCATCAGATAGATATTGGTTTACTGAGGTTCCATGGGTCCACTGGGTTCACTGAGGTTCCATGGGTTCACTGAGGTTCCATGGGTTCACTGAGGTTCCATGGGTTCACTGAGGAGATCTCGTTTCTCGCTAATGCAAATTGTTTGCCATTGGCCAATTTCTATCAAATGTTCATTAACCCCTTTCAGTATGCATATATGCAGTCTCACAGAAAGAGCACAATGCACAATTCTCTCCCAGCACTAAGACTGAGCTGTCAGCAATAGCTCAAGGTTGTATATTAACGATCAGGAACCATGAGGCTGATTCCTGATCACCTGACTGCTGTTATAGGATATGATTGGCTATCCTAGGGAACAGTCACTTTAAAGCTCACCCCTGTGTAGGGTCAGTGTATTTTGGGTAGGATTAAACAAAAAGCATTTTTTAATTTAGTATCGGTTTCGGTGCGTTTTGGTTGGGATAAACTACTATGGGTACAAACAACAAATAACACATTTGTTAAGGCCCCCTTCAGACTTGTACGATCTGAAAGTCACGCCACTTTGATGCACGACCTTAGCGTGACTTAGAAGCGGCTTGAAGCAATATCTGTGTAATCTTGGTGTCTATGGACCTCACGTCGCATCAAAATCAGACCAAGGTAGTACAGGGACTACTTTGACTTTAAGTCGCACAGATATGAATGGTACTCATTGGAAATCTTTGGGGAATGACTTGTCATGCAACTTTGCAGTCCCAAGTCGCAGGACAAGTCGCACAAGTGTGAAAGGGGCCTTAACAAAACTTTTGTTAAAACAAAAATTTGCCCAAAAAAATAAACCAAAGTTTATTTTTGGTTTTACTTTGGTGGTAGGTCATGGTAATAGCAAGAAATATACAGCTAACTTTTAAAAAACTTTTTTTTTCAAATTTGTGTCAGTTTTCTTTTGATAATAGGAAAAATATCCGGAGATATACGTTACCATTTACCACCAAATAAAAGCCCAATTTGTCCTGGCAAAAAAAGACAAAATAGAATCCACCTGGATACACTAAGTAGTTGTCATGTGATGATATGTACATTGTATTAACACGTCAAAGTTGAAAATCTGTGTTTAGGGGTAAAGAGGGTGTTTAAGGGGTTTTAACTTTGTCATGAAGAGGTTGTCATGCCTTCAGCTTGAAAATAATTAATTCTATTGGAACTTGTATTACGATTATGATACTTCCTGTACTCTATTGCTGGATTAGTTCCTCCCTTCTCTGAGGAGAATGCCAGTGTAGATTTACCTCAGGAAAGAGCAGACAGAATCTGAGGTTCCTGTGGGAAGATTTCTGAACCCCCCTTTGTAGCATCGCTGGTATGCTCAGAACTGTCAGTTATATACTCAATGCATATGTTTGTTAATGTTTGTATACTGACTGTATGCTTTGTCTGTTTATTTACAATTTCACCTATTCACAATCCTATTCGCATTTCCATTCTAACTTGTAACCTGTGACCACTATTCTATCTCTGGAATAAAGCCTTAAGTTACAAAAGGACTGGTTATTGCAGGATTAAAGGTTTAGCTGTATGTTTAGCTGCATACGCCTGGGGCATACGTGTAGTGAGAACAGAACAGTGAAACAGCGGCTATCCAGCAAGTGGGATTTAGGACAGAGACTATACAGAGGCCTGCTACCCTGCCAGCGCAGTCATCTGCATATGCAATACAGCAGTCTCTACACAGTCAAGCATTCCTGCAAGCGATATGTCACATAGCCAGACATCCTCACTCAAGACAAGGTCCCGAGTTTCTGGCTCCTCTAGATCTTCCTCCGTAAGCAATGCACTCGCCATAGCACGTGCGAAAGCTGAAGCCGCCAAGGCGCGAGCTGCCTTTGCCGAGCAAGAAATGCAGATTAAAAAGGAGAAGGTGAGGCTAAAGGAAGAGGCCGAAGAAGCCCTCCTGGAAGTGAGGTTAAAGAAAGAGACAGAGGAAGCTCTCCTAAAAGCAAAGACAGAGGAAGCCCGCCTAAAAGCAAAGGCAGAGGAAGCCCGCCTAAAAACGCAGAAAGAGGCAGAAGAGGCCCTCCTAGAAGTAGCCCTAGAGAAACTCACTGTAGAGAAGGAAGTAGCAGCAGCCATAGCTGAAGCAGACGCCTTAGAATTAGCTGTATACCCAAGAAGTGAATGCAGCAGACGCAGTAATGTCCTCGACCCAGCAGCTGAAACTCCAAATTCTCTACAACAAAGTTCAGATTACATCAATCAACACTTTAAAACAAACAGTGTCAAAGATGACGTCAAAGAGGCAAGCCAAAGACACTCCACGGTACCGCCGCAAGTCAGTGACAAGCCTCAAGCCTGCAAACGGGAGAAATCCGTGCAAAGTGACGTCTCCTACGACAGACTCCCCATAGGTGAGATAATAGAATCACCTTCTAATCGCCCTCCAGAACCAACGTCCAAGCCAGATCGGTACATCAGAGGACAGCTCGGTGCCAGCAAAAGGTATGACTACACACAGCCATCTTACCATGACAACACACAACAGGCTAACCAAGCCACAATAGACTTTGCAAGGTTCTTTGCATGACGCGAGTTAGTCACCAAAGGACTTGAAAAGTTTAATGATTGCCCTGAAAACTACAGAGCCTGGCGGTCATCCTTTCAAAACACTATCAGAGACTTAGGGCTATCTTGCAGCGAAGAGATAGACCTCCTGATCAAATGGCTTGGAAATGAGTCTGCCGAGCACGCCAGGCGAATCAGGACAATAAATATAAACTACCCAGACACTGGTCTTAGAACAATCTGGGATAGACTTGATGAGTGTTATGGTTCAGCAGAAGTAGTAGAAAATGCATTATTCAAAAGACTTGATAACTTTCCCAGAATACCTAGCAAAGCCTACCATAAACTTAGAGAGTTAAGTGACTTGCTAATGGAACTTCAAGTGGCTAAATCCGAGGGAGACTTACAAGGACTTGCATTCCTTGACACAGCCAGAGGTGTCAATCCCATTGTGCTAAAGTTACCCTATAACTTGCAAGAGCAGTGGATTACACACGGATCCCGATATAAAAGACAGCATGATGTTCCATTCCCCCCTTTTTCTGTTTTTGTGGACTTTGTGTGCCAGCAAGCTAAAACCAGAAATGATCCAAGTTTTGATTTTACGCTGTCGTGTGCTGCTCCTGTGGGACTTAACCCTCGCAAACCTCCAGTAGCAGTACACAAAACGAATGTGTCTCCTCCAGGTTCCTTTCACAGGTCTGCCAACTTCTCTAACTCAGAGACAAAGGTCAACGATCCTGGTAAGCAGTGTCCCTTGCATCGGAAGCCACATCCTCTCCTAAAATGCAGAGCCTTCAGGGAGAAAACCCTGCAGGACCGCAAAGCCTTCCTCAAGGAAAACCACATCTGCTACAGGTGCTGCTCTTCAACATCTCATCTCACCAAGGACTGTAAGGTCAGTTTGAAATGCACAGAATGTGACAGCTCAGATCACAACACAGGGTTACATCCTGGGCCAGCTCCATGGACTTTACAACACACCCTCAGCACTAGTGACCACGGCGGGGAGGAGGAGCACACCACCACAACTACACCAGAGGTCACTTCACAATGTACAGAGATCTGCAAAGGAGCCATAGGTGGTAGGTCCTGCTCCAAAATCTGCCTAGTCAGAGTCTACCCAACAGGCCAAAAAGACAAAGCTAGTAAGCTTTATGTAATCCTGGATGACCAAAGTAACAAGTCATTAGCCAGCTCAACTTTCTTTGACATGTTCGGCATTAAAGGCCCCAGCATTCCCTACTCCTTGAAAACTTGTGCAGGAATAGTGGAGACGGCTGGTAGGAGAGCATCCGGCTACCAAATCGAGTCCATCGACGGGCGATCTCGCTTGTCTTTGCCAACTCTTATCGAATGCAATCAGATCCCTGATCATAGATCTGAAATTCCTACACCAGATGTAGCTGCTCATCACCCACACTTGAAACGCATAGCACATCTGATACCAGAACTTGATCCTCAGGCTCAGATTATCCTGCTCCTTGGGAGAGATATCTTACAAGCCCACAAATCAAGAGCTCAGATTAATGGTCCCAATAACGCTCCTTATGCTCAGAAGTTAGACCTCGGATGGGTCATCATAGGAGATGTCTGTCTAGGAAGCGTGCACAAACCTAACTCCGTTAGCAGCATGCTCACAAATACCCTAGAGAATGGACGTCCCTCTCTTTTCCAGCCATGCCACAACCATTTCCTTGTTAAGGAATCAGTCTACGCCACCCACTCATCTTGTCCCTTCACAAGCCCCACTAGTGACAACTTTGCCTGTGACAGTGACCAAGACCATTTAGGGTGCACAGTCTTTCAGAGAACTAAAGATGACAATCGTGTGGCAATGTCTATCGAAGACAAACTCTTCTTAGAAATAATGGAGCAAGGTCTAGTCAAAGACAGCACAAACAGCTGGGTCGCACCTCTTCCTTTCAGACCACAGAGACAACGCTTGCCCAATAACAAAGAACAAGCTTTACAACGTTTTGCTTCCCTTAGACGTAATTTACAAAGAAAGCCAGAGATGAGGGAACATTTCTTTTCTTTCATGGGGAAGATCTTTGAGAACGGTCATGCCGAGGTGGCTCCCACCCCTAAAGACTCTGAAGAGTGTTGGTATCTCCCTATATTCGGAGTGTACCATCCTATAAAGCCAGGTCAAATCAGAGTAGTGTTTGACTCTAGTGCCAAATACAAGGGTATCTCCTTAAACGATGTCCTCTTGACAGGCCCAGACCTTAACAACAAACTCCTCGGAGTGCTCTTACGCTTCCGCAAAGATTCTATTGCCTTCATAGCTGACATCCAGCAGATGTTCCATTGTTTCTTGGTCAGAGAGGAAGACAGGAACTTCCTAAGGTTCCTTTGGTTCCAAGACAATGATCCTTCAAAAGATATCTCAGAGTATCGCATGAAGGTACACATCTTTGGCAATAGCCCTTCACCTGCAGTCGCTATTTACGGACTCAGACATTCCGCCCAAGAAGGTGAACTTGAGTTTGGCTCAGATGCAAGACAATTCATAGAGAAAGACTTTTATGTGGATGACTGTTTAAAATCCTTACCTTCCAGTGAGTCTGCAATCTGTCTTCTTAAAAGAGCACAGGAAATGCTCTCTTGTTCCAATCTCAGGCTTCACAAGATTGCTTCTAACAGCAAAGAGGTAATGGAAGCTTTCCCCGCTCAAGACCATTCCAGTGATCTAAAGGACTTAGATCTGGGTACAGACTCTTTACCTGTACTGCGCAGTCTCCGTCTACTTTGGGACTTGAAATCCGATTCCTTTACCTTCCAAGTAAACGGAGAAGAAAGACCCTTCACTCGCAGAGGTGTCTTGTCTACTATCAATAGCCTGTACGATCCATTAGGATTTGCGGCACCTGTTACAATTCAAGGCAAAGCCTTACTTAGAGACTTGATTCGTGAAACATCCGATTGGGATGCCCCACTACCCCTCGATAAGAGGAACTCTTGGGTAGAGTGGAGGGACTCTCTATCAGTCTTATCTGATCTCCATGTTTCACGCCCATATGCTCCTGTACCTTCTACAGAGATACAGAGTCAAAACTTTGCATATTCTGTAATGCTTCTGTCAAGGCAATAGCTGCTGTGGCCTACTTAAGGACTGTTGACACTACAGCACGATGCCACGTAGGATTCATCATGGGCAAAGCAAAGCTTGCTCCACACCCCCAGCATACTATACCTAGGCTAGAACTTTGTGCTGCAGTACTAGCTGTTGAACTAGCAGAGCTAATAGCCTCAGAGATGGACATTGACCTCAAGGATATTCAGCTCTACACAGACAGCAAGGTAGTTCTAGGCTACATCTACAATGAAACCAGACGTTTCTATGTTTATGTCAACAACAGAGTGTTGAGGATTAGGAGATCTACCATTCCAACACAATGGCACTATGTACCTACTGACTACAACCCTGCAGACCATGGTACAAGAGCTGTTGCTGCATGTAACCTTAAAGACACAACATGGTTTACAGGACCTGTATTCTTGTACGATGCAGAACAGACCTTTCCTAAAAGTGACACGATTGAACTAATAGATCCAGACTCAGATACTGACATCCGTCCTGAGATCTCAACATTTCATACTGCAACTTCAGACTGCCAGCTTAAATCTCACAGATTTACCAGATTCTCAAAATGGAAGACACTTGTTCGAGCTATTTCTTGTCTTATCCATATAGCTCGCTCCTTTAAAGGTGACTCAAATAGCTGTGACCGCAAGGGATGGCACCATTGTCAAAGGATCAGCTCAGTACTAGAGCTACAGCAGTCTCAGGATCTTATCATCCGCACTGTACAGCATGAAGCATATGCTAAGGAGATAGACTGTATCTTGAACGGAAAACCTATCCCTAGAGACAGTGCCCTGAGGAAACTCGACCCATTCCTTGATCCAAATGGACTACTTAGGGTAGGTGGTCGTCTAAGACAAGCCAACCTAGATTCAGATGAGAGAAACCCTCTAATAGTTCCTGGTCACCACCACATCGCTTACTTGCTTGTGTCACATCATCACTCTCACGTCAAGCACCAAGGAAGACTGTTCACAGAGGGAGATTTACGAGCTGCTGGCCTATGGATCGTCGGAGCTAAGAGATGCGTGAGTAACATGATCTTTAAATGTGTTATTTGTCGTAAACTTCGTGGGATGTTACAAACACAAAAAATGGCCAACCTGCCAGCTGACAGACTTGCTCCAGACCCTCCTTTCACCAATGTTGGTCTTGATGTTTTTGGCCCTTGGTCTGTTGTAGCACGTCATACCAGGGGAGGACACGCAAACAGCAAACGCTGGGCAGTAATATTTACCTGTATGGTCATCAGAGCAGTGCATATTGAAGTTATTGAATCCATGGACACTTCAAGCTTCATAAATGCCCTCAGGCGCTTCATCGCTATCCGAGGCCCTGTAAAACACATCCGCTCAGACAGAGGCACTAACTTTGTTGGAGCAGCCAGGGAACTGCAAATCCCTTCCAACATAGACACCAAAGGGGTAGAGAGATATCTCAGAGACCAGGGCTGTTCATGGACTTTAAACCCACCTCACTCCTCTCACATGGGTGGAGCATGGGAAAGAAGGATAGGGATAGCCCGCAGAATTCTGGACTCTATCTTTCTGCAAATGCAGACCTCAAGACTTACCCACGAGAGCCTGGTAACCTTCATGGCAGAAGTCTCAGCCATCATCAATGCCAGACCTCTGACTCCAGTCTCAAACGACCCAGATGAGCCTGTTTTGCTCACACCAGCAGCACTCCTTACACAGAAAACTGGAGTGATCAGTGCTCCCTACGGAAACTTCACCACTAAGGACTTATACTTGCGCCAGTGGAGACAAGTACAAAGTCTGGCAAATACCTTCTGGGACAGGGGGAGGAAGCAATATCTATCTACCTTACAGCCACGTACTAAATGGCAAGATAACAAACCCAACTTGAAAAAAGGAGATCTTGTTCTTGTCAAAGACTGTCAGTCTCAAAGGAATGAATGGCCTTTGGGACTCATCACTAACACCTTTCCAAGTGAGGATGGGAAGGTCAGGAAAGTGGAAGTCAAAATCTATAAAAACAAGGAGACCAAGTTGTTCCTCAGACCAGTTTCTGAACTGATCTTGCTGTTATCATCTGAGGAATAAATAGTGGTATCTGATGATACCAGACGGGGAGTGTCATGCCTTCAGATTGAAAATAATTAATTCTATTGGAACTTGTATTACCAATCTTGTCCACAAGATGCCACTGTGACATAGACTGTTATACAGCACTTTATGATACTTCCTGTACTCTATTGCTGGATTAGTTCCTCCCTTCTCTGAGGAGAATGCCAGTGTAGATTTACCTCAGGAAAGAGCAGACAGAATCTGAGGTTCCTGTGGGAAGATTTCTGAACCCCCCTTTGTAGCATCGCTGGTATGCTCAGAACTGTCAGTTATATACTCAATGCATATGTTTGTTAATGTTTGTATACTGACTGTATGCTTTGTCTGTTTATTTACAGTTTCACCTATTCACAATCCTATTCGCATTTCCATTCTAACTTGTAACCTGTGACCACTATTCTATCTCTGGAATAAAGCCTTAAGTTACAAAAGGACTGGTTATTGCAGGATTAAAGGTTTAGCTGTATGTTTAGCTGCATACGCCTGGGGCATACGTGTAGTGAGAACAGAACAGAGGTTAAGGATTGAAGATGATCAAGCAATGTAAAATTGGCCATCAGCAGGAGATTTTTTTTTCTAGAATACATTTTATGACATGTTAAAAAAGGTTTTCACATTGTATTTACAAGAACACATGATAAACACATGTCAGATTTAAAGAGGAACTATACTCACCTTCTATCTAGCGCTGCGGTCTCCCGGGGCTCCCCACCAACTGCTATCCCCAGGCCCAGAGCATGAGCAGAGCAGGTATGTCGTTTTCGCGCAGGAGGGTCACCCTGCCACAAAATATCTGCGTGGGGCGGTCCTCAATTGGTTAAAGAGTAACTTTTAGTAGATTTTCCATGAGCACATTATGTTAAACTAGTAATGTAAAAGAGGTTGTAAACCCCCCAAAAAATTTTTTTTTTCTTTTTGCAACCTGCAAGAGAAACACATAATGAGCTAGTATGCATCGCATACAAGCTCATTATGAAATACTTACCTTAGAACGAGCCCGTCTTCCGGGATCGCGGCATCCGGCCATCTGACTGAGCCGACGGTCACGGCACGGAGCTCTGAAGGAACGGAACGAGCGGCCGTTCCTTCAGAGCGCATGCGCCAGTGATGTCACTGGCTGCATGTAAGGTAAATATCTCCTAAACGGTACATGTTTAGGAGATATTTACAGTACCTATAGGTAAGCCTTATCATAGGCTTACCTATAAGTACAAGTAACAGAGGAGGGTTTACTTCCTCTTTAACTTAACCAGTTGCCGACTGCCCCATGTACATATACTCCAGGGCAGCGGCTCCTACAGGCAAAATCACGTACCTGTACGTCATCTGTTTTTTCTGTGTTTGCGGCGCTCATGATGTCCGCCGGGACCCGCCGATCATTCCTGAGAGAGGCAGAACAGTGCTCTGCCTATGTACACAAGGCAGATCGGTATTCTGTGACATAGGAAGACAGAGATCCTGTGTTTCTGCTAAGCAGGAACACGGATCTCTGTCTTTCCCCAGTACAAACATCCCCCTACACAGTTAGAAAGCACTCCCTAGGGCAGGGATCCTCAAACTACGGCCCTCCAGCTGTTGCGGAACTACACATCCCATGAGGCATTGCAAAACTCTGACATTCACAGACATGACTAGGCACGATGGGAATTGTAGTTCCTGAACAACTGGAGGGCCATAGTTTGATGACCCCTGCCCTAGGGACACCTTTATCCCTTTGATCGCCCCTGATGTTAACTCCCTACCTGCCAGTGTCATTAGTACAGTGACAGTGCGTATTTTTTAGCACTGATTACTTTATTAGTGTCACTTGTCCTAAAAAAGTGTCACTTAGTGTCCGCCGGAATCCCACTGTAAGTCGCTAATTGCAACTTTTAAAGTGTTACATTTTTGTTTATAGTGCAAAAAAGAAAAAACTGCAGAAGTGAATAAATACCACCAAAAGAAAGCTCTATTTGTGGGGACATACATTTTTTTTTTGGGTACAACGTCGCACGACTTGAAGGGGGTCCTTCTGGAGCTGAAGTGGTTAAAGTGACTTTGTTTTCTAAAAAAACAAAAAAAACAAAGCCTGTAACAATACGGTGATAAAAGTCCCACTGCCTGTGACTCTTTTTCAGAGAATCTTCAGCATCCCACTCTCTCGGGGAATGTCTGCATCTCCCACAACACAGTATGGTTCCACCTGCCTCCTTCACTACTGTGTCCTTGCAGCTTATGTTTTATATGCACGTTTTTCTTCTTTTATTATGCAAAGTGATGAAGTAACATTCAGAATAGGGGAATTTTAATGATGCAGATGTTTTGAAAATGAACAACACTCATGTAGAATGTGCTAAATTGCCATTTATTTCAATAGGCCTGCTTAATTGGAGTAAATGTAGCATGAACAGTACTGTAAAAAGTTGTAAAGCACTGCTGTTAACTAGACACGTAGGAATAAATGTAATTTATATTTAAAATACTTTTAAAGCAGTAAAATACACACTTTTACGGCAGTATAATGGACAAGTGAGGAGTGAGGGGGATGAGGCACAGTTATGGCTCATTCAAATAAAGTTAATCTTTTTAGGCTATGTTTCATGTTACACTGATGTTTAGCGTGTAACATGAAACATAGTCACATGCACAATACCCAAAACCCCAACTGTCCACCCTCCATACCTGAATTGCGGGGTGCTTCTATATGCAGCATTATGTTTTCATTTTACTTGATTAATTAAATTTATTCAACGTGGCTGTGTGTTGATCTCCCTGTATAGCCACATCATCTAGATATGGGATCACTCCTTGTGAGTAACTTCATGTCTCATCTGCCACTGTGGCATAGGCACTATGCAGAAAGGGCTGGCAATCTGTCCCCCATTTCTGTACTTGCAGCTCAAACTGCACTTCCTCCAGCAGATCTTTATCTCCATGCGGACTTGAAGCAAGGGGAAAACATTGCAAGAGTCTGTGCATTGAACCAGCCATGCACTGCTCTGTTGGCTTCATTGCAAAAAATAATAAATCCACAATTATCATTAGAATATTGTGGCTATTTTTACTATTTTTTATTTATTTTTTGAAAAAGGTGGTCAAAAGGTGGACTAACCCTTTAAGCTACTAATCTATACAGGGGCGTAACTACAGGGGTTGCAATTGCAACTGGGCCCCATGCTCCAGGGGGCCTGTGTGGCTCCCCTGTACACCTGGATAGGAGGGGCAACATGTAGAAAAATTACTGTCCTCCTTTTTCCTCCTGTAGCTCCAGGAGGAAAACGGAGGAGATTGGTTCCTCTGTATGCTGCCCCCGCCACTCTTCCTATGCAGTTCACTTGTGTTCTGCTGTCTCTGGGCCCCTGTGTGCTCCCCTGGTAATCCCCCCCCCCCCCCCCACTGTGCTCTCCTGCTGGCTGCTGCAGGGGATATGTCACAATAGAGAACCAGGAAGGGGTCAGTAAATAAGTAGTTTACCAGCTCCTTCCTTTTCTGAATGGACAGAGTCATAGTCAGTGACATTGTAAAAAATAAAATAAAATGATAAAAAAAAAAATACAATTAAATGACAAAAAAAAAACTACCAGTGGGTGAACTTTCAGGATCGCAAAGGTCACACTTGCGACCGGGCCCTGGCATTCCACCACCATGGGGAGGCCCCAAGATGGCAGGAAGGGGGCCTACTGCAGAACTTGTGAAAGGGTCCCGATGCGGGACCGTAATAAAGGGCCCCGCAATGAGAGTAGAGGGCCCGAGGATCAGTGGGAAGAGCCCCAGGCTTTAAGGGAAGGGCCCCAGCCAAGGGTCCCGGGGCCCCCTTATGGTTTCTTGCACCAGGGCCCTGAAGTTTCTAGTTACGCCTCTGAATCTATATAAACAGAATTTTTCAGAAAAAAAGAAGAGTTGTGTGGTATACATGTTAAAAAGGAGCCCAGGGCCCCAGCTGATTGCTGGATTTAAAAATGCTGAATATTCAAATACATTATTTCATATTTGATTAAAAAAATATATACATAACGCTTTCAACAGACCAAAAGGGATCAAATAAAAAGGGATTACATGCCTTTTAAATGAATTAGAGTGAAGTAGGAAAAATAAAAGCATTGTTGGACAAAAATGCAAATGCATTTTTAAAATGACCTTTATACCAATAAATATAAAAAGTTATGAGGAAAGCTAGAACACATTTGTGGTTTTAGAGTGCCAATGCGAATGAAGCTATATACCATTAAACATTTTGGAAAGCTCCAGCCCCTAATGGAGAAGCTTTAAGCCCAGATGATGGTTGAGCAGCTAATTACAAGATATTTCTAAATCAAATTAGCTCTACATTATTACATATGTATAATCATGTTTCCTATTAAATTCCTTACCAGAGACATCTTTGCATGCCTTAAAGTCCAAAGGCAGGCTCAGAGTTTATGTTTAAGAGCTGCTGGGGGATCCAATTTAGCCTTTATTCACCCAAACTGGAATTGTGTTTTAAATTAAATTCAAAACAGGGAAATATCTTAGCTACTACTACTAATTATTACTCCATTTATTTTTAAATTGCATCACTGAGATAAGTGCTAAATGTATAGAAAATACATTGGCTGTGCTACTTTCTTCCTTAATGTGTTCCAGTTATGTTGGATTTGTAAAATTAGGCATGTCATGAATTACAATCTTAGTTTTTAAGTTGATGTAATATGCCAACTCTAACAAAAAAAGAATGTATGATTTTGTTGGCAGATGCTCAAGTAGTATTTGACAGAATCACCTGGGGCCAAACTTACTTTGATTTCTTTCAGTTTTCCTCCCTTCTTTATAGACATACTTTTAGTTCCTAATGAAATTCTATCAGCATAGTTTAAAATTAGTAATTCTTTATCAGATCATTTCTTCATTACAATTGGTATGAGGCAAACTTGCCCTACTTGACCCCTAAAATTTCTTTGAATTACAGATGTCTTTTCCATAAGACATTTTAAATACCTCTGATTTAACCTGTAGTGGCATAGATTACAAATTAGTTTCATGGCCACCAACACCATAGCAACAAATAACAGTGTCTGTCCTGGCCCTAGAGCATTGGTCTCCAAACTGCAGCCCGGGGCCCTTTGCTTGCTTTTATCTGGCCTTTGGGGCACTATTTCATCCACTGAAAGCAACGATGGGGCATATATCCCTCCACTGACATCAATGAAGGGGCACAATAACACGAGTGATAGAAATCTATGCAGGATCTTGCAGGCCAAAAGTTGGCAGGAAGATTCTGAATGAAAAGTGGCCCGTAGCTCATCTCAACATATACCAACATACATGTATATGTTCATATAGCGTTGAGAATGAAGACTGAGGTCGTTCTACACCTTTGCTTGCTAAATCTTTCATTAAGTAGTGGCAACAGTAATAATGCATAATAACTTCAGCCTTCAATCATTCTGTATCTGCAACACTGCCTACACATTTTTTATCCCCTTCCCACCACTGTGGCCCTTCAAGAAGGTGTTATCGCTGGAAGGCAGAGGCTGACTTCCTATTTATGTGACAGCTATGATTGGCTGTTATAACAGTTACATGATCAGAAGCTTCCAAACATAAACAATGACCAGGAGCTGTCCATGACAGCACAGTCACTGTGCTGTAAGCATGCAGTGAGTGTGCTCTCAGCACAGAAGAATGGTTCCTTTGGATGCAAATGTGCACTGGCTTGGTGTTAGGACCCACTAGAGCTGCCACCACATATATGTGTATGGCCCAGCAGGAACTGGTTTATTTTGCATCTTGCCCTGAGCTTGCATCCACTAGGCAGTGACACATAAGACCATGTCCATTTTCATGTAAAGGTTTGCACAAACGTCTACATGTGTACCATATAATACACAGTCAAAATCTGAGCACAGACCAAAACATTGCATAGTGTTGCATTCTGATCTGTATAAAATTGTATGAAGGCAGAAGGTAGAAATGTAGTCCTTGCCTATGTCTGCCAAAAGGCATTAAAAGTCGGCTGGTTGGGTTTATACCAACTAACCCCAAACAGCCTTTTAACAATGAAAGATCTCTCTATCAATATGAACTTGCAAGTTTGTCCCTATGGAAGAGGGAATAGGAGAAATTCACGGAGTAGGAGATCAGCTAGGTAAATTCATCCTGACCTTTACCCCAGAAGAACCTAAGCTAGGGTTTTGGAGAGGCCTATACACCAACAATCCTCAATGTGCTCATAATTGGCTGTATTGGTCAAACATTCTACAATGTCTGTGGGTATTTCTGTGATTTGGGACTTATCATCCAGTAGGCCCCAGTTGCTACAAATTAACAAAAAAATGTTGCAAGTGGGCCTATTGATGTTATCCATTTTATGAAAGGACTTGTGAAAATAATTATAACTTCTTATCACTTCTTTAATGCCAAATAAGGTTTAGATGTCTGTGCAGACATCAGTAATCCCAAGATGAAGACCGAAGACTTACATCCATAGAATAGACAGTAGACCTGCAAACAATTCCGACATTTTCAATAGAATTAGAAGTACTCCAACAGGATATAGAGGTTATCATATGTTCCTACTACAAATACTGTTGAGTGATGGGATCTTCAACACTCTCCAGTGCCTAAGAAGAGGAACTATGCAACCTATGGGCCCCAATGAGGGGTCAAGGTATTGCCCTCCTGTAATGGTGCCTTTTCTGGTTGGAACACATGATAATTACTATTGCACTTACCTGGTTGCATCTTCGCCATTGTGAATAGAGTGGAGTCATTGGGGACATAGCATGAAGAGAAGAGCAAAGTCCCACCCTTATTGTGCAGGTCCGATAATTCCCTTTTTAATTCCACATGAAACTTGCTGGTTCCCGAAATGTTCCTGGTTCCACCTGCCCCAGCTCTGTGCTCCTTGAGAGTCTCCCTAAAGGCAGAAATTATGGTTTTGGAGAATCTGAATGGCTGATTTGTATAGAAGAGGCAGTGCCTTACAATTATCATGGGAAAAGCTGGTACAGTAAACTACAAGAAAGAGTTAGTTAAAGGTCTATGCTGCCTCCTGGGAAACATTACCTCCAGGGTAAGCTCTGGCTCAGACATTAATAATAAATACAATTATTACATTAGAGCAATAGAATCATCTGGTGGCACACACTGGGTGTACTTCCCTGTAACCAAACCAACAACCTACAAAAAAGAATTAGGGGGAAGAGAGAAAACTTCACCCTAGAAAAGTGGTTACCTCTTGGAACTATTTGGGCATATATCCAGAATGAGTGAAAAAATGTTATAAAGTGTAAAACCCCTGTGCTTCTAATATCTCAAATATTAAAACTAAAATATTACAATAACATAGTCATGTGCTGCTACTTTAAATAATGTCCAGCAAACAAAGTGAAAATACAAAAATTAGATATGACAGTGATTAAAAAAAAAAAATCAAATCAATAGTGCAAACAAAGTCCAATGAAGTCCTGTGAAAGTATTGATGTCCTATTGGAAATAAGTCACAGAGAAATCCACCAACACTGTGTGTCACATCCGACCCACTCTCATAAGACAGCAACTTACCAAATTGTTTTGCCCCCCATTCTCATAAATACGCTTAAGAATCAGTTGTTGATAATCTTCTTAGTAAGCCGCTCCACTCCTCCACCCCTCTTGTATGGATTCACATCAATAGGTGTATAAAAGAGAAAGGAAGGGCTCCAATAGTGTGATTTTGTCATCACTCAATCATTTATTAGAGACGGTTCACAATTCACTCACATATTCAGCATCTTACATCAGGCATTGTACAATGTGTTGGTACAGTATGTTAGCGTAGTTGAGCAGTCCCTACTTGCCTCACCAACTCCACACTGGCTGCCAACCATAACTAGGAGACGTTAGTTGCTCTCACCTGAGAATGGGGGGCAATATGATTTGGTAAGTTGCTGTCTTACGGGAGTAGGTCATGATAGGATATTGATCTCTGAATATGGATTTTATGCAGAAGTTTATCATTTAAATGTATTTGTAATGCTTTATGGAACTAAGGCTGGAGAACAACTTTACTTAAGATTTTGTGTAACAGTATGTAATCAGGAAATGGCTTGCATAGAAAAAAGAAAGTGTGTCTGGTTTGACTTAGCCACAACTATTTGTAATATCATAAGGAACAACAACACAATAAGTTAATAAGAACATTTATGGGAAGGGTTTAGATACGTAATTATAAAATGAGGGTGTATTTTTGGGGGTTAACAAGCACACCCCACTGTATTTGATGTGTCGTTGTTTAGAACTATCATATTTATAAGTGACACCCTTATTTCTTATTATATCCTGTATTGCGTCGTTGTTATGAACCCTATAAAACAGAGGAAACTCGGAAATAAAGTTGAATGTTGTACCGACCTTGATTGTAATGTAATCTGTCTGTGTATAGCACTCCCCACGCGGTCTCTGAGAATGCTAAATTGAGGTAAGAGGTAATATATAATTTTTACAGTAGATAAGGTAAAATAGTAGTAATACAAGCTAACAGAAATGGTGTCAGAATAATGCTCAGGAGAGTGTTACTTAAATGTAGTCTTGCTAGAGTATTTTGGGTTGGGGTGGGGCACGGCCGCCCAAGGTGGCTAAGTTGTTATAGGAATAAACTGCATAAACCTGGGTTGGCCCCCTACTAGGATAGATGCCTCGAATGCTGGGAGAGCATTCAGCAAATGTGTGCACACAAGTAGTACCACTGGTTGCGTAGTTCGTGGGTACTGGTTTTGGTATGCTTAATTTGATGCATGCAAATAGAATTGATAAGTAGTTGTATTATAAGTCTCTGGAGGTTCTCAAGACGCAGAACAATTTTACGGAAACGCAAGTGGGGAGGCAAAAGAGTAAGCATAGCTTTGTATGCAGCATATTGTCTGTGTGTTCTGCTTTAAGCTGAACGAAGCGTGGGTGTGGTCAATCGGCTTCGTAGGCGCTATTTCAGTGTCTCCTCCGGGCCACTCCACGCATAGAACTGCACACAGAAATACATAGAACCGCTCGCATAATCTGCTATTTTTTATTTAACCACTTGCCGACCGCCTAACGACTATTTACTGTGGCACTCAGCCGCTTACAGGCAAAGTGACGTAGACCTACGTCGCTTGCCAAAGAGCCTGTAGAGGGCGAGCACCCACCGCCGGCGGTGCGCTCCTGCCCCCGCTCGTTCCCTGCCTAGCCAGTGCGTGTGACCGGCGGCTCCGATGGCCGCCTTCCACACACGATCTCCCATAGGAGAGGGAGAAAGACAGACGGCTGATGTAAACACAGCCGTCTGTCATTCTCACTGAAGTAGGCACAGAGGCTATGCGATCCTGCTATATAGGATCGATTGTCTCTGTGGTTACTTCACTAGCCACACCCCCTAACAGTTAGAATCATGCCCCTAGGGACACACTTAACCCCTTGATCACCAATAAAGTTAACCCCTTCCCTGCCAGTGTCATTTTTACAGTAACAGTGCATATTTATAGCACTGATTACTGTAGTAATGTCACTGGTACCCCCAAAAGTGTCAAAAATGTCAGTCAGGGGTCCGATCTGTCTGCAATGTCGCAGTCCCACAAAAAAAAAATCGCAGATCGCCGCCCCATTACTAGTTAAAAAAAAAAACAATAGAAATGACATAAATCTTTCCCGTAGTTAGTAAACGCAATAACTTTTGCGCAAACCAATCAAAATACGCTTATTGCGATTTTTTTTTTACCAAAAATATGTAGCAGAAAACAAATTGGCCTAAAATGTTAAAAAAATTTACATTTTTACATTTTTTTTTGAGAATTTCATATAAAAAAATGTGAAAAATATTGTTATTTTTTTAAAATTGTTGTTCTCTTTTTGTTTATAGCGCAAAAAATAATAATCGCAGAGGTGATCAAATACCACCAAAAGAAAGCTCTGTTTGTGGGAAAAAAGGACGTCAATTTAATTTGAGTACAGCATCGCACGACCCCGCAATTGTCCGTTAAAGTCACGAAGTGCCGAATCGCAAAATAGGGCCTGGTCTTTGAGCAGCCAAATCTTCCGGAGCTGAAGTGGTTAAGAATGGGCAAGTCCCAAGCTAAGGGGATTAGGTCACCCTCTGTACCACCAAAGCCTGTGTGTAAAGTGTTAAGAATTTACAAACAAGTGCATAAGTTATTGAATAGATTGCTTAACCACATACTACCCGCCCAGCGTCAAATGACGGCGGAGCGGTGTAGCTATTGTTCTGGGACGCCATCATATGTTGGCGCACCAGAACAGCCTCTCTCACGCGCGTTTATTGTAACCAAGAAAAACTACTTACAAACATAATAAAAGTACAGGCAGATAAGTCACGGCTCGGTGGTTCACTGCTCCCGCAGCGTGCGCTTCACCGGCCGGAAGTGACGTCAGGTCCGCTCAGCCAATCGCTAGACGCGTTTCGCTGTCCAATCATACAGAAGGCACCGTGATTGGACGGCGAAACGCGTCTAGCAATTGGCTGAGCAGACCCGACGTCACTTCCGGCCGGTGAAGCGCACGCTGCGGGAGCAGTGAACCACCGAGCCGTGACTTATCTGCCTGTACTTTTATTATGTTTGTAAGTAGTTTTTCTTGGTTACAATAAACTCTTATGGAATGTACACTATTCACTATGGATGGCCTTTCTTTCCTATGAGGGGACTCGTGATATGTACAAAGGACCATTACTAAGGATCTCTCACACATGATTGCGGATTCCAGGCTGGCAGGGAAGGCTGTGACTACACTGCAGGATATCAGTGACTGCCTTTAACCGAGCGCATTCTGGTAAGTAGACAACCACAAGGGGGTCACCCCAATCCATGCACACAGTGGAGCACAGAAGCACCTTATCTGCACCTGATGGACACTTTATATGGACTATATGATTTATGATTATTTATTTATGAATTGGAGTATATTTATTGCGTGATCTTGCGAGATTTGCACATTATATACGTTGCACATGTTTGCACATTTGCACAAGTTTACATATTTTTCACAGTAAATTTATATATCTACAATCCTTTTATTTAATATATAAGCAGCGCTGCAACACTGGGTTCACAGTGCTCATCAGTGCCACCCGTCAGTGCCCATCAGTGCCGCCCGTCAGTGCCCATCAGTGCCGCCCGTCATTGCCGCCTCTCAGTGCCCATCATTGCCGCCTATCAGTGCTCATCAGTGCCACCTATCAGTGCCCATCAGTGCGGCATATTAGTACCTCCTCATCAGTGCCACCTCATCAGTGCCCATAAGTGCCACCTCACCAGTGCCCATAAGTGCCACCTCATCAGTGCCCATCAGTGCAGCCTCATCAGCGCACTTCAGTGAAGGAGAAAAATGATTTATTTTCAAAATTAACTGTCTTTTTTCTTTTTTTTTTTTGTAAGCAATAAAAAAACAGCAGTGATTAAATACCTCCAAAAGAAAGCTCTATTTGTGTGAAAAAAATGATAAAAATTTCATATGGGTACAGTGTAGCATGACCGCACAATTGTCATTCAAACTGTGAGAGCGCTGAAAGCTGAAAATTGGCCTGGGCAGGAAGGGGGTGAAAGTGCACTGTAGGCAAGTGGTTAAGGCAACATCACTCTCTAAGTCACTACAGGCCGTGCCCCCTGCTAGAAATGAAACATGCAAGGAATTTGTTGCAAGGGTATCACTTTATGACTATTTTTATATTAATCCATGGGTGGACATTCCGGCAGGATGGAATGAAAGTATGGGATCCTCCAACCCGTTTTCCCTAGATGGATCTAATGATGTGTTTCACATGAACTTGAACATGATCAGAGGTTTATGTTTTGGGGAAAAGAAGGTATTTCCATTATTTGCCCTAATCCAGAATTGGTTGACCTATGCTACAGGGTATGTGCCTTCACCGACTGCTCCTCCTGTTTCCTCAGTTTCAATTCCTATGTTGAGGCTTAGGGTGCCAGAAGCTGTTCTCTAAGAACTTTTGGAAATTAAAGCCCCTTTGTAATTCTCTGTCTGTCAAGGATGATTTAGAGTAAGTACAATGGTACATATGGGGATACAGGACATATTTGTAGAGCAGGTGTAGCAATTAATAAAATAACGCTGTAATATAATAAAGGCGAAACCTTTATGTTATTTTCATTCAAGAGACTGTCTGTTGGACACTTTTTTTTTCATTCAATCATAATGTTGTTTATGGGACTCTCATAAGTTATTTTATATTTTCAATTAATTTTAATTATTTTTTTTTTTTAAATGTTTTCATTTTTTTATTTTTTATTCACTTTCAATTTCATATTTTTTATTTTTTCACCATTGATACCTTCACATTTGTGCATGTGTATTGTCACTTCACAGTATTTCCGTATTGTACATAGTAATGCACTTGTGTGGACTTTCTCAATTTTTTTGTGTATGTTTTTCACAGTGTATTTATTCATAATGTTTATTGTGTCATAACATTGGTTTAGATAGTGAACAGAAACATTGCCTGTTACAAAACAGAGGAAATGGTTTATTTGTGCAAATGTTTTAAATTGTGTTTCAGCTGATTATACGAGTTCTGAAATATGTGTATACACCCCCAATACACATGGAAAAAAAAAAGGGGATTTGTCATATAACTATAGAGGAAAATCTGTTTGAATGGAAGGGCCAAATGAATGAAGGAATGAGAAGGTGTTTTATTGTGTTAAGAAAATTAAGAATCAAAACAGTATAATAATATAAGTGCCAGTTCACACTAGTGCGACATGTCAGGCGACTTGGACAGCCTGACAAGTCGTGCACCGTCGCGGTCAATTGTGTGGTACAGGAACGGTTCTAATAGGAGCGACATAAGTCGCTCCGACTTAGAAAAAGGGTCCTGTACTACTTCGGGGCGAATTGGAGCGACTTGCATAGACATTCATTTTATGAAGTCCGTGCAAGTCACGCCGAAGTCGCGGTGCACGCAATTTCACAGGTCGCCCCCTAAGTCGGATCGCCATAGTGTGAACCGACACTAAGAGTGCTAAGTTGGGTTATGTTCGATGAATGCATAAGATTTACCATTTAATCTGTTAAATACCTAGGGCAAGGGTTTTCTGTGTATGTTTTAAAGATGTGAACAAACAGGTGTTTACTTCAGAAATATATTGTGTTGAGTAAAATGTTGCTAAGCCCATGTTACCTATGGAGGAAAGTTGAATATTAAACCTAATACCTATAACGTTTTGCAAGTGTTAAGATGCTAAGTTTGTTAGTTAGGAAGTTTGTTTGAGAACGGTCTTAAAGTGACTACCCTTTTCTATATTGACTTAATTCAACTGTCATAGTGCTTATATTCATTACTGTTTAAATTTGCTTATGATAGTCATATATTGCAAAGTTAGGAAACTAGGTTCTCAGTCAAAGTATGTGTTTACGAAGGATATTCTGTTTTGGGACCCCTGGTTCCACTCCTGCTGCAATATTGGGTTTGAGAAAGATGTTCAGTTGAATATACAGTATATTGAATATATATGTCTGGTAATGGAACTTGCTGCTAGGAAACATTTTATCTCTGCATGCTTAATGGACTTATGTTTGAATCCTTAGAATTACAGAATATTATTTTTAACACCTCCAAAAGTTAATAAAAATCTTGTAGTTTGGGTGAATTCTGTGGTTATTCATGTTGACATGTGAAGAAATGACCCCCCCCTCCCCCATCCATGCCCCTATCTGGATGCTCTACTTGAAGAAATGACTACATCTTGTAAATGGAAATCCTTGATGTAAAGCCAAAGCAGTCTCAAGCCAAAACAGGAGGTCCTAGGAAGAGTCGAAAAGCTTTGTCCAGCCATCATCCTCGTATGACACGTCTCCACTATTCATTGCTGAAGATTAAAGGAGGACTCCTACTGGAAAAGGTTCCTGGGAAAGCCAAGAGGAAGAGCCATGGTGCCAACCCAAGCCCTGAGAGCTCCAGTGAACACCACAAGAGGGATCTGAGGTGCCAGCCCAAATATCTAGCCCAGAGGATGCTATGTTGCTCTGCCAGTCTGTCTGCGAATGTCAAGTTCTGTCCTTACCCTTACAGAGAGGCAGGTTTTGATGGAGTGGAGAACCTTCTAATTGCATGAGTGGGTACAGAATCAAAGTTTGGAGGTGTTATAGAAGTTTAGGAAATTAACTTAAGGAGTGAAATAATGTGGACTTTGTAATTTGGAAATGTATGGACATTCACAAGCCATACAAGAGAGGCTCTTTTTTGTGTTCTTTTCTATTTTTGCTGAGGGCTATTTTTATCCATCTAAAGACTGTCATGTCCCCTTCCCCTTGTATCTTTTATGGACACTTTGCTAGACAAGTAAGATCTTGTCATCTACTAATTTTGATATATGTTGCAATCAAATTTGTTATGTGTATGTTTTAAAAAATGACATGTGTGTATTCAGGAAATGGCTTGCATAGAAAAAGCGAAGTGGGGCTGGTTTGGCTTAACCACAACTATTTGTAATATCATTAGGAACAAGAACACAATAAGTTTATAAGAAAATTTATGGGAAGAGTTTAGATATGTAATTATAAAATAAGGGTGTATTTTTGGGGGTTAACAAACACACCCCACTCTGTTTGATGTGTCCTTGTTTATAACTATCATATTAAGTGACACCCTTATTTCTTATCATATCCTGTAGTGTGTCATTTTTATGAACCCTATAAAACAGAGGATACACGGAAATAAAATTTGAGTGTTGTACCGATCTTGATTGTAATGTAATTTGTCTGTGTATAGCACTCCCCGCACAGTCTCTGAGAATGCTGAATTGAGGTAAGAGGTAATATATTATTTAGATAAGGTAAAATAGTAGTAATACAAGCTAACAGGTCAGCTGTGATACACAGTGGTGGTGGATTTCTTGGTGACGTTTTTCCAATAGGACATCATTGGGGTTCACACATCTGCATGGAAATACTTTCAGAAGACTTCATTGGACTTTGTTTGCACTATTGATTTGACTTTTTTGGATCACTGATTTGGTTTTGTGATTTTGCGCTAGTGTGGACTTACATTTAAAAGTCATATCTAATTTTTATATTTTCACTTGTTTGATAAAAAAAAAAAAATATATAAATAGTTTATTTCAATCAAGATTATCATGAAAAAATATGCTAAGCAGATGATAATTAAAAAAAAAAAAAAAAAAACCAGGATCATACTTTTTATATCTGTGATTAGTATATTTGTATTGATAATATTAATTGAAATAAACGATATCATTTTTTTCACTCAGTTTGGATATATGCCCAAATAGTTCCAAGAAGTGACTACTTTTCTAGGGCGAAGTTTTCTTTCTTACCCCTAATTCTTTTTTGTAAGCTCTGGCTCAGACCTGACACAGGACTTTTTTAGTTGGGTTCTAGTAGTGGCCAGAATAGCCAAGAATGATCGGAACCTAAGCACCAATAGAGCTGAATGAACAAATTGTGTGATCACACTAAATATTTGCCTGAAGATTCATTTTTATGTTAAAAGTCTGCTTGACTGTTTGATACTCTTAGTGCCGCGGCACGACTTCGGGGGCGACCTGTGAAGTCGCGTGCACTGCGACTTCAGCGCGAC
Source organism: Pelophylax lessonae (assembly GCF_965119305.1). Taxonomy (NCBI): domain Eukaryota; kingdom Metazoa; phylum Chordata; class Amphibia; order Anura; family Ranidae; genus Pelophylax; species Pelophylax lessonae. The sequence continues at coordinate 191,659,112 of NC_138772.1, read as the reverse complement.
TTGCATGGACTTCATATAATGAATGTCAATGCAAGTCGCTCCGATGACGCCCCGAAGTAGTACAGGAACTATTTTCTAAGTCGGAGCGACTTGAGTCGCTCCTATTAGAATGGTTCCCGTAGCACTGCATGGACCGCGACTTGTCAGGCTGACCAGTCGCCTGACAAGTCGCGGTAGTGTGAATGGGCACTCACAATCCTAGATGTCGACTGTTGACTATTATGCTTCATTGTATGATGATTTGAGACTGTTATGTGATATACATAAATAAATATGTTTCTGTTAAAAAAAAAAAAAAACAAACAAAAAAAGTCTACTTAATTAAGTCAGTAGTCACACAATGGCTTGTAGCACCTTAGGGTGCCTGTTCATGCCCGGGTAGTCATTGCTGTACCAAATGGACACTTCCTTCTTGCTGCCCTGGAGGTCAGAGAAATCCTCAATGAATGGGTAAGCATTAGCCCTACAGTTCACAGTTTTAAACACCAGTTATGTGTGGTTCTGCTTCTTCTCCTCAATCCTCTAGTCAAATAACTCATCGTAGCCAAAGGCAGCTCCACCTAAGGGGACACAGTATAGCGTCAGGAATGCACATGCAGTCTTCTTCATTGTAACCATGGTGGACAACATGGATGGCTCATTGAAGCTGTGTAAATCAAATTAACTATATTCCACAAGAAAATCGCAATGATGATCCCCACCTGAAGAGCGCCTCTCTTTGGCGCATTTTACCCCTATGGGCTTTGGTGTACGACTAAGTCTGTAAGAAAAACGTGTTACAGAAGGTTGATCTTTAATCAGGCACCATCAAAGTGTCTTGTGAAATATTGTTAATTTGATTTAGGTAACTTCATCAGTGTGTATATTTCTTGAAAAATCATGGCACCATACAAATATTTGCTACAAAGTAACATACAATTACATATTTATGCAGTCATAACACTTTAAATACATTTGGTGCATACCTGTCATGTTTTCTTTGATCAGATGAGAGGAGTCCCAGTTCCAAGGTTCACTTTATTTTACTGGAGTACCAAGAAATTTCTTCTTCAGGCTAGACTGGACTTTATATAGGAGAGAACTGAGAACATTTGGAAGCAGAAGTGCCTCATTGTTACCACCATTATTTGTAAAGGATGATACAGCACTTGAAACCAATGCACTGATTCTTAGGGCGAGGCTAATAGACTAGATAGATAAGGATGAGGCTGGTAGACTAGATCAGTGGTCTCCAAACAAATGCCCGGGGGCTGGATGTGGCCCTTTGTTTGCCTTTGTCTTGCTCCTGGGGTACTATTTCTCCCACGGACAGAAAAAAAGGGGCAATCATTTCTACACGGACACCAACAATGGGATGCTATTCCTCCTACTGACATTCTGTGATGGGGCACTATTACTTCCACTGACACCAAAGAGTGCCAGGTGGGCCAAGAGGGGAAGTAGTGGGACTTTGAGCGATGCCAGAAATCATATGATCAATGGAAACATTATTGTATAAAAAGGTTATACATTTATTGTTAACAATAAATGTATAACCTTTTTTATACAATAATATTTCCATTTATCATATGATTTCTGGCATAGCTCAAAGTCCCACTCTTTCCACTCTTGGCCCACATGGCACTCTTTGTTTATCTATCAGGAACGGATGCCTGTTTTTATGATTGGTATGGCCAACAGTTAGATGGTTGCAAACATTTTTACTTACACCAGTGTTAAAACACTATTCCTCCCACTGACAACCAATGATGGGGCACAATTCCTCCCACTTATACCAATGATGGGGTACTATTCCTCCCGCTGACATCAATGATGTGGCACTATTTCTCCCACTAATACCAATGATGGGGCACTATTCCTCCCACTGAAACCAATGATGGGGCACTATTCCTCCACTACTACCAATGATGGGGCACTATTTCTCCCACTGATACCCAATTATGGGACACCATTTCTCTCATTGACACCAATAATGTGGCACTATTTCTCCTACTTATACCAATGATGGGGTACTATTTTTCCCACTGACAGTATTGATAGGGCACTATTTCTCCCAGTGACACCAATGATGGGGCACCATTCCTCCCACTGACACCAACAATGGGGCACTATTCCTCCCGCTGACACCAACGATTGGGCACTATTCCTTCCACTAACACCAATAATGGGGCACTATTCTTCCTATTCCTCCATCCATGAGGCACTATTCTTCCTGTTGACATCAAACATGGGGCACTATTCCTCCTGCTGACACCAACAATGGGGCACTATTCCTCCTGCTGACACCAACAATGGGGCACTATTCCTTCTGTGAACACCAATAATGGGGCATTGTTTACTCCCACTGATGCCAGGACATTTTCTACTCTCATTGGCTATAGTCTGGCCTGCCTAAAGTCTAAAGGACACTAAACTGGTCCTTTATTTATAAAGTTTGGAGACCCCTACCCTAGAGCATTATTGGTTGCTATGGGACTGGTGGCCTACACCATGGCAAATCATGACACTGATCCAGGGCAAAATAGGTCCTATGCTCACACCACAGAGTGCCCTAGCACCCTGGTTGGGAAACACTGCTCCTATCAATAGTGAATATAAGGTGAGGGTAAGGAGCATATGGTTATAAATTGCTGTTATAGGTCCCTGTATTTAAATAATACTTGTCTGACCTAACCAGGGCAAGCATACATGAAAGGTGTTCTGTTCAGGTGTCAGAACTAAGGGTAGGTTAGATGGTCAGTACAATAATATAGGGATTCAAAAGTAAAATGTAAACATAGCAATTTATTGTGAAATAGTATTATCTTGAGTACATTTCCGTACAGATATAGGCTCAGCCTTTTATATGCGACCAGTATAAACACAAAAAAACACACAGAAAAAACAAGACATACAACGTGAAACATTAAACATTTAACAAGGTACCGGCCGGTGCATAATATGACATCATTAGGGTATTTATAATCAAAATTAAATCATTCTGGCGGTGTACACCGTTTTTATATTCTCCTATGATGCGTGTCTGTGGACTTGTGGGGGAAGTTATTAATCAATAGTTTTTTTTGCTTGATAAAGCAGGGTGGGTGGGGGTCCGGGGTGTTGGGTAGCTGGAGTAGTTCCTTCTCCACATAGGGTATTTACACAATCCGAGGTTTTGGCAGTATTTTTTCTCCTTTACTCCGAGTCTATTCTATGACTTGTGGTTGGATCGGCAATTGCCTAGATTTCTAACTGCTTCGCTCTCAAGGTGTAAATGGAACGTCAGGTTTCAGCGGGTCATTGATTTGGGGATAGCTCGTATTAATGTTGGGTATGTCCTTATTGAGCTTATTGTTTTAGGAGGTTTTGCAGAGTGTATCTCCTTTTTATGTTTGCGGCATTGGTGGAGGGGTGTCAGGTGGTTTGAATGTCCCGCCGTTTCTCGGGGACTATGCAGAGTGTGTGTCTGTGTGGCTATATTGCGGGATGCCTCAGTATTTGTCCCCGCCTCATCAGAGACACTCTGTCAGCCGAACGGCTGATTCTTCACCCCTCTTCCTGGACGGTCTACAATGCACATTGTAATATATTTAGCTGATTTAAAGTGTTTCTAAAGTCATAAGGGTTTTTAACCTTAATGCATACTTAACCACTTTACCACCGGAGGATTTTGCTGTCTTACGTCTGGGCCACTTTTTGCGATTCGGCACTGTGCGACTTTAACTGACAATTGCGCGGTCGTGCGACGCTGTACCCAAACCAAATTTACGTCCTTTTTATCCCACAAACAGAGCTTTCTTTTGGTGGTATTTGATCACCTGTGCGATTTTTACTTTTTGTGCTATAAACAAAAAAAGAGCGTAAATTTTGAAAAAATAACAATATTTTTCACATTTTTTATATGAAATTCCCCCCCAAAAATGTAAAAATCAATATTTTTTTACATTTTTGGCCAATTTGTTTTCTGCTACCTATGTTTGGTAAAAAAATATCGGACCCTTGACTGACATTTTTGACACTTTTGGGGGTACCAGTGACATTACTGCAGTAATCAGTGCTATAAATATGCACTGTTACTGTAAAAATGAGACTGGCAGGGAAGGGGTTAATTCTATTGGAGAGGGAAGGGTTAATGTATGCCTGGTGCTTACTAACGTGTGTGGGGGGAGGTGACTGAGTGACACAAAGACAGATTGCAGGTTCAGCTATGCTGAACCCTGCAATCTGACCCTGCTTGTCACTTAGGAGATCCGCCCGCTTGTGTTTACACAAGCGGGCGGATCTCCACACTCGTTTACCCGACGATCGCCGCTGCTCTTCCCCTGGCCCGACTCCCGCTGTGACTGAATACAGCAGGAGCGAGCCTCCGGCGGCGCGTGGGCGCCGCCGAGAAAGGGGAGTATCTGGCAACGTAGGTCTACGTCGTCAGACCTACAAGAGCCACTTTGCCGCAGTACAGCTCTAGTGAGCAGTCGGCAAGTGGTTAAGGTAAAAAAAAAATGTTCAGGAGGTACTCCTCTCCCACATCCTCCCTTATACTTACCTAAGTCCTCTATCGATCCAGAACTGTGCTCATCTGCAGGATTTCTCTCCGCTCTCTCACAGGCTTGGCTGGGAACAGCGAGAGCCATTGGCTCGGGGGGATGCAGGGGAAAGGGCTGAGCGGAGGTGTGTGTGTGTGTGTGGAATTTTTCCTCAGGTACAAAATACCTGTTACCTGTTAGTCAGTGATACCAAATCAGACAATATATAGCTATATATATAATGAGATCAGACAAGACTCAAGATGGCTGAATCATAGTGACCTGATTTATTACAACATTGCTGGAGTTTATATATACTCAAATATGGGTTTGTCATTACAATCTGACGTACAGAAATGGGTTGTTATTAACATCTTTTATCCAATCAAAGTTAACAACTAATTATAGTAAGCATTATGTCAATCTAGATCGTGATTCTCTGTCATAAAGGGAAATTTCTTGGTGACACACAATAAAAGTTCCAAAGGGGCTTTTAGAAGATATTATTGGCTTTGTGGTCAGCTGTCCAGACAGAGTTGATATTCTGAGAGATAGGGAATTTCCACTGTTTCGTTCATCTGATATATTCTTAGCCTTTGCGCAGTGGCAGTATCGTAGCCAATAAGGTATCCAGAAAATAGAAGATAGGTATGCCACGACATCTCCCCCCTCTTGAGAATTTATTGATCAGGCTAACTAACTACCTATTCCGCTTATCAGATTCATCCAAGGGAGCAGCCCCTTACGCTTGGAACACTGGCCCAGAGGGCAAACCTCAGTGGGGGGTGTCCGAGTCTTGGTAAGGTTCTGAGGCGGAGATTACTTCATACATGGGGGTTTGAGGTGACAGATTTCTCATTACAGCATACTCAGCATCATCAATCCCTTCTTATTTCCGTATAGAGTTGAAATAGGTTGTCTTCTTGGCCTTGGTAACCTTATCAACCAAACACATAATTATTTTAATTCAACAGATAACTAGAGATCATAATTATCATAAACATCAATATGAATACACCACTTTCATTATTTTAGGAGATAAAGCAAAACCTCCAAAAGACTGTGTTCATTAAGATGGGCAGACACTATTGGAAATAAAGAGGTTGTAGTACCTGTTCCTGTGACACACTGAGAAAGTCAACTATGGGCCTTATTGCCACAGACACAATAGATTCCCAACCCTGAATGTGACCACCCTGGGGTGAAAATGGGTATTAATAACTTTTCTGCATAATACCCCAGTTTCTGTCTGAACAACAGAAACCTGAGGGCTTCCCCTAGGTGAGAAATGTCCATATTGTCATTCAATATGGCTCATATTTTGTTTAACAGTTTCATTTCTGTAATGCATGCATGTTTCATTTCATGGGCTGTTCACAGTCAGCTGTGGGCAGGATATGTTTATCAGTGCTTGTGAACAGTCCACCCTCCCTACATCAGTTTTTTCCATAGAACTCTATACACACTGTAGGATTCTTGAAACCTGCGACTTTTGGGGGAATTAACATGTCCTTTTGTGCACTGGTAATGTTTCTATAGGATTTTGAAAACTCTGTCTGATTTAGATCCTCTAATGCAAGTGGGTTTACTAGCACAGGTATAGTCTGGGACTCTGGGGGTAATTGTGGACATATCTAGCACCCTGAGTACCCTGACTTCCTGGCTACCTGGTATTTAAACTTAACAGTACATTGGGCCTTAGGTTGTCTGTCTCTTTTATTGTCCTGCCCCTTCATTATACCCAACATTTCCATACATATCAAAAATTTAAAGAAAAATCATTGTACCACCTTTTTTCAATGACTGGCGTGAATCCATGTATCCCTTACTTTATGACTTAGTATCCTCATTTGGATCTGGTAGGGATGAAAACACACTATTATGCATTTTTGTCAATTGCTTTTAAAGCGCTGCAACACATCTAGTGAGATCTGAGTGTGCAGCTTGCAATTTCTGTGGTAAATAGAGACCTGCTTCAGGTACCCACACCTCTCTTGGGAGTGTTCCTGACAAAGGAAAAAACGTAAAACAATCTACTTGTTTCTGCTATTTTACTCAACTTGGTTTTTTTTTTTTTTTTACCATACAACCTTTTGTACCTTTCCGCTACTCTGTGAATGATTTGGAGTGTAAAAGGCTTTCTCAATATTTAGTGCGGATAGGATCTCTTGTAGAACCCTTCCTGTAAAGTGAGTACCCCTGTCACTTTCCATAGGTTCTGGGATTCTATACCTGCACTTTACCTGGGGCAAAGGCCTTTTTCCTGTGGTTTGTACTTTACCCCTAGAGACTGGCCAGGCCTTAGGCCATCCTGAAAAATGTCTATACAAACTAAAACATGTGCATAGGGACCAGACTGTGGGAAATCAATGTAATCTATTTGAACTCCTTGGAAAGGACAGTCTGACTTAGGCGGTGCTTTTATGGGGTGCTTACAGCTCTACCAACATTGTACCTAGCACAGGTAAGACAAGAAGCAGTATATTTTGCAGCTACTCCAGGAAAACCTGGTGCTAACCAGTGTTGTATTACCAAGGTGGTCATTAGAGTCTTTGAGATATGACACGATCCGTGAGCTGCAGCTGCCACCCTCGGGTATAGGGCCTGAGATCAGACAGAAATGCTCCTCCATCCTCCAGCAACCAGTTACATCCTGTGTTGCACTGTTCTTCCTCCACTCCTCACGCTCCTGTGAGGGGGCTTTTTCTGCAATGATATCAAGATTGCCATACTTACAGGAGTTGGTTGCTTTCCTAGGAGTGTCAGTACCCGGATAGGGACCTGTTCCAGTGCAGCCTTCTTCGCTGCTCTGTCGGGCCTTGCGTTTCCTGCAGCTTCTTCTGTGTCCTCTCTTGCATGTGCCTTGGTTTTTTAATAAATGGCCACCTTGGTGAAACACTGGAAGACTAAGAACAGTCTCTATTATATCTGCACGCTTTTTCTTGGCTTATCAGCTGAGGTCAAAAAGCTACAGGCTTTCAAAAATATGACCAAAATCATGTCAATGTGAATGTTAACTCTTTAAAATTCACAGGCCTTTGCCAAAACCATCAGCTGCTTGTGCTTAGAACTTTAGATTTAATGCCTCTGCATTCCTTTTGTTTATTTATTGCTGTTACTACTGCATACCCAGTTACAGGCTTACCCTCCTCTGTTTATAAACATGATCCATCTACATAAAGGGTCTCATCAGGGCTCCAGCGAGGAGCCTTTTTGGCAGGGCTCAACAATTCAGATTCTGCCATCATCAGCTCAAAAACAGTCATGGGGGATATTTAACAAACATTTTTTTCCCCTCCCCCTCTAATGCCTGCTCCTGTACTGGAAGTAAACTGGCTTAAAAACATTGCACCTGTTTTATCCAGAAGCGCTTTTGCAGGCTGTGGCCCGCACACAGCTGAGGATCCTTTCATCACTGGGTCAAGCTGGCAAGAGACATATGCTACATACTGGATTAATGGGCACTTCATCTGAAACTGAACACTGAAATTTTAACTCAACACAAACATTACTTTTTTTTTTTTTTTTTAAATGACTTCCCCTTTTCCTTTGAAGCCAGGCAGGAAACCACTCTCACCCCTGTTACTGTTATTCAGCAAACCTTTGGGACTGCTTCTGATGGGACATGCGGACACAGGTTAGCTGTATACCTTATTTCCTGTCTATCTTCTGGGGGAGAGGGGTTGGTTGCAATTCTTTGCTCTAATGTCCTGTCTTTACACTATTTGTAGTAGGTCACTTTTTATACACCCATAATGACAGGAAGTAATGTACTTTTATCTTTCAAACAAAAAACCTCTAAGAACTTTGTCCCGAATTTCAAAAAAAAATCTTATCAGAGGTTCCTCTTTGGTTACGGAGGGTGCCCCTGAAATACCACCTAATATACCATAATAATATAAAACGTTATTCTATTTTAAAACTTTTGGCTCAGTTCCAATAGGGTTCAATGGTCATGTTAATTGCGGTAACCCTTAATGTCTAAACAAAGATTCCTGGTTTAAAGGGCAACCTATTATTTTTCATCTTAGTTTAATTTAATACAAAATAACCCCAAAAATATCATATGCCGTTCATTTATCATATAAAGAAACAATCTTTTCTCCGTGCTACAAACTCCCAGCTTATAAACTACTTCCCCTTTTTATATCAAAGACACAAAGCCTGTTTTTTTTTCCCCTGTCTTAAAAGTAGCCACGACAGGCTTATGAATTAAAGGGCAATGAGCATCCTTACTTTTTTTCTTATGAATACATGTGTTTTCTCATGAAACAATTCAACACACACCAACTCATTTATAATATATCAATACTCATTCAACTTCATACTCTCCTGCTTCCATATTTCTGCAACTGATTTTAAGTTTGTTCTTGCCAAATCTGTTTCATACACTTTACAAAAATCTGTCATATCCTATCTTATCTTATCCTACAACTAGGATTATTAGCTGTCCAACTACAGAACACTTTAATTGGCTGTGTAGCCCAAAGACTATGCTCCCAGAGCATTTAATCTTCGAATGCAAACTCCCTGGTCTGCCCCATTTATCTGGTAACCCTGTTACCCATACACTCTAAGGCCATGGTCCTAATGACCTTTCTCATCGACCCCTGGTCGGTATCTACGGAAACCCAGTTTCCCATTTCACTGTTATCCAAGAAATAGAATAACTACCTATAACTCCCAAGTACCCTGACCTGGACTTCGGCCCTCATAGCCGATACACAATGTCAGATTAACTTCTAACTACCCTGACCTGGACTTCGGCCCTTATAGCCGATACACAATGTCAGGTTAACTCCTTAGTACCCTGACCTGGACTTCGGCCCTCATAGCCGATACACAATGTCAGATTAACTTCTAACTACCCTGACCTGGACTTCGGCCCTCATAGCCGATACACAATGTCAGGTTAACTCCTTACTACCCTGACCTGGACTTCGGCCCTCATAGCCGATACACAATGTCAGGATAACTTCTAACTTAAAATCAGCCTATTACCATATGCATATGTTTACATATATACTATAACATAGAGATAGAAACCTTTACATGTATATGAAATGTCAGGCTAAAACAGTCATATACATTCAATGCTTGCTACGTCTCAAATGGACACTCCGAAATGAGACCGCTTTACCAGAACACAACTGGGGGTCACGTTCCTGCGTGTCCAAGACACCCACAGCGGTGAGGGTTGACCCAACCTCACCTTTCGCAACAATATATACACCGACTAAGGGTTTAGGTTCTTTAAGAGGGTATTACGTCAAAAATAAAACAGAGTTACCTGGACGTCATTGGATGGGCTGAAAAACATTGTAAGCAGACAATGGGCTTACCTGGCCAGATATTTTCAGTGTATCCAATGCAGTCCAGATGTCTCACTCCGTCCGCAGATGACGTCACCTCTCCTGGGCTCAAGCTCGCCAAATTGTTGTGGAATTTTTCCTCAGGTACAAAATACCTGTTACCTGTTAGTCAGTGATACCAAATCAGACAATATATAGCTATATATATAATGAGATCAGACAAGACTCAAGATGGCTGAATCATAGTGACCTGATTTATTACAACATTGCTGGAGTTTATATATACTCAAATATGGGTTTGTCATTACAATCTGACGTACAGAAATGGGTTGTTATTAACATCTTTTATCCAATCAAAGTTAACAACTAATTATAGTAAGCATTATGTCAATCTAGATCGTGATTCTCTGTCATAAAGGGAAATTTCTTGGTGACACACAATAAAAGTTCCAAAGGGGCTTTTAGAAGATATTATTGGCTTTGTGGTCAGCTGTCCAGACAGAGTTGATATTCTGAGAGATAGGGAATTTCCACTGTTTCGTTCATCTGATATATTCTTAGCCTTTGCGCAGTGGCAGTATCGTAGCCAATAAGGTATCCAGAAAATAGAAGATAGGTATGCCACGACACACACAACCCAGCTCAGGAGTGAGCCCGCACATGTGCCACCACAGGAATACACTCAAAATAAAAAGGAGCTAAGAATGCCAGCAAGGAACCACAGAAGAGCAGGGTCGGGGCTGCTCTCTGCAATATCAATGCACAGAGCAGGTAAATATACTAAGTTTTTTATTTTAGAGAAAAAAAAAAAAAAAAATTTTACAATCACTTTAAACTGAAGGTTCAATTGAGATTTTAATTGATCTATCGTGCATATATGAGGTTACAGTTGTGTTCAATAACCATTTAAAAATAAGATGCCTTGGCTCCAATGTTTTAGATAGCTTATAGACCTTTCCGTGACCTCTAATATGCTTTTTATTTTCTCGTAATATACAAAATTTAAAAGAACATCTTTTCTGCAGCATATCAGATGTAGCACTGCATATTTTAATAGGCAATTACAGCAAAGGTCCGTTTAGGTGCAGCTCATGTCAGTTAAAAAGTAAAGTATAAAAAAAAAGTAATTATTCAAATGGTATACAAAAGCACTAAAAAAATCGCTATGTAGGAGTCAGATTGTTCTGAAAGCTGCAAAGTCTTTTTAAATTGCTTCACAAAGTGCCTTTCTCTATAAAACTAATTATTATCACTGTCTAGTGATTTACCACATGGTACGGAACATAATGACAATTTAGAGAACACATTACCATTCTCTCCTACTTAGTAAAATTAAATAGGATTTTGTTTGCAAAAAAATGAGGATACGCTACAGATGGTGGCACCTACTCAATAAACATTTCGTAAGCAACACACAGGTATGTTTTTGTTTTTAGCACATCTATCATACAACATATTGGTAATAAATAGTATTTTTCTATAAATATTTTTTCAGTTGTTGAAAAGTAAAAAAGTATAATAAAGTTTTTTGATGGATACCCCTAACATTAGAGCTCTGCCTGGGTCCATATGTAGATCTGCACCCAACCCATACTTGTACCCCAACCTGATCTGATCTGCAGAGATTCTACATGCAACCCTATATCCATCAGAACACGATTTCAGGTTGCTATGGGTTAATATACTTCGTAAATCATCAATGCTCTTTGCTATCTTACTGCTTATTGTCATCTCTTCATCAACAGGAAGTGGAAGTGTCAGAAGGATTGTATTATCATGCGCATTTAAGGAATGGGTATGCATTTGATAATAGAAAAAAAATGCTAACAATAATATATATATATATATATATATATATATATATATACATATATATATATTATTATTATTATTATTAATTATTGTTAGCATTTTTTTCTATTATCAAGTGTCAGAAGGATTGTATTATCATACACATTTAGGGAATGGGTATGCATTTGATAATAGAAAAAAAATGCTGACAATAATTAATAATATATATATATATATATATATATATATATATATATATAAATATACATATAACTATATATACCGCATATATATATAAATATACATATATATATATATATATATATATATATATATATATATATATATATGTGTGTGTGTGTAACAAAATTTAAGGGTCTAGTAATGTTTTTACCCCAAAATTGCTCAATGTTCACTGATTTTCCACATAGGCTTCAGTTTAAAAAAAATAGGTTAATCTTGGGTGAAAGCATGAATAAATAGATCCCTTAAAATAGAACTATAGGCAAAACTTTTTTTTTCATTTTGGTTAAAGCAGGAGAGGGTTATAACCCCTGTTATATTTTTTATCTCCATCTGTGTCCCATTGCGGGGATTTCCCTTCACTTCCTGTCCCATAGCCAAATAGGAAGTAAGAGGAAATCCTTGCAAATTAAGGGAATTCCTTGGGGACCCCCAGTTTTACCAGCACTAGTGTCCCCATTGGGAAATTTCCCTTCTATTACTTTTTTGGGGACAACCCAAAATTTGGGATTTTCTTTTATTTTCACTTTCAATAATAATAGTAAACAGGACAAATAGAGAGGGTAAGTGCCGGTTCACACTACCGCGGCACGACTTCGGGGGCGACCTGTGAAGTCGCGTGCACTGCAAATTCGTCGCACTTGCGCGGACTTCACATAATGGAAGTCAATGCAAGGCGCTCCGATGTCGCCCCGAAGTAGTACAGGAACTATTTTCTAAGTCGGAGCGACTTGTGTAGCTCCTATTAGAACGGTTCCTGTAGCACAGAATGGACCGCAACTTGTCAGGCTGACCAGTCGCCTGACAAGTCGCGGTAGTGTGAACCGGGACTAAATCTCCCTAATGGGGGGCACAGACAACAATAAAAGCTGACAAGCCTTTTAATCCCTTTGCACTCTATCCAAAACAAAAAAGTTTTGCCTTAAGTTATACTTTAAATACTAGAGTTTTTATTTCCAATTATATCTTGCATGTTTGACTTTGGTATTGACTAAATCTTCAACGTCTTCAGGTTTAAGTGTATACATACTGTATAGCACCTAATCTGTTAATCTGGCTGGATTATGGTTGATTCAAGAGGTTAAATCTCATGGCATATGGACTCATTTAATCTTGGAGTTAAATAGATGATTAAGTCAGAGGTCAGGAATCTCACATTGTTTGTAATGCTGAAATAGTGATGGATAATCATGATTATTATTAAAGATGTTTTTACTTCTTGCTGTGCTTTTTATTTTTATGCTATTGCATCCCGTCTGAAAAGAATAATTAGCATTATGAGACTTTTAGTTTAGCCATCTAGAATATGTAACACAAAAAAGGTTAGGCAAAAAGTAGCTAAAAATTGAAACAACAAATAAAAAGTAAATGTTAACCAGAGGAAAGGGGAAAAATGTGGTAAATCAATAGGGCTCTGCAGTGCATCCCCACAAGTGTTTTAAATTTTATGTGATATGGTCTTTTTAAGAAAGTTTTGAGCTGAGCATGCCCATAGGCTATTCGTTTTACTCTCGTTCTCTTCCCTCTCTTCCATTTCCGGGCTATAAGCGTTATAGGTCTATTGGGGTCAATGATGCTTAATAATATGAAAAGCTGTAAATAGCCTAATAGGACATGGGGGAGGAGAGGAAAAAGAAGGAAGGCAAACTTCTGTACCTTTGGTTCTGAATAAGAGGAGAAAGAATAAGGGAAGAACTAAGCAGATAGGAATGCACCACATTTAGAAGTGGGGGCTGGCGCAGGTGTGGGTGCACTGCGGGGTCTTGCATGGTCATTGAGCCTGGGTATGCCCATTAGGCTCTGTTTTGTATCTTCATTTTTCTTTTCCTCTTTGAAATTTATTAAAGAAAAAAAAACAGGAGCTCTAAATAATCAAGTCAGGTTGATTTTTCCAGTTGCGGTGCCTTATTTAGTACAATTATTTATATGGTACCAAACATTTACATACTGTACTCTCACATCAGTCTCTGGCATAAAGGAGCTTACAATCTAATGTCCCTGTCTTAGTTCCATATAAATACTAGTGCTAAACAGCAACCAATTAACCTAATAGCATGTGTTTGGAATGTTGGAGGAAACCTATGCAGGAACAGGGAGAGCATGAAAACTCCATGCAGATTTTGTCTTGACCTGGATTCCAACTGACACACCAGTGCTGTAAAGCAGAAGTGCTAACTACTAAGCCACTGTGCTACCTGAAATGTATATATGACCATTGATGCATTGGACACTTTTGGCTTAGATACAATTAAAGTTGTTGTAAAGGTAAAAGTTTTTTTTTTTTTAACCTTAATGCAATCGCTGTGTTCAAGGTAGAAAACCTTTCAAAAGTAGCTCCCACCAGTCCCCCCCCCCCCTTAAGCGTTTACCTGAGTCTTCTCTCAACCCAGCGCTTTGCCCATCTGAAGAAGCTGTTCTCCCCTCTCCCATCTCTCACAGCTTTTTCCCAGCACTTTACAATGCTAGGGCAAACAGTACAGTTACAGTACAATTCAATACAGGAGGAATCAGAGGGCTTGCTCGTTAGAGCTTACAATCTAGAAAGGAGGGTCAGGTGATACAAAAGGTAATAACTGTGGGGGGTGAGCTGATAGAGAAAATAAAAATACAGTTGTTGGGTGAGAGCAGGATAGGCTTCCCTGAAGAGCAACATTTTCAGGGATCGCCCAAAAGTGCACTGAGTAGGAGATAGTCAGACAGATTGGGGTAGGGAATTCCATGAGATGGGAGAGGTTCAGGAGAAGTCCTGGAGGTGAGCATGGTAGGAGATGACACCTAGTAGTAAGGTTCTCTATATCTATAGGATGTTGGGTATGTGTCCTAATTTTATATTTATTTTGAATTTCATTTTTTCATCCTTATGGTAATTTAATCTGGTTGGAGGTGCCTGTAAGTTGATTACTTTTATTTAATAAATATTTTGCCTACGTACTTCACTATTGTGGCCCCTATTTTCTTTGTGGCTAATGCCGAAGTGAGGTTGATCCGGACGGTTCGTGCCTCAGCACTGCATTTGATTGGTGCTCTTGCTAGGTTGCACAGGTTGGAGGGATTATCCCATTTCCATTGGATCGGTCAGAAGCTTACCATCCATACATTGATTTGGGCTCATATTCATCCAAGTTGTGGTAAGCACATAGTGTGACCTCCACTTTTCATCACGGATTGGAAGTTATAGCACTGCGGTGAATGAATTTCTGTCTTGGCTATCTTCCTATACTGTTGGGCTTGTTTACATCTGATTTGTGGTAAGCGCATAGCGTGGCCCTCAAGTTCTCATAGAGTGAAGAGCTATTCATCACGGTGAAGGAATTCCTGTTTCTACACTTTGCACAATCTTTTGGACTATACTTTTTATTAACATATTTAGATGCATATCAATTGATTTACCAGCAATATTTTTGATTGCTTTATTTAAGCACAACCTTTTGTATCACTTGATTTATTATTTGATTGTCTCATTTAATCACATGCTTTGATATTGCATGTCTCATATTAGCGTGGCTCTTACTATTATATGATAACTAAAGAGCAGGAGGTCTTGGGAGGAAGGAACAGAACAATTTGGTTGGTATTTTGGGACTAGATTAGTGATGTAGCTGGGGGCCAACTTGTGGATGGCTTTGGTAGTATTTTGAATTTAATTTGTTGGTTGAGTGGCAGCCAATGGAGGGATTGACAGAAAGAGTAGCAGACACTGAACAGTTGGGAAGGTGGATAAGACTGGTAGCAGCCATTATTATGGACTGAAGGGGATATAGCCTATGTAAAGTAAATATAATAAGGTGGGAGTTGCAGTAGTTGAGGTGAGAGATCACAAGGGAGTGAATTAGGAGATTTGTAGTCATCGGTTAGGAAGGGGCGTATTCTACAGATGTTGTGGAGGTTGAGGCAGCAAGCTTTGGAAAGTGATTGGATGTGGGGCAGAGAATTCAAAGTGCAGGATAACACCTAGCACATTGGCATGCAGGGATGGGTTGATGGTTGTGCCATTGATCTTGACAGAGACCTGAGGGGAAGGGGCACGTGGGAGAGGAAATATTATCAGCTCAGTTTTGGACACATTGAGTTTGAGGAAGTGGTGAGACATCCAGCCTTATATGTC
This sequence comes from Pelophylax lessonae, assembly GCF_965119305.1. NCBI lineage: Eukaryota > Metazoa > Chordata > Amphibia > Anura > Ranidae > Pelophylax > Pelophylax lessonae. The sequence goes on along the minus strand of NC_138772.1, from coordinate 191,643,159 downwards.
TGTTAGTAAATTAGTGATGCGTGAGGAGACTGATGGAGAGAGCTGAGGGGAAGCGAGATAGATTTGGGTGTATAGACATACACAGCCCGACTTGGGAGCACACCGACATGAGTGTCCCCATAGCAAGCAGATTGCTATGGGGACACTTGGAGAACAGGAGGAGCCAAGAGCACCAGCATGGGGACCCCAGAAGAGGAGGTTCAGAGCCTCTGTGCAAAACCATTTCACAGTGCAGGTATGTTTACCATGTTTTTTATTTAAAACAAAGCCTTTACAATCACTTTAAAACTTAATGATCCCTGTGTACATGATAGTTCTATGTATCAAGTACTAGGAAATCATGGTAAAAGTATTGACCTATGCAGCCTAGTCTTTTAACTAACACCTTGCCTCCCATCTTCTCAGTGTGCATGAGATGAGGCATTTAACAGGTAGCAATTAACCACTATGGGATTAAAGTTGAAGTGTCAGAATCAGACAAAGTAAGCAATGCTAAATATAATATTTATTTGAGCCATTATGCACACTTGTATTATTTAAAACTAAAGACCAGTCATAGCAGGTTGTTTTTAAACCTCTCCAGCATAATCTATCATAGTTTCAAAATGCAGCCTAGCACAATTAAAAAACAACAACTTTTACTGTAATACTCAACTTTAAGGCCCCTTTCAGACTTGTGCAGCCTAAAAGTCGCGCAACTTTGACCCAACTTTGCCGCGTGACTTGAAGCAATGTCTATGGACCTCAAGTTGCATCAAAGTCGAACCAAGGAAGTACAGGGACTACTATGAAGTCGCTGTGACTTGAAGTCGCACAAATATGAATGGTACGCTGCTGAATTGGAAAAGGAAAAGGGGGGGGGGGGCGGTGCTGTAGAGCTAGATTTCAGTTTTAAACATGCAAATAGTGTTCCTGTAGGTCAAAGTTTGGGAAGACATACTGTAATTATCCTATACACAGGAAACCAACACCTTTAAATAATAATTTTATATGAAAAAGTATCCACGGTGGCAGCTGTACTTTAGAAACATCATTTGGCCCAGCTTGGATCCCATGGGTGCTGCTCTAAAACTGGCACAACTAGCACAAATGTATAGCCTGCTTTTATTAACCAAACGAATTCGTATACGTGGGTGGTAGGCATAAGAATTATCCTGTGCTTTGCTGTGGAAAGAAAAAAAACTATTTCCCCACTGCGCAATTCAAATTATACAGGCAACTCTCACGTTTCCTATACAGTATCTCACAAAAGTACACCCCTCACATTTTTGTAAATATTTTATTATATCTTTTCATGTGACAACACTGAAGAAACAACACTTTGCTACAATGTAAAGTAGTGAGTGTACAGTTTGTATATGTGACAGAACCCACTGTCACTGTGTGTTTTGGAGGGGGCTGTGCGCAAGCCTCCTACCGACAGACTATGGGCCAGAAGATACTGGAGACCTAGGGACATTGCCTTTTATTTCATTTTATGTTCCCTTTATTCATCTTCTGAACAGCTGAAGATGGCATGACTCATGGCATTGAGTTAATGTAATGTAATGCTACAGCCCTTCTCCCCCACCCCCCCCCCCCTCCTGTTTCTGTGTCTAATTGTGTGGATTCATGACACAGACAATGGTCTGGACTGGAGACATCTCTCCGCAGGGGGTGTGTATTAAGAGACTGCCTGTTTCAATGTACAAATGTTCCGTTCCCATTGGTTGGTCCTTCCCCCCTTCCCCCCCTTTGGCAAGGCTAAGGGGAGTGTCCCATAACTGTGTGTAAAACTGTATGTCTTGGGATTTAATAAACAGTTTAAGCTCTGCATGTTTAACCCTCAACACCTGTGTGGATTGTCTCGTGATTGAGGGGTTAAGGGCTGGGAATGGCTTCTCCGCAGGCTGTGGGTGCGTTTGGAGGACAGGAGACACAGGTCCGGCGGATGTGCCCAACTGGGGTACTAAGATCCGTTACAGTATAACAGTTTTATTTTGAAGGGACAGCAAATTTACACCGTTATACAAGCTGTACCCTCACTACTTTACATTGTAGCAAAATTTCACTTCTTCAGTGTTGTCACATGAAAAGATATAATAAAATATTTACATAAATGTGAGGGGTGTACTCACTTTTGTGAGATACTGTAGATGTATTTATCCCTTTTTTTATTTAGCAACAGCATATTATACATTGTTATACAGATTATACAATGCCTAGAAAAAGTATTCATACCTCTTGAAATTTTACACATTTTGTCATGTTGCAACCAAAAACATAAATGTATTTTTTTATTGTGATTTTATGTGATAGACCAACACAAAGTGGCACATAACTGTGAAGTGGAAGGAAAATGATAAATGTTTTTTAAAACTTTTTACAAATAAATATCTGAGAAGTGTGGCATGCATTTCTATTCAGCCCCCTTTACTCGTATACCCCTATCTAAAATCTAGTGGAGCCAATTACCTTTGGAAGTCACCTAACTAGTAAATAGAGTCCACCTGTGTGTAATTTACTCTCTATAAATACAGGGTGAATCTTAAATTAATCTGACAAAGATAGTTCATACGACACCTCATTTAACCACTTGCCGACCGCCCAATCAGATTTACTGCGGCAGGGCGGCTCGGCTGCGCATAATCAAGTAGATCTACGTGATTATGTGCACGCAGTTTCTGCGGCTTGATTAGACACAGCGGGAGGCAGACCGCGGGAGGAGCGAGCTTGATCACCGCTAGTCTCCCGGGATCTTCGGCAATACTGACAGAAGAGCCGTCTGGTAAGTAAACAATGCAAGATGGCTCTCCTGTCAGAGAGGCAGGGAAAGATCATGTCATTCAGATAAGCTGAATCACAGATCTCTCCCTGCCTCTGTTCAATCCATTCCCCCCCCCCACAGTTAGTAAGCACATATAGGGAACACATTTAACCCCTTGATTACCCCCAATGTTAACCCCTTCCCTGCCAGTGTAATTTATACAGTAACAGTGCATAATATTTAGCACTGATCACTGTATGTCACTAGTCCCCAAAAAGTGTCACTTGGTGTCAGATTTGTCCGCCGCAATGTCGCAGTCCCGATAAAAATCGCTGATCGCCGCCATTACTAATAAAAAAAATAAAAGAAATAAAAAGTCCATAAATCTATCCGGTAGTTTGTAAATGCTATAACTTTTGTGGAAACCAATTATTATACGCTTTTTGGGATTTTTTTTCCAAAAATATGTAGTAGAATACAAATTGGCCTAAACTGATAAAAAAATTTGATTCTTTTAAATCTTTTTATTGGGAATGTTTTATAGCAGAAAGTAGAAAATATGGTGTTTTTTCAAAATTGATGTTATTTTTTTGTCTATAGCGCATAAATGAAAAACCGCAGAGGTGATCAAATACCACCAAAAGAAAGCTCTATTTGTGGGAAAAAAAAGGACATCAATTATATTTGGGTACGGCGTTGCACGACCACGCAATTGTCAGTTAAAACAACGCAGTACCAAATCGCAAAAAATGGCCTGGTCATTAAGGGGGTAAAACCTTCTGGGGCTGAAGTAGTTAAATTCCTTTTACAGGAAACGGATCCACAAACTTGGGTGCAAGCTTCTTTGATGGCCATGTCAGCCTGAGGTTTGCCGTGGATAGCATTACTCAATCTCCCAGTTGGAGGCTCAGCTTCCCTCTCCTCCTTCTGTAAAAATGCCCGCTTGTTATTCACTTGTGCCTTTGTCACCGCTTCTTGCAGTACTCTGTTGTTGTGGCTGAAGAACTCCACTGTACTCTGAACTTCTGGAACTGAGGACTCAGAAATAAAATCAGGAAGGAAAGACAAATAGAAACCATAAGTGACTGGCATTAATATAAGCAAACTCTGCCAAAGGCAATAACGACACCCTATCATTCTGAGCGAAGGATGTAAAGCATCAGATGTACTGCTCAAGTGTCTCATTTGTTCTCTCTGTTTGTCCATTTGTTTTGGGGTGATAGGCTGAGGACAAGGATAGTTCAATCTTCAAGACCTCACATAAGTCTCTCTTGAAGCGTTAGGTGAACTGCACTCCCCCATAAGATACAATGTTTACAGGAACCCCATGTAACCTCACAATCTCCTTAATAAACACCTGGGCTGTCTTCGTGGCAGACGGGGTATTCTTTAATATTAAAAAAGAATAGCGCACACATGCAAAAGGAATGACTATCAAATATGAAGACAATCTATAAATAAAAATGGGGATTTGGTCCCACCATATGGCCATATCGTGCTCAAGCCCACCACTACGTCAAAGTACCCCATTGTCAGTGGGTCCTACACTATCCATAAAAAAGGATGACTCCAGCCTCTCTAACCCTTGGAGACAACACTCCTTGCTGGGAGAGATGTGCTAATGCACTACAAGGGACTCCTCCTATATCTACTTGATTGTGGACACTGATAGAGTACAGGTGTGTGTGTGTGGGGGGTGGAGGGGGGGTGGGGTGGGGTGCTCAACCTTAGAAGTCTGGTCAGACCGAATACATAATAAACAAGTTGGGGGAGCAAACCCTGAACATGTATTTCTAAAGCTGGTGCAGCTATGAACCAAGCGACATGCATATTAAAAAAGAATAGCGCACATATGCAAAAGAAATGACTATCAAATATGAAGACAGTCCATAAATAAAAATGGGGATTTGGTCCCACCATATGGCAATATCGTGCTCAAGCCCACCACTACGTCAAAGTTCCCCATTGTCAGTGGGTCCTACACTATCCATAAAAAAGGATGAATCCAGCCTCTCTAACCCTTTTTTATGGATAGTGTAGTACCCACTGACAATGGGGTACTTTGACGTAGTGGTGGGCTTAAGCACGATATGGCCATATGGTGGGACCAAATCCCCATTTTTATTTATGGATTGTCTTCATATTTGATAGTCATTTCTTATGCATGTGTGCGCTATTCTTTTTTAATAGGGGTATTCTTTAATGGCAGGAAGTGGCCATCTTGGGTAGTTTATCTACCACCACAATGATTGCTGTGCACCCTTCTGATAGTGGGGAGTTCTACGATAAAATCCATTGAGATCATCCTCCATGGTCTGTTGGGGACAGGTAGTGGTTTAGTAACCCCCATGCTCTGCTCCTTGCTGTCTTGCTTCGAGTGCAAACTGGACAAGAATTCACAAGATCTGCAGAATCCCTCTAGATCCGGCTACCAGAAGGTACGTCGTACCATGTCTACGGTCTTTGTAATGACAAAGTGGCCTGCCAGTGGATGATCATGAAGGAGTCTTAAAACCTTTACTCTGACCCCTTCTAGTACAAAGATCTGACTCTCCCACCATAGTAGCTCATCTCTAGTCACTAACGTAACTTGGGGGGTGACTGCTAACACCAGTGGAGGCTTGCTTAATCTGTGACAGCAGGTCAAATTGTAAAAGCAAAAAGTTAGCCGCTCTTAACTCTTGAAAAAACTTGGGTATCAGGTTCAAGAACCGTGATCTTGTTTAATTCCCGGTAGTTGACACATGGTCGTAATGAGTGGTCTTTCTTAGCTACAAAGAAGGTTCCAGGCCCTGTGGGGGATGTATCCTTTTCCAGGTTCTCTTTTACGTACTCCTTTTGAGCCTCCTGTTCCAGTTCCGACAGAGGAAATACAGGTCAATCGGACAGTGATATGGTCTATGGGGAGGAAGTGTGTCTGCTCCCTGTTTGCTGAAGACATCTTGATATTCCTCGTAGACCCTAGGTATGGGTCGACAGGCCTCAGGATTGGAGTCCGTACATAGCAGTGTGGTTGAGGTCTCGGAGGGTTTGGGGAAACAGTGTTCTTGGCAGTACTATGACTGGATCTTGATCTCTCCAGCAATCCAATCGATCTGGGGTGGGTTATTGGCTTGGAGCCAAGGTAAGCCCAGGATGATGGGGAACAATGGAGATGAAATGGCATCCAGGCTGAGGAGTACATTATGATGAGTTGGAGTAATCACGGGTTTGGGTGGTGTCTCCTGAGTGACGAGTCCTGACTTGATGCAGGAAGCATCGGCCAAGTATATGGGCAGACCTTGTGCTTTTGTTTGTAGCAGAAAGTGTTGCTGGGTGGCAAACATCAGGTCGATAAAGCAACTGCCTGCTCATGAAACAATAATGGCATTGACCAGCACAGTTCCTTTGAGAAGCTGAAATGAGAGTAGAAGAACTAGATGAGTCGCTTGAGCAGACAAGGATGACAGATGGGTTGGAGGCATACTTGGGCACTAACACAGTTTTGATGAACAGGAACGCACGTAATGGCTGGCCACTCCACAATATAGACATAGGTTACTCTGTCTGCAAAGCAGATGTTCTTCAGGGAATAATGCAGGACGTATTGGCCCGAATTGCATGGGTTCGGCCTCGTTGGATGCTGGGTTGGCGAAATTTGTATGGGTCGGAGCTGGACCAGGCGGTGTATGGTAAGCCAGAATTGGAGCTCTCAGCATCATCCAGACAAGGCAGTTAGGTTGAACGGACCTCTCTGCCCTGCGCTCCTGTGGCCATTGATTAATCTGAATGGCCAGCATAAACAAAGCTTCCAGGGTGTTGGGTACTCCAACCTGGGCAAATTCATCCTTGAGACTTTCAGAAAAGCCAAGGCGGAACTGATGTTGCAGGGCTGCGTCGTTCCATTGTGTATCCGCACTGCATCTGAAGTCTGGTACATAGTCCTCAGCCGCTCAACGACCCTGCTTGAGTACGGGAAGAGCCGCCTCTGCCGTGACAGTCCACTGAGGGTCATCATACAGTTGTGCCATCGCTTCAAAGAAAGGTGACATTTCCTAAATTTGTGAGCTATTTTCCTCCAGTAGTTGGTGAGCCCAGGACTGGGGTTCCCCCTGCAGCAGTGCGATAACGAATCCCACCTTGGTGGCTTCCAGAGAAAAGGTCAGTGGCTGGAGGGCAACGTATAGCTGGCACGTATTGCGAAATATCTTGAACTTGCTTCGATCTTCTGAGGATCGCTCGGGTGTGGAAACCTGAGGTTCCGGTGGCAACATCATCACTGTAGCTGGAGGAGCTGCCTGGGCTGTAGCCGAAACTGTCGAAGGACTGATTGAGGTGACTAAGGGCTGCACCCGTTCCTTCAGCTGTACATAGCCTTCTTGTAGGGACTTGACGGCTTGTGTAAGGGCTGCAAGATATTGATAAATCTCATCCATGGGAGAGGGCCCTTTTGCAGGCTCGAAGCAGATGGCAGCAGTGGTAAAAGGTGCTGGTCTGCTGCGAATGCAGGCACATTGCGAATGCAGGTGTACTGCAATTGCAGGTATGCTGGAGATGCTGGAATCTGTGAATATGGGTGCAGAGTCAAATAAGCCAGGTAATACACAAGAGATCCGAAACATCAGAGGTAGCAAGCAAAGAATGGTCAAAGTTCAGGCAGAGGTTTGGTAACAGATACTCAGGTAGATACAGATGGATCAAGATCAAAAGGCAAGCCGAGTTAAGGACTGAAGAGAATCAGGATGGTCAGAAAGCCGTGTCGAGTAAGATCAAGGACAGATACAGGAACAGGATAAAAGGGAAACTCTAGATCAGGCAGCGCTGCCTTAGTGGAGCTGTCAACCATTTATATGCAAAAAGGCGCCAAGAACACTTAATACACATGTATCCATTCTGGTGGGTAGCTCTGGGGGGATCGTGTCTCCGCATGCGCCCGCGCAGCTGTCTGGTTGCTTAGTGTTCCAGACAGATGGTCATTTTTATGAACATATTTTGCACTGGTACATGCACCACCATCAGTGCCCAGTAAGCCATGCCCCTTGTTATCCTTGAAAATGGAAAGAGAAGAATTCCAAGATTCGCCTCTTATTTACTTAAATTGGGGTCACAGTAAAGTTCGCAGTTTGTGGATTTTTTAACATATTCACCGAATACGCATACAAATCGAACTCAAGCTGATTTGCCTAATGCTAGTGATAATATTATCAAATGTATATAAACACCTATTAATTGCGCACATGCTTTACATATATAGTCACTCTATTTACTACTCTTCATGGCTGATGTCTTTAAGTTCATGTTACTTCACAGGGCAGCAGAATCTAATAGAAATCAAACAAATAATAATAAATTCTAATTAGCTGACACTCCCTGCTCTTTCCTCTTTCAGCCAGCAGATGTCATCAATGTGCAGTTCAGTGCTTTGTCCCAGACAGTAAAATAAATGTACAGGCAAGACATAGAGAGGATGGCAAATGCCAAAGATTAATCCATGATCACTCCTCTGTTAAACTGTTACTGCCTAGAAATAATAGGTGTTAGTTCATATTTCCTCTGTTTTTTCATCCTTGCCACATGGGTGAATCAATGTAGAATAATAAGCTGAGACATGCACCTACCCTTGCATTGCTGTTGCACAAAGACCCCCTTCTTTCTATTCCATGACATAGATGAAGGAAAGATGCAATGAATTAATTGTTTTTTCACTAACCAGAGCATTACGAACACAAGAATTACGTTGCTTGCCAACAGTTCACCATGTATGATCATGCTAAGCAGGCCTACTAAAATGGCACTTGTTGCCCAATGGCTTTGGAAGAATGATAAGGGAGGGCAACTCTAAGCCTTAGTATTTAGCGATTGTGATCCTATTTTATTTTGATTCCCCTTTTCTGGCCACATCTGGCCATTTGTAGCTAAATTCAGCAAGGGAACTGTCAGAGTGTGAGGTGATGTTGAGAGGAGTACAAAGATTCATTAAAGATCAAGATGTTCTTCCAAATTGTGAACTCCACTTTGTAAAATGTACATTCACTAAACAGTATAATTTAATAAAAATCAATAATGTATTTAGTATTTACTTACGACACATAGTCATACTTTACGTATGACACAAAGTAGCAATAATAAAAAATTCAATATTCAAGAAGAAAATAAGCTTCTCCTTTTCGTTTGATGTAACAACAACTCCTATCTGATATATGAGCATTGGCCATCTTTAAATAGCCTATGTGGTCTATAATTAGAATAAAGGTTAATATTTCATTTTAGACTATAAATGACTTAAAAGTGTCTCCCAGTCAACACCTCTGATGAAATCCAGGTAGTGAGAGGTGTCAGATGGGGCTTGGAGACCCAATGGTCCATAGCTGATATACCAAGTGAGACATTGGGGATCAGGATCATGGCTGTGTACACACGAGTCAAAATATGGCCGGGAATTTTCGTCCGACGACCGATCTGATTTTCGGCTTGTTAGTATGGTGCTCTCGACAACCGACTCCGACTTTTCGGCCAAAAAAATTCTGGTGTGCAGGCTATAACATTTTTGTCCACCGTCAAAACACGTCTGATTTTCGTGCAGTCAGTACAGATTTCGACAGGGAAAAATCTTATGAGCAAGACTGGGCATGCTCAGAGATGAAAGAACACAAAGAAAGGAATACAACACATGACATCACTTCTGAAGTATAATTCTGTCGGACGACAAAATTCCAGTGCAGTCTAGAGCACATTCCAACCAACAAAACACAGCTCTGGACAAAAGATGGATGACCGGTCGGCGGAAATTAGTTGCGTGTGTACTAGGCTTAAAGCTCTATATACACAGTCATACAATTAGCTGATAGTGCCGGATGCGGTTATGTGAGTGTTCCCTTTTGTTTTAACCATTTTTTTTATAATAAACATCAAGAAGCTACTTCTCTTATTCCTGAGCATTGAACACTTATATTCTGGAACAAAATCATGCTGACTTGTCGATGGGATTTCCATTAATGCTGTGATCAAGATCATAGAAGAAAGCAAGTTTCATTTTATGGAGAGGATATTATGAAGTGCAATTTAATGTTAAATTTGTGGTCATTCTAATGCAATGAATTTCAGTCTACTGTAGTAGGTGGTGGGATTGCAACTGAAGTACTGAATGATACACATGGATTATTTAAAATATGAATATGTAGTGCTACCTCCGCAAGGGTCTCCCCTTTGCATGCACAGCCAGGCAACAGGTATTTTCAGTGCACACTCTGTAGACATAAACCAGTCCAAGGGCTTGTTTTGTTTAAGATTTATTTGGGGGAATCAACTTTGATGGAGAAGGGTGGTATGGGATGCCCAGAACTGTAGTTTAACAACTTGACCTCTGGAAGATTTACCCCGTTTTATGACCAGACCATTTTTTGCGATACGGCACTGTGCGACTTTAACTGACAGTTGCGCAGGCATGCAACACTGAACCCAAAATAAATTTATGTCATTTATTTCTCACAAATAGAGCTTTCTTTTGGTGGTATTTGATCACCACTGGGTTTTTTATTTTTTGCGCTATAAAACAAAAAAAGGCCAACAATTTTGAAAAATAACAATATTTTTTACTTCCTGCTATAAAACATATCCAATAAAACAATAAAAAAAAAATCAAATGTCTTCATAAATGTAGGTCAATATGTATTCTGCTACATATTTTTGGTAAAGAAATCCCAATAAGTGTATATTTATTGGTTTGTGCAAAAGTTATAGCGTCTATGGACTATGGAATATATTCTGGAATTTTTTTTTTTTTTCTACTAGTAATGGTGGCAATCAGCGACTTATAGCAGGACTGTGACAATGCTGCAAACAATCTCACACTAACTGACACTTTTGACACTTTGTAGGAACCAGTGCAACTAATACAGTGATCATTGCTAAAAATGTGCACTGTCACTGTACTAATGACACTGGCTGGAAAGGAGTTAAACATTTAGGGTGATCAAATGGTTAAATGCTTGCCTAGCCAGTGTTTTTGTGTACTATGTGTGGTTTGCAGGGAATGAAAATCCATCAAATCCACGCTGTCAGCACGGAGTGCTGCATTGTTTACATATGCAGACCGTTGTCCAGCATGTCTGTCTGCTTTCTCATCTGCCTGCTGTCAGCTGCTCCTGGCTTCCTTCCCAATCACTACCTGCACAAACTACTGGACTGATCATAGACCCTCTTACCCCGCCACATTCCAGTGGCTACTTTCTCACCATCAGTGGCCCTGGAGCCAGAGCTGTACGAGAGGCCTGCATCTGCACCTCAGGCTCACCAATCAGGCACATGACAGAGCTGAGGGAGGATGTCTGGTACTGTAGATACAAAACAAAGAAAGGGCACACCAGCCTAGCGCATTATCCTCAGCGAGTTTATTGATAGTAAAAAGATAAAAATCAGCTACTCACAAACATGCGTGAAAGTCAAACACATCAATTCCATGAAGCAGCGTCATTACAGGAGTCCGATATCTCAACAGAGGGCTGACGCGTTTCGAGGCCATGCCTCTTCCTCAGAGCCTGAGCGCAGGAGTAGGGTGCTGAGCAGCACAATTTTTTTCTGGAGGATGTCTGGTACTACTGAGGAAGGCTGCCACTGGTGCTTCAGGAGCCTTGTGAGTACAGACCACCACAGGGGATCCCTGGGACTTGTCCTGCTAGATCCCCCTCTGGGTGCTAGAAGTCAGCTGCAGGGGACACTGGCTAGTGTCTTGAAGAGACAAAGTGCACTGAGTTCCTTCTGCTACAAAGTGACTTGTTTATTTTGTACAGCCTGCTGTATGGTCCTACTGATAATCTGCTACATAATTCTATTAAGAAAGTTGTCCTCACCTGTGAATAGTTAATTTGGAGTATCCTACTAATTCCCTTCTCCTGTCTAAGTTCTCCAAATAAAACACAAAAACAAATTCCCTAGACTGGTCATTGGAGATAACAAGCGGAAGAATGTGTGCACCTGGCTGTGTGAAAATACCTTGTGACTGGCTGTGGATTAATCAGTGAGAAACCGGGGCAAACAAGACTTCAAGCGGCTCCTGTGGGGATAACGCTACATTTGCATTCGTTATTCTGTCTCCACCGAAAATCCTGCTGCAGGCTACATACCCTGGACTCTGAGTTTGTGAGGGCTGAATGTGCTGGTATTCCCTTCCCCCTCTGTAGATTGGGTGTTTGTTTTGTGATTTCCTCGGGTGCCGGCGGACTTTCATTGGTCAGCACCCGCTGATCAGCTTCTGCTGTGACTAATCACAACAGAAGCGACACGCTGGCAGCTACCCGAAAGTGCAGAATCACACACATATATATATATATATATATATATATATATATATATATACGTGATTCTGCACAGACTGAAAGCCCTATAGCAGTAAATCTGCTACAGGGCGATCAGCAAGCGGACATGCAACAACTGTCTCTGGCTTCCAAAAAAGGACACAAGGCTGTGTTCCAGTAAAATAAACTGAATAGCCCAACAGGCAAAGATAAAACCAAACTTCTGCTTATGTGGTGACTGCTGAACAGGCCTTCTGCTGATCAGTAGACCAAAAAAGAGTACCGTGATAACCATGCCATCATCCCATAGAACTGTAGAACAAAACAATAAATAAAGGACTAAGAGAGGTCCCAAAAAAGCATTAATGCTTCATCAGGGAATTACAAAGACCAAATAGATGCTGCACTAGAAAAATATAAGAAAATATATATTACAATCATAATTTTAATTATAATACAGATTTTCTTATATTTTTCTAGTGCAGCATCTATTTGGTCTTTGTAATGCCCTGATGAAGCATTAATTGCGAAACCCGTTGGCTTATCCAGGGACCATTAGTCTGCATATACATTGGGATCCGTTAGTGTGGTATTTTGCTACCAATTTCAAGTAATCACACACACACGGACCTATGTACCAATTTTAGGTTTTGTATGTATGTCTTGTTATATCTGTTTTTTATCCTTTTGTAATAAAATGAATATATTTTATACATAGTGGTGTTGTGTCTGTATCCCTACAACCATTCAAATGCCGGTATAGTCCCGCTTTTTGGGACCTCTCATGGTCCTTTATTTCTTGTTTTGTTCTTCTGCTGATCAGGTTTCACTGGCTCCCAGGGTGACTCAGGTAAGCATAGCTGAGGCTGAAAGGGTTTGAGGCTTCCTCAACCGCTGCTCTTTCTCTTTCTCTTTTGGCTTCTTCTGCCTGGAGGCAGAGCCCCCCAACACAGAGGTCCCCTCTAGGCCACTGGACCCTTGACTCTCTGCTCCCACATGACCAGGCTCCAGAAAACGTAAGGGCTGTCTACAGACAACGATACTTGGCCCTGCCCCTTCTTACTCATCACAGGATTTGACTGACAGTAAAGGGAGCCAATGGCTCCCACTGCTCACAGGAAAGCCTGTGAGAACAGGCAGAAGAGGAGAGAGCCACTGCAGACACTCACAGCACGGGATCGAGATCAGGTAAGTATAAGGGGGCGATGCTAAAAAACATTTTACCTAATGCAGGGAATGTATTAAAGTTAACAGTTTTTAGGCTTTACAACCACTTTAACCCCCACATGCCACACATATACTTCAATGAGCGGTAGAAGTTTCTGTGCTGAGAACATGCTGACTGTGTGCTCCCAGCACAAAGACCAAGCTATCAATGTCAGGTCTCAGTCTCTACTCTTTTTAAAAAAAGTTTTAGATAAAATAGGGAAGGATAAAAAACCTGTCAGGTCACCACCTCCACCTGAGCGTGGGAGAGTGGGTGGCTGAAAGTGAGGGAAAAATCCATAATTTTGAGTTGTCACCAGAATAAGGATAGAGGAAAGTCTTTCAATGGGGACACCTGTTCCATTTACAACTTAGAATTTTTCCAGCTTTCTATTGTATCTACAGGACAGAATGTAGGGAGATCTATAGTCACAGCACACACTTTCTTTTTATGACATCGGCAATCTAACAACAATACAAATAATAGTTATTTTTTACAATTACTATAATCTTACCTGAAAAATCTCATTTAATGTTGTGAGCGCTGCCAGTCTGCTAATTATCTCTTTCCACAACTTCCTAGATTATAAAATTGGCTCACTCACATTGCCCAGCACTGCAAGCCGTGAGAGCTATGTAAAGCATACAAAGATATCCACCGGATAGCAGCCGTCTGATCGCTAGCAGCTAGCAGCCAATTTTTTTCTTTGTTACAATAAATCTGCTTTTACGGAGAGCACTAGATGGTATGTCTTTTGTCTTATATGGCCGAGTAATACATAAGCACCGCATTAAGGAGAGAGCTGGATCCTGAAACGCCCAGGGACATCCATCCACACAGAGCTCTTTATATCCCCAAGGGGGAACAGCGCACTTTGACTCTCTGGTGAAACAGGAGTCAAAGCTGGAGGTGAGCTGCTAGTGAATACTGATGGTGGATTACATGAGAACCTGTTTTTTCAGTTGATTGCTATACACAGAGGTGGCAAGAACACACATTTTTTGGGATTAATTGATTTTCACTGGATATTTTCACTGTTCTTGGACTTTTTCTTTAGTTATTCCTGATGCATATGAATTTGTAATCTTTACTTAAGTTCTCACTTGAGCTAGTTTTACTTTGTCACAGATCATTATGGTTATACATATGTAGCGATTTTGTATATATATATATCACAATATTGAGATACAGTAGGTGATTGCACTGTACTAATTTGACACTGATATTACTGGAAGTGAGGTGAATACACTTGTGGAATATTGGCAGAACTTTGTGATTATAACTTTTTATATACTATTTTATTTTTGGTATTTAGTTGCGCTGATTAAGATATTTATTTTGTTTAGTGAAGATTATAGCAATAGCCCTTTACGGGCAGGGACTATGGCCCCTTTGATTGTGATGCAAAGTCCAATATCCAGCTTACATTCCTGTGGCTACTGATTCCAGTACCAACACTTCAGGCACTGCCAGCCCACCTGGCTGCAGCTGCCTGTCTCAGTAGCCCTCCTGGATCTGCTAACCTGCTCCTGCTGTCCTCGCTCCCGTGCCTCCAGGAAAAATGTCCCCAATGTGTTGCAGAGGGTCCCTCCAGCACCCGAGCCCCAGGCCCAAGGTTTCCCCCCCAGACCAGGGTAAAGAGAAGGCGCCACTCAGTAAAGCAGTAATAACAAGTTTATTAAGCTCATATCAAGACTTACATAAAAGCAAAAAGTGGAGCGTCATGACCCGGCGTCCTTCCTAATTCACCATGTACCCATTGTGGAAGCTGCCAGCAGCCTAAACCAATCCGGGGGCTGAATCAGAGTGTGGCTGCGGCGAACCACATAGCGAATAGCTATTGGTCTGAGGAAGGAGCTGTTGTGAGCATGCTCCGAAACCGGTAACCGCCCATTCCATCGCCCATTCCTCGTCTACGGCCGCACGGTCCTTCTGTGAGGTATGCGGTTGGCCACAGCCACACTCTGATGTAGCCCCCGGATTAGTTTAGGCTGCTGGCAGCTTCCACAACAGGTACACGGTGAATTAGGAAGGACTCCGGGTCATGACGCTCCACTTTTTGCTTTTATGTAAGTCTTGATATGAGCTTAATAAATTTGTTATTACTGCTTCACTGAGTTGCACCTTCTCTTTACTCTGCTCACATGTGGGATCACGGTAAGAGCTTCCCTCGATGCTAGCACTAACACTGTGCTTATGGAACATTCACCATCAGTCTGGTTAACATCTCATCTATCAAGACTGTCTGGAACCAAGGACCAATCCCCCAGCAAGAGCGCCCATTCTTTTTCCTCCCCCAGACCAGGGGGCACCCTCAAGGGCCCCCGATAGCCTCCTCAGCACTCCTTCTTAATCTTCCAACAGACTGCCCCTGCTGGCATGACTTATGAGTATTTAAGGGGTGCCTGCCCCCTGCCAGTCCACTTTGCTGAGGATTGGCTGGGGCCCTCATTAATACTCCAAGCAGATTCAACCCAGGCTGGCTCTCAGCCAGGCCAATTTACCTACACTAACAACTATGTACACTAATCTAGCACACTAGCTAGAGGGTGCTAAACTTGCTGCCTGCTAGCAGTGATTGCTGTACTGACTCTACCTCTTTATGGTCCTCCTCTCTGCATCTCTGTAATTCAGAGGGCAGACTGTGCTGAAATGTGTGACACCGCAGGGCCTATTCACGCATATGTGAATATATGTCACAAAACTCCAGAAAGTCAATGTGTGGGGATCTTAGCAAAGTAAGTTTACAAATTTCAAGATCATTCAAATTATTATGCGTAGGCTACAAATAATTGAAATACAATGTGGAAATGAATAAATGATTTTATATTTTGACCTTAGATACACTATAAGTCCCCTCACTGGGGCACAGGCAGCAAAAAAAAAGGCAAAGGATTTGAAACTTTTCTTACTTAAAAAAAGAAAAAAAATCTGGCTTCTGAACTTCAAAAGAGGATGTACACACTTGAAAACAGCTACACTATATCATACCTGATGAAGACATACATACATCAATATTGTCTGGAAATTAAATGTATTTAATGCACCTCATGGCAATGACATGTGTACTTATTTTAGAAGTTATGAGAATATTAAAACTGTTTAATGTTAGCTGTAAGTAAACGCATACAGAAAATATAAAAACACTTAACTTTAAGAGAGCAAATTTTCCAAGGATGAGGGCTGATCTCCAAGACTTAGACTGGGATGGAATATTGGCACCAATGAACACAGAAGAGAAATAGGAATTCTTAGAAAAAAAACTGTATGTGAACTCACTGCAAAGTATATTCCCATGGGCAATAAGTTTAAAAGGCTAAAAATAAAACCTATATGGCTCACGGCCAAGGTTAACAAAGCTATAAATAATAAGAAAAGTGCTTTTAAAAATTTTAAAAACGAAGGAACACTATCATTGTTTAATTGTTGCAAAGAATCTAACGAAATATGTAAAAAGGAAATCAAGGATGCAAAAATTCAAAATGAAAGACAGATTGCAAAAGATAGTATGACAAACTCCAAAAAATTCTTCAAATATATTAATAGTAAAAAGGTCAGTTCTAAAGGACGTAGGCCCTTTACAAAATAATCTGGAGTTGGTGACTAGGGACAAAGAGAAGGCACATTTTTTAAATACTTTCTCCAGCTCTGTGTGTACAAAGGAGCATGGGGGAGCTCATGACCATAAAGGAGATTGTATTGACACAGCCCCAAATTATCCACAATGGCTCAAAAGTGATATGGTCCAGAAATATTTAGACAGAATAAAGGTGGATAAAGCAGCTAAAAGACCAAATAGATGAGTTCTTTTTGGAAATAAATATTTTAAGCAACAGACAGCATGGACTCATGAAAGACAGAAGTTGTAAAACAAACCTAAATTTATTTTTATGAGGAGACAAGTAAAACCTTGGACAGAGGGATGGCTGTGGACGTAGTATACTTGGATTTTGCAAAAGCGTTTGACACAGTTCCCCACACACGGCTAATGTGTAAGGTAAAGTCTACAGGCTCGGAAACATCAGATTGCAAATGGATAGAAAACTGGCTAAAAGATAGAATTCAGAGAGTAGTTGGTAATGATTCTCACTCTGAATGGTCTAAGGCTATCAGTGGTGTACCCCAAGGTTCAGTGTTGGGACCCTTACTTTTTAATATCTTTATAAATGATATAGGGTTTGGGATTAAAAGTACTATTTTAGTCTTTGCAGGATGTCTCCAACTTACAAGCCAACCTCAATGCACTGTTTCATTGGCCAACTGTGTGGCAAATGAGGTTTAATGTTGATAAATGTAAAGTTATGCACTTCAGGGCTAAGAATATGCATGCATCTTACATACTAGGGAGGAATCCATAGTGGAGAAAGATCTGGGTGTTCTCTTAGATCATAAGTTTGACAATAGCATGCGATGCCAAGCTGTGGTTTCCAAAGCAAACAAAGTCCTTTCTTGTATTAAGAGAGGCATGGACTCCAGAGAGAGAGAGAGAGAGAGAGAGAGAGATATAATTTTCCCCCTGTACAAATAATTAGTAAGACCTCATCTGGAATATGCAGTTCAGTTTTGGGCACCAGTTCTCAAAAAGGATATCGGGGAACTGGAGAAAGTGCAGAGAATAGCAACCAAACTGATAAGAGGCATGGAGGAAATTAGCTATGAGGAAAGATTAGAGGAACTGAATTTATTCTCTCTTGAAAAGAGGAGATAAGGGGGGATATGATCAACATGTACAAATACATAAGGGGTCCATATAGTGAACTTGGTGTTGAGTTATTCACTTTAAGGTCATCACAAAGGACAAGGGGCACTCTTTACGTCTAGAGGAAAAGAGATTTTGTCTCCAAATACAGAAAGTTTTTTTCACTGTAAGAGCTGTGAAAATGTAGAATAGACTCCCTCCAGAGGTGGTTCTGGCCAGCTCAGTAGATTGCTTGAAGGCCTGGATTCTTTCCTAGGTGTAAATAATATACCTGGGTACTAATATTTATAGGTAAAGTTGATCCAGGAAATATCTGATTGCCTCTCGGGGGATCAGGAAGGGACTTTTTACCCTGCGGTAGCAAATTGGATCATGCTTTGTTGGGGTTTTTCGCCTTCCTCTGGATCAACTGTGGGTATAGGATTGTGTATATGGGATCGTATGATTGTGTTTTCTTTTTTGTTTTTTATTGGTTGAGCTAGATGAACTTGTGTATTTTTTCAACCTGACTAACTATGTAACTTTGTAGCTATGCTATATACTGTAGGTATTAAATCAGTTTTAACACAAAAATCATAAAATATTTGTCTGATGCATATTCTTGTGATTGAATGTATATCACCAACATGTTAGGAATATCATATGTCCTGCTTTGCCCTCCTACGCTATGACTAAGCTCCTTTTAGGGTGAAACAAGTCAGCAATAGGAAATAGATTAAGGTTGAACTGTCTGATGCAATAAGCTGCCCCAAGCCAGGGATTTCCTGCAGATGAATATACATGATATTAAAGCACCAAGATAAGACTTTTACCATAACTCAAGATTTTCCACAATGACCTGGCTGCTGCATTATATTAGGATATTGTGATCTGTGCATGTCACATAATCCTACTAATGTGCAAAAACTATCCTGGCTTTAAAAGATTTTTCCCTGAAAATCTTTGTTCCTGGAAAATCCCTAAAGCTGACCATATACTAAAATCTGATAATCAAAATATAGTGCACAAGCCTGCTTAACTAGATATAAATTTCAATAAACTATTTAGCTGGGCCCTCACTTTATATATAATCAATCTGTCAGGGTTCCTCTGATTTTAAATAACATGATTTTAAAGATTATTTTTTAGCCAGGAGCTGGCTAATATTGCCTGCTAGATCAGGAGACACTGCGGCACAGCTGCAGTAAGACTGTTTCTCTCTAGTGCTCAGCTAAGACTCTGTGTCATGACATCCTGACAGCAGAGTGATTAACATAAGGGAGTAAAGCAAAGCATCTTGGGAGTTGTAGTCCCTGGACTCAGGTTTCACACTCAGGCCAGACTGTAATGAACTACAAGTGCCAGCCGCCTGGAGTAGGAGAATAGAATTCTGGGAGAGGATATATAAAGCCTGAGCTAGGCCGGGATCGCTCTCTTGGGACCCCGGCCTGGATCTGAAAGCAAGTGACTCGGTGTCAGACTGTGCTGAGACCGAGTCGCGGCCTGTGCTTGTGAGAGTCATCGCATGTGTGTACAGAGGCATCCATCGCCAGCTACTTCTGGATGTCCAGCGGCAGCCTGGAGGCCGCTCTTATCACATCTAAGCTAGATCCAGCTGAGCTGCGGCACGGTGCGACTTGAGGTTGAGCGCCATTCCTTAAGCCAAGACCCTGCGGGAGCTAGCTGAACAGACCTCCCTCCATTCTTCACTACTACCAATGGCTGGGATCGGTGAGTGGACACTTGCCTATCTTGTTACTAAAAGGGATACTGCATGCAGACAACCTTGCCTTTCTTTTGCCTACACCTCTAGAACTCTGCATTACACTCACTCTCTGCCAAGCAGCGACAGTGTTCGTTTTACTTCAGGATACCACAGACATACTTTGCAACCCCCGCTGTCAGGACCCATCAGCCTAATTGGCCTCACTTTTCTTATCAGGAGACCTTCAGTGTATCACCAAAGAGCTAGTTGAAGATTAAAGACTTTGTTTCATTCAAAGGAACTACACGTTACCCCCCCCCCCCACAAGGAATTAATATTTGGGGTGCTATAAAGGCCCTAATTTCACCTGAGACTCTGTTAGTATATGAGCGGGTAAAGGACCCAAATGTTAAATTGTTTAAACTGAATTAAATACAGGGTTATATCCTTCTTTTTTTCTGGGCCTGTAGTGTTGAGGTACTGAAGGTAGTGGTTTGACATAAGAAAGGGTCATTCCTCTGCCATTCTTCTGCCTGTTCCCATAGGTTTTCAACTAAACAGAGTATTGTGTGAGTAATCCTGCTATCAGTTACTGTTTCTTTTCTACTGTCTTATACCATTAGTATAGTTTATCATAGTTAGGCTCGGCTCACACTAGCGCAGTTTCAAAGTAGTCTGACTTTGAAGCCGTGACGCACAGCGTGACTTTATCACGGCTTGCAAACGACTTCTTTAATAGAAGTCAATGTAAGACGCTCTGAAGTCGTCCCAAAGTAGTGCAGGAACCTTTTTCTAAGTCAGAGCGACTTGAGTTGCTCCGATTAGAATGGTTCTATTGCACTGAATGGGGCGTGACTTGTCAGGGGACTAAGTTCCCTGAGAGGTCATCCTAGTGTGAACCGAGCCTAAGACTAGGCTGGCCATAGACAGCTCAAATCCTGGCTGGTCAGGGGCGTAACTACAGGGGTTGCAGGGGTTGCAATCGCTACCGGGCCCCATGCTCCAGGGGGCCCGGTAGCAAACCAGTGGGTGAACTTCTAGGATCTCAAAGGTCACACTTGCGACCGGGCCCTGGCATTTCACCACTGTGGGGAGGCCCCAAGATTGCAGGAAGGGGGCCCACTGCAGAACTTGTGAAAGGATCCTGATGCGGGACCATAATAAAAGGCCATGCAATGAGAGTAAAGAGCCCCAGGATTAGTGGGAAGAGCCCCGGGCTTGAAGGGAAGGGCCCCGGCCAGGAGTCTGGGGGGCCCTTCATGGTTTCTTGCATCGGGGCCCTGAAGGTTCTAGTTACGCCTCTGTGGCTGGTACAACATGAACCAGCAAAGATTGGAACCATGTATGGGCAGGCTGATTGTACCCAAATCGATCGATTATTCATTTTATTTATTTTGCGAGAATATGATATGCCAGAAGTTAAAATTATGCAAATGATAGTTACACTGTCATCTTCCCTGTGTTTTTCTTCTCTTCTCTGTGCAATGTTATACATTTAAAAATTATTTTTACTCCTAACTAGGGTTGAGCGAACCCGGACTGAATTTTTCGGGATCGTACCGGACTTTTGGGTATTTGGTACCCGGACACAGACCCGAACATTTCACTGTATGTTCGGGATACAGTACGTTGTTCGGTAATGTTATTTCTTGTTTTGGCGCGGTTTTAATGTTTTGGCGCGGTTTCAACAGCTGCAAGGTAGTCAATCAGCAAGCGTTTAACTAGTGTGCCCTTAGAAGCCATCACAGCCATGCCTACTAATGGCATGGCTGTGATTGACCAGTGCAGCATGTGACCCAGCCTCTATATAAGCTGGAGTCACATAGCGCCGCGCGTCACTCTTCTCTAACTATACTAGGGACAGGTTCCTGATGCTGCTGAGGGAGAGATAGGAGATTATTGTAGGGGCAGGCTGGAGATTGCTTTCAGGGAAAGAATAGAAAGAATCTTTTTTAATCAGACAGCGATCTACATTGACTTTATTGTGTGGGGGTGCAGTTCACAATCTTTTTGCCCTGACCTGAGCCTAGTGAGGAGGAGGGAGTAAAAAAAAACTTTTATCAGTCTGTTAGGTGGGCGGCGTGCGGCGTGCAGCGTGCAGCGGACATGTAATGCAAGCTCAGTGCATATGTGTCTGCTTAATCTGGATTAAAACTTTTTTCCTTCATATTTTACTTTGACATACAGTGTTTAGACACTGCTTTTCTAATCTGCACTTCAAAAAGCACCAATTTAAGGGGAAAATTATTTTTTTTCAGTTTTTAGGGAAAAAAATAATTTTTCAGTTTTTAGGGAAAAAAAAAATATTTTTCAGTTTTTCATTCAAATAGGTTTTTGTTATTCAATAGCGGAATAGAACAACAACAGTATCCAACCTGTTAGGCGTGCGGCGTGCAGCGTGTAGCGGCCATGTAATGCAAGCTCAGTGCATATGTGTCTGCTTAATCTGGATTAAAAAAAAAAAAACTTTTTTCCTTCATATTTTACTGTGATTTACAGCGTTTAGACACTGCAGTTCTAATCAACAAGCATCAATTAAGGGGACAATTATTTTTCCGTTTTTCATTCATACTTTACTGCGACACTGTCATACAGCGTTTAGACACTGCTGTTCAAATCTGCTCTTCAAAAATCACCAATTAAAGGGGAAAAACAAAAAATTTTCATTCATACGTTACAGTGAGATACACCAATTGGATACTGCTGTTGTATTCCGCTTTGCAATAAAAACCCATTTAGGGGAAAAAAATTTAATTGCAGCCTAGTCTGCATATGTTACAGTGAGATACACCCATTGGATACTGTTGTTGTATTCCGCTTATCAGTAAAAACCCATTTAGGGGAAAAAAAATGTAATTGCGGGCTAGTCTGCATATGTTACAGTGAGATACACCCATTGGATACTGTTGTTGTATTCCGCTTATCAACAAAAACCCATTTAGGGGAAAAAAATGGAATTGCGGGCTAGTCTTCATATGTTACAGTGAGATACACCCATTAGATACTGTTGTTCTATTCCGCTTATCAATAAATAAGTCAATAAGTCAATCAATAAGTCAATCAATAAGTCTGGCCAGCATGTGCAAGGTGGAGTTCCACCTTGTGGGCATGTCACATATGAGGCGGTGAGCGGGAAGGCTGAAGTTGCGCTGCAGCGCTGACAGGCGAGCAGCAGCAGGGTGAGAACGCCGAAAGTGCGCACAGACAGCCCTCACTTTCTGCAGCAGCTCTTGACATATCAGGGTAATTTTTAAGGAAGCTCTGTACCACCAAATTCAGCACATGCGCCAGGCAAGGGATGTGCGTCAAACCGGCTAGGCCCAGAGCTGCTACGAGATTTCGCCCATTATCGCACACCACCAGGCTGGGCTTGAGGCTCACTGGCACCAACCACTCATCGGTCTGCTGTTCCATGCTCCTCCACAACTCCTGCGCGGTGTGGGGTTTTTCCCCCAAACAGGCAAGTTTTAACCCTGGCTGTGCTGAAGTTGGTGGTGAAGGTGTTACGCTGACCGGATGAGAAGGCGGTAGAGGATGAGGAAGCGGAGTAGGAGGAGTTAGGAACAGGAGGCAAACTGAAGCGCCCTGCAATCCTCGGTGGTGGAAGGACATGCGCCAAACTGCTATCCGCCTCAGGCCATGCCGCCACTGCATTTACCCAGTGTGCTGTTAGGGAGATATAACGTCCCTGACCGTCCTTACTGGTCCACGTATCCGTAGTTAGGTGGACCTTGCCACAGATGGCGTTGCGCAGTGCACACCTGATTTTGTCACCCACTTGGTTGTGCAGGGAAGGGATGGCTTGCCTGGAAAAGTAGTGGCGGCTGGGCACGATGTACTGTGGGACAGCCACTGCCATAAGGCTTTTAAAACTCTGCGTCCCCACCAAATGGAATGACAGCATTTCAAAGGCCAGGAATTTTGAAATGCTGGCATTCAGGGCCAGGGATCGCGGGTGGATAGGAGATAGAAAGCAGTGTTTGGGAGATAGAAAGCTGAACACTTCCACGGACATTGTGGAGATGGTTGTTGGTGACCCAGGTGTTGGTGTTGCTGGCAGATCCTCTGTTTGCGGGGTGGCAGGTGCCACTGTCACTACAGAGGTGGATGAAGAGGCCGAGACTGCAGCAGCAGAAGAGGAAGCAGGAGGAGCCAGAGACCTTTCTTTGTTTTTTAGGTGTCTACTCCACTGCAGCTCGTGCTTTGCACTTAGATGCCTGGTCATGCAGGTTGTGCTCAGGTTGAGAAGGTTTATGCCTCGCTTCAGGCTCTGATTGCACAGCGTGCAAACCACTCATGTCCTGTCATCATCACATTGTCTGAAGAACTGCCACGCTAGGGAACTCCTTTGAGCTGGCTTTGGTGTGCTCGGTCCCTTGCTGCGTTGGGCAGTAGCAGGCGTAGTGTCTAGGGCACGGCCGCTCCGCATTTGCACCGTGCTCCCTTTTTTGCTGTGCTGGTGGCTCTGTGCGACCACCGCTTCTTCCTCTAAACTACTCAGGTCACCTGCATGACGTTCATTCCATGTGGGGTCGAGGACCTCATCGTCCTCCACATCATCTTCCACCCAGTCTTCACCCCTGCCCTCCTTGTCGGTCTCCACAATTCGGAATTCTGCAGCAGTTGGCACCTGTGTTTCCTCATCATCCGAGACGTGTTGCGATGGTCCTCCCATGTACTCATCTTGAGACATAAGTGGTTGGGCATCGGTGCACTCAATCTCTTCCACTTTTGGGGCAGGGCTAGGTGGATGGCCCTGGGAAACCATGCTAACAGAGTCATCAAAAATAAGAAGAGACTGCTGCATGACTTGGGGCTCAGACTGCTTGGCTGATTTGCAAGGGGGTGAGGTGAAAGATTGATGGACATCGGCTGCAGGTGCCAACTCTGACATTTCAGCAGAAGAAGGAACTGGAGGCACTGTCAGCAACCCAATCTACTATCGACTGTATTTGTTCTGTCCTCAACATTTGGCCTGCCAAATACTGCTGCAGGTTCTGTCGCCTACTCGCAGCTGAGAAAGGTGTTTCACCTGTGCGTGTAGCTGGCACAGATCGACCACGTCCTCTCCTTGCAACAGGAGCTCCACCAGCAGCACCACGACCCAGCACCAACATGGTGGAGCAGTATGTGTGCACACGCCTAGACATACTGAATGACGGGTCTGCCCCCTTCAACTTCTGGGCCCATGGCCTGAGCTTGCCCTTTACGCCTTGGAGGTGCTGGCCTGCCCTGCAGCCAGTGTATTATCTGAACGGGTATTTAGCACGGCTGGGGGAGTTATCACAGACAAGCGCAGCCGCCTGTCCAGAGCCAATGTAGACAAGCTCACGTTCATTAAAATGAACCAGGCATGGATCCCACAGGACTTGTCCGTACCTTGTGCAGAATAGACATGTATACCGGCCTTACCCAGCCATTGTTGTATTTGATCTTTCTTACTCTTTTGGGGTGTACCCTAATTTAAAAAAAAATTAAATTAAAAACCAAAACCAGTGTTGGCTACCTTGTCCTCCTCCTCCACCGCTGCCGCTTCCACCTACACCGCCATATCAACCGCCACCTCAACCTCCTACTCCATATGGGCCTCGTTCTCCTCCTACATCATTCAAGATTATTATTTTTTATTTTTATGTATTTTATGTTATTTCAAGTTATTTTCCTATCCACATTTGTTTGCAGAGCACTTGCAATGCTCTTAAGAAGATTTTGCTGCCATTTGCTGCCCTCTAGCCCTTTCCATGTTTGTTTTAGAGCCATTTTAGTGCTCAAAAGTTCGGGTCACCATTGACTTCAATGGGGTTCGGGATCGGGGTCAAGTACGGGTTAAGTCCGGGTCACGAACCCGGACTTTTTTTTCAAGTAGTAACAACTCCCAAGATGCTTTGCTTTACTCCCTGATGCTAATCACTCTGCTGTCAGGATGTCATGACACAAAGTCTTAGGCTGGCCATACATGTTCAATTTTTTTGTAGAATTTTCTGTTAGATTTACCAAAAACCATATAATATGAGGTTAAAACTAATCAAGACTTTCAAATGTATCCAATTAGGCAGGCCTTTGTACTAGGGATAGACCGATATGGTTTTTTCAGGGCCGATACCGATATTTTGGTCAAAACATATTGGTATCGGCCGATATGGGCCGATATTTTCTACATTTAAAGTTTTGGAAAATAAAGACAATTTTTGACATAAATCAGGTGCTGAACATGTTAATTTCTGTTTAATGCTTAATGGCTTGCTTGCTGGCACCCTGTGGTGGGTGGCTGGCTGGCTGACACCCCGTGGTGGGTGGCTGGCTGGCTGGCAGCCTGCAGTGGGTGGCTGGCTTGCTGGCACCCTATGGTGGATGGCTGGCTGGCTGGCACCCTGTGGTGGGTGACTGACTGGCTGGCACCCTGTGGTGGATGGCTGGCTGTCTGGCACCCTGTGGTGGGTGGCTGGCTGTCTGGCACCCTGTGGTGGGTGGATGACTGGCTGGCACCCTGTGGTGGGTGGCTGGCTGGCACCCTGGGGCAGGTGGGTAGCTGGCTAGTACAAGGCCTGTGGGTGGTGTGGCTGGTACAGTGCCTGTGGCTGGCTGGTACAGGGCCTATGGGTGGCTGGCTCTCTGGCAACCTGTCTGTGGGTGGCTGGCTCTCTTGCTCTCTGGCACCCTGTCTGTGGGTGGCTGGCTGTCTGGCACCCTGTGGTGGATGGCTGGCTGGCACCTTGTGGTGGGTGGGTGGCTGGCACAGGGGCCATAGGTGGCTGGCTGGCACAGGGCCTGTGGGTGGCTGGCTGGCTGGTACAGTGCCTGTGGGTGGCTGGCTGGTACAGTGCCTGTGGCTGGCAGGTACAGGGCCTGTGGGTGGCTGGCTGGTAAAGGGCCTGTGGGTGGCTGGCTGGCTCGCTGGTACAATGCCTGTGGCTGGCTGACTGGTACAGGGCCTGTGGATGTGGGTGGCTGGCTGGCACCAGGCTGCTGTGGGTGGGTGCAGTGGCGGCTGGTGCTCAAAATTTTTTGGGGGGGCGCAAAAATAAAAATGTAATAGGTATTGCTTTGCAGCAAAAATTGCGGTAAAAAATTGCGTGACTTTGAGGTCATGGTACAGGCATGGCACAGATGGTATAGGCATGGCACAGGTGATGGTACAGGCATGGCACAGATGATGGTATAGGCATGGCACAGGTGATGGGATAGGCATTGCACAGGTGATGGAATAGGCATGGCACAGGTGATGGTACAGGCATGGCACAGGTGATGGTATAGGCATGGCACAGGTGATGGAATAGGCATGGCACAAGTGATGGAATAGGCATGGCACAGATGGTACAGGCATGGCACAGGCGATGGAATAGGCATGGCACAGATGGTATAGGCACGGCACAGGTGATGGAATAGGCATGGCACAGATGGTACAGGCATGGCACAGGTGATGGTACAGGGATGGCACAGGTGATGGTACAGGCATGGCACAGATGATGGTATAGGCATGGCACAGGTGATGGATAGGCATGGCACAGGTGATGGAATAGGCATGGCACAGGTGATGGTACAGGCATGGCACAGGTGATGGAATAGGCATGGCACAGATGGTATAGGCATGGCACAGGTGATGGTATAGGCATGGCACAGATGGTATAGGCATGGCACAGGTGATGGTATAGGCATGGCACAGATGGTATAGGCATGGCACAGATGGTATTGGCATGGCACAGATGGTACAGGCATGGCACAGGTGATGGAATTGGCATGAGGAGGAGGAGGACTGACAGGAGGACTCACTTACCGGGCTGCTGCTGCTGCACAGGGCTGGACTCACTCGTCTCTCTTCCGAGACCCGACCGTGACCGACTGGTTCCAGATGACCTCCTCACCCCACGCTGCGCCTGCGGCCTGGTCTGGATCCGGATGTGGGCTTTCTGAAGTGCCGCCGTCCCGTCCGTCCACGAAGATTAGAAGGCCCGCCGTTGCCCGATCCGACTCGCCGACTCCCGCCGAGTCCTGCTCCGGTCCTCCTGGTGACTCGAGTCGGGCTTGAACAGAAAGTGCGGATGCGACATCTTCTTCTCTCCACTGCTGCTGCGCGACACACTGTGCTCGGGCGGGAAGGAAGTCGGAAGGCGGAAGCGGTGATCGTGACGCCGGGGTGGTGCACCGCCCCACGCGTCACGTCACCAGGTGATGTCCTACTGTGATTGGTCCAGGCTGGAGTCTGGACCAATCACAGCCCGGACATCAGAAAAGTGGGGGGTGTCGGGGCGCATTGCTCTGCGCCCCGATGACCCCCTGAAGAGCGCCAATCGGCGCCCCTGCTGGCCGAGGGTGGGGTCAAAAACCCCACCCCCCCATACCCAGGACACAGTCCGGCGCCCCTAGTGGGCGAAAATTTTACATTTTGTTTTTCAAATCTTTCTTCTTTCTTTTTTTTTGGGGGGGTGGCGCCCTTGCGCCCCCTATCGGCCTGCCGCCACTGGGTGGGTGTATGGCTGTGATACACTCCCGCGAGACTAGTCCCGACTCCAGACGAGTCTTTCCAAGGTGAGGGAGGCGGCCTAAGAAGGCAGAATGACGTCACAAAAATATCGGCAATATCGGCCAGTTCTGGGGCCGATACCGATATATCGGGGAAAGTGCATATGAGCCCCTGATATATCGGCCTTGCCGATAATTGGTCTATCCCTACTTTTTACTGCATAGTTTAAGGTAAATCTAAAGAGAATTGTACAGAAAATTGTAAGAAAATTGTATAATGTATTGCCAGCCTTAGCTGAGCACTAGAGAGAAACAGCGTTATTGCAGCAGTGCTGCAGAGTGTCTCCTGATACTACAGGCAATATTAGCCAGCTCCTGGCAAAAAATCATCTTTAAAATCATGTTATAATTTAAAATCAGAGAAACCCTGACAGATTGATTCTATATAAAGTGAGGGTCTAGCTAGATAATTTATTGCAATTTATATCTAGTTAAGCAAACTTGTGCACTATATTTTGATTATCAGATTTTAGTGTATGGTTATGGTTAGCTTTAAGGATTGTCCAGGAACAAAGATTTTCAGGGAAACATCTTTTAAAGCCAGGACCGTTTTTGCACATTAGTAGGATTATGTGACATGCACAGATCACAATATTCTAAGATAATACAGCAGCCCGGTCATTGTGGAAAATCTTGAGTTATAATACAAGTCTTATCTTGGTTTAATATCATATATATTCATCTGTTGGAAATCCCTGGCTTGGGGCAGTTTATTGCATCAGACACTTCAACCTTAATCTTTTTCCTATTACACTCCTGAGTCCGGCACCCTGTATATAGCACACTGCAGAGTCCTGCACCTTGTACAAAGCATACTCCTGAGTCCTTCACCCTGTACTAGCACACTCCTGAGTCCTGCAGCCTGTATATAGCACACTCCTAAGTCCTGCACCTTGTACAATGCACACTCCTGAGTCCTGCACCCTGTACGCAGTGCACTCCTGCATACTGTACATAGTGCATTCCTGAGTTCCACACCCTGTATGTAGCACACTCCTGAATCCTTCACTCTGTATGTAATGTACTTCTAAACCCTGTGTATAATGCATTCATGGTATTTACTAATGCCTCTGAAAGGCCCTCCTATTGTTAGTGCAGTTTGGCCACACCCACCCTTTCATGCGGTGTCCTTTCCCCCTTGCACCTTTTGTTTGAGAAAAAAAAACCTTTCATAAACTATGCAGTCTGATTGTATAATTCTCAATTAAGTGGTTGTGGCTTAAATAAGGTTTTTTGATATTTGGTTGTGGATTCAGCTGCAATTACATTTCTATGGACAATTATTTTCCAAAATTCTTTAGGTGAAGGTCCCCCTAAAATTCTTAGTACAATGGGGAAAGGTTTGGGACTTTAAATGAGGCACCTTCTGACTAAGGCTTGGTACCTCCATCCCTAATATTTGAAAGAGAAAGGGAAATTGGGACTTTAACCACTCCCATACAGAGCAGTTAGACACCCTTCCTGCCCAGACCAATTTTCAGCTTTCAGCACTCTCACACTTTGAATGACAATTGCTCAGTCATGCTACACTGTAACCAAACAAAATTTTTATCATTTTTTTCACACAAATAGAGCTTTCTTTTGGTGGTATTTGATCACAACTGGGGTTTTTTTTTTTCGTGATATATGCAAAAAAAGAGCAAAAATTTTGAAAAAAAAACACTTTTTTTTGTTTCAATTATAAAATTTTGCAAAAAATAAATTTTTCTTCATACATTTGGGCCAAAATGTATACTGCTACATGTCTCTGGTAAAATTAACCCAAATTAGTGTATATTATTTAGTCTGTGTGAAAGTTATTGAGTCTAGAAGCTATGGTACCAATTACTGAAAATTGATCACACCAGATGTACTGACTGCCTATCTCCTTTCTTGAGGCCCTGAAATGTCAGGACAGTACAAATACCACCCAAATGACCCCTTTTTGTAAAGTAGA
The DNA here is from genome assembly GCF_965119305.1 of Pelophylax lessonae. NCBI lineage: Eukaryota > Metazoa > Chordata > Amphibia > Anura > Ranidae > Pelophylax > Pelophylax lessonae. The sequence continues at coordinate 191,613,095 of NC_138772.1, read as the reverse complement.
CAGTCCAAGGTATTTAGTAAGAGGCATGGTGGGTTTTTTGAAGTTGTAATTTTTTCCCACAATTCTTGGGAAAATGAAGAAAAAAAATGTTTTTTCTTTTTTTACCCACAAAGTTGTCAACTTATAAGCTATTTCTAACACATAGCATGTACACAGCAAAAATTACACCCAAAAATACATTCTACTACTCCTTCCGAGTATGGCGATACCACATGTGTGAGACTTTTACACAGCCTGGCCACAAAAAGAGACTCCATGTCCAAGAAGAACCTTCAGGCGTTCTAGGAGCATAAATACACATAAAACTTTCTTACTACCTATCACACTTTTCCAGGCCCTAGAGCACCAATACAATGGAAACACCCACAAAATGACCCCATTTTGGAAAGAAAACACTCCAACGTATATTCTATGAGGCATTATGGGTCTTTTGAACGCGTCATTTTTTTCCACAAGTTTTTGGAAAATGTGGGAAAAAAATTAAAACCTTTTTTTTTTACACAAAGTTGTCAATTTATAGGATATTTCTAACACATAGCATGTAAATAGCAAAAATTACACCCCAAAATACATTCTGCTACTCCTCCTGAGTATGGCGATACCACATGTGTGAGACTTTTACACAGCCTGGCCACATAAAGAGACTCCACATTCAACTAGCACCTTCAGGCGTTCTAGGAGCATAAATTACACACATCATTTTCGGACTACCTATCACACTTCTGAAGGCCCTAGAGCACCAAGACAATGGAAACACCCACAAAATGACCCCATTTTGGAAAGCAAACACTCCAACGTATATTCTATGAGGCATTATGGGTCTTTTGAACACGTCATTTTTTTCCACAAGTTTTTGGAAAATGTGGGAAAAAAATTAAAACCTTTTTTTTTTACACAAAGTTGTCAATTTATAGGATATTTCTAACACATAGCATGTAAATAGCAAAAATTACACCCCAAAATACATTCTGCTACTCCTCCTGAGTATGGCGATACCACATGTGTGAGACTTTTACACAGCCTGGCCACATAAAGAGACTCCACATTCAAGAAGCAGCTTCAGGCGTTCTAGGAGCATAAATTACACACAACATTTTCGGACTACCTATCACACTTCTAAAGGCCCTAGAGCACCAAGACAATGGAAACACCCACAAAATGACCCCATTTTGGAAAGCAAACACTCCAACGTATATTCTATGAGGCATTATGGCTCTTTTGAACGTGTCATTTTTTTCCACAAGTTTTTGGAAAATGTGGGAAAAAAATTAAACCTTTTTTTTTTTTACACAAAGTTGTCGATTTATTGGATATTCCTAACACATAGCATGTATACAGCAAAAATGACAACCCAAAATACATTCTGCCACTCCTCCTGAGTATGGCAATACCACATGTGTGAAACTTTTTCACAGCCTAGCCATATAGAGGGACCCAACATCCAAGGAGCACTATCATGCATCCTAGCCACTTGCCTAGGCCTATTTTTGACATTTGGTGTTTACAAGCTAAAATCAGTTGTTTTTACTAGAAAACTACTTAGAACCCCCAAACATTATATATATTTTTTTTTTAGCAGAGACCCTAGAGAATAAAATAGAGATTATTGCAATATTTTTTATCACACCGTATTTGCACAGCGGTCTTCCAAACGCAATTTTTTTTAAAAAAATCACTTTTTTTAATTAAAAAATAAGAAACCAGTAAAAATAGCCCAATTTTTTTCCATAATGTGAAAGATAATGTTATGCCGAGTAAATAGATACCCAACATGTCATGCTTCAAAATTGCGCACGCTCACGGAATGGCGACAAACTTTGGTACTTAAAAATCCCCATAGGCGACATTTTAAAAATTTCTACAGGTTGCCATCTTTGAGTTACAGAGGAGGTCTAGGGCTCAAATTATTGCTCTTGCTCTAACGATCGCGGCGATACCTCACATGTGTGGTTTGAACACCGTTTACATATGTGGGCGGGGTTTCCGTATGCTTCCGCTTCTGCACGCGAGCTAACAGGGTGCTTTAATTTTTTTTTTTTTTTTACTATTTATTTTATTTATTATTTTTTATTTTTACACCGTTTAAAAAAAAAAAAAATTGATCATTTTTATTTCTATTACAAGGAATGTAAACATTTCTTGTAATAGAAATAGGCACGACAGGACCTCTTTTTTGTAAGATCTGGGGTCAAAAAGTCCTCAGATCTCACAAGTACACTAAAAGATAGAAAAAAAAAATAAAATGAAAAAAAAAAAAAGGGACCTTTAAACTGGTTGCTAGGCAACAACATTTGCCGTAGCTCCGGTCCTCCAAGACCATAGAGTTGAGTGAGGGCAAGCTTGCCCTCACTCAACATCCTGTCCATGAGGATCCGGGACCGGATAGTTTTCCCCGCTGCCGGTGGGTCCGGTAAGCGGGGAAAAGGACCGGGACGCGGCGGGAGGGGGGGTCACCTCTTCCGCCATCCCGGAAGGGTGATCCCGCGGCGAATCCGCCGCTGGGACCACCCTTATCGGAAAGCCAACTGTCCACCGTTTAAAAAAATACCAGGGTTATGGCAGCTATCTGCTGCCATAACACTGTTTTTTAGGTTTAAACCGAGAACGTATATACATTGGCCGGTTGGCAAGTGGCTAGGGACATAAATCACACACATAAATTCTTGACAACCTATCACATTGTTGAAGGCCCCTAACACATAGCATAATACATACAAAAATACATTCTGCTGAGCAAAGGATAAACAAAAAAATACCTGTGGTTTTAGCAGTGCAGTGGTTCAGGCAGCAGGCAGGAACGTAGACAGCGACAGTGAAAGGATTGTCCAGGCAGCAGGCAGGAATAGTGTCCATAGTCAGTACAGGCAGCAGGCACAGATATTGTCAGCACAGCCAAAGCATTGGTCCAGGTAGCAGGCAGGTCAGCAGCAGAAAAAGGATTGTCCATGCAGCAGGCAGGAATACTGTCCATAATTAGTACAGGCAGCAGGCAGAGATATGGTCAGTACAGCCCAATTATTGGTCCAGGTAACAGGCACATGTTCCATAAAAAGTCCTGGGTCAGTGCAGGCAGGGATATGATCAGCACAGCCAAAGTATTGGTCCAGGCAGCAGGCAGGACCATGAAGCTTAGGGCCTCGGTTGGGAAAGAATGGGGACAGGGGTAGAGGCTTCTCCCACCCAAATCGCTTTGAAGCCTCCGGACTCCAGACCCTGTTCTGAGTTTACAAACCCAGAGAAATCCAAAAACTGGTTTTCTCATATCAGAACGCTATCTTCTGAAGCCCCTCACAAAAGTGAGACCCCTGTGTCATTTTGAATCCCACTACTACAGTAGCAGGGCGAAGGATCAGTTTAAGTGGCAGGCAAAAAACATGGTCGTAACAGGCCGAGGTCAGTGCAGGTAAAAGGCAGAAATAGACGGTAGGCTAAGGCAAAATCCATAAACAATCCAGGGTCAGTTCACTTGAAAGGCAGAAACATGGCGGATAAACAATGCAGACGGCAGGCAAAGGCATCGTCGATAAACAGTCCAGGGTCAGTTCACTTGAAAGGCAGAAACATGGCGGATAAACAATGCAGACGGCAGGCAGAGACATAGTCGATATACAGGCCAGGGTCGGTTCACAAGGAAGGCAGTAATATGGTTGGTTGAGGCAGCAGGAAAATATTCAGCAGTGAAATATGGGCTAAAAGTTTAGGGCAGTGTGATATATTTTGAAGCATTCTCCAATGCAAAGGCCAGGTTGGGAGGGACAATCGGGACAATGGAAACTGGTGTCTTTCCTAATTCCTCTTTTGCCACACACCCGACACCTTTTTTGGCGTCTTCTTCCGGTTTGTGATGGTGGGATACGGAAAGGGAAATGGCGCTCATGAAGTCTGCTGACACAATCCGAACGAATGATTTCTGGGGGGGATCCTTGCTGATAAATGAGGGCAGTGGCAATGTCTTCAATAAACTGGAGGAAGGGGATTGGTGTTGTTGTGGACTTTTTATAGGTGACAAAGGCATTGTACATGGCCAAATGGAAAAAGTACATTGTAAGCTTTTTGTACCAAAAGACGGTCTTTCGTGTCGGGAGATAGGGCTGCAGCATTTGATCGTTTAAATCCACCCCCCCATGTACTTATTGTACTCGTGGATGCAAGCAGGCTTTTGAACGGAACCGCGTCGTCTTCGAATTTCCACTGAGCTGTCATCGTGGATGGTGGACATGAGGTAAACGTCCTTACTGTCCCTCCACTTCAAAGCCATTACCTCCTCGTTCCTAAGGCTTGCGGATTCCCCAATTCGTAATTGAGTGGTGATAAGACTCTGCGGGAAGCCCTTCCGTTTTTTTCTTACTGTACCGCATGCCAGGGTTTTCTTCAAGTACAGGTGGCGGAAAAGGGGCAAACTGGTGTAATAGTTGTCCATATAAATATGGTACCCCTTTTGCAGCAATGGGAAGGCTAGGTCCCAGACAATCTTCCCACTTACTCCCATGTACGTTGGGCACTCAGGGGGCTGGAGCTCAGAGTCTCTGCCTTCGTACACGCGAAAGGTGTACACATATCCCGTTTTACTTTCGCAGAGCTTGTTTAGTTTTAAGCCGTACCTAGCCATCTTGCTGGGAATATACTGCTTAAATGCCAGCCGGCCTGTGAAGTGGACCAGTGATTCGTCCACAGCGATCTTTTGGTCAGGGACATAGACTTCGGGGAACCGTCTAGAAAAGTAATCAATTAGGGGGCGAATTTTGTAGAGTTTATCGTAATTGGGATCATCTCGGGGAGGGCACTGGGAATTATCGTTGAAATGCAGGAAGAGCATTATAGCTTCATAGCGGGACCTGGGCATGACTGAAGAATAAATTGGCATGTGGTGGATGGGTTTGGTGGACCAATAAGAGTGCAGCTCATTTTTTTTTGTAACCCCCATATTGATTGTAAGGCCCAAAAACACTTTGAACTCTTCCACTGTTAGGGGTCTCCATTCAAAAGGACGGGAATGATATGAGGTGGGGTTGTTCAAGATAAACTGTTGGGCAAAAAGATTGGTTTGGTCCACGATGTTTTGAAGGAACTCCAAAGGGAAAAATAAATTAAAAAAATCAATCAGAATAAAATTTTCGGTGTTGACCTGCAAACCTGGCTGTGCTGTGAAGGGGGGGGATTGTAGCTGACCCAGAGCTAGAAGGCAGCCACAATGGGTTTGCCAAGGCATCCGGAAGCTGCATTTGGGCTCTTCTTCTTTGGGGCTGGTGTGAAATCCCAGTACTTGTACTGGGCATTTCCTCCTGGGGTCCAGCGCCGTTGGCGTTTGCCGATTGGCCATTGGCGCTGCTGGTGTCTGCCTGATTTTCAGTGCGGCGTCTTCTAGGCTGAACTTCTTCCTCCTCCGATTCAGTGCCGGATGTAAAGCCTTCAAAGGGCTCAAATTCTGAACCGGATTCAGAAATTGTTTCAGCGTCGGAAGGTGAGATCTCCCCGCTGCCGTCACTCATCATGGATATCATTTCACAGGCCTCTTCGGCAGAGAAAACCCTTTTGGACTGTGACATGGTGGCTGTATGAAGGGTGACAGGTAATCGGGTACTTTGCTGGGCAGGTGACAGGCAGGTGATAGGTACTGATGGGTACTGATGAGTAGTACTGATTCTGATAGGTGTTACTGATGGGTACTGATCAGTACTGATACTGATAGGTACTGATGAGTACTGATGGGTACTGATGGGTACTGATGAGCAGGCGGCAAGTACTCGGGTACTTCAGGCGTCAGGTACTCTGATGAGCAGTTGGAAGGTACTCAGGTACTCTGATGAGCAGTTGGAAGGTACTCGGGTACTCTGATGGGTAGGTGGAAGGTACTCGGGTATGCTGATGGGTAGGTGACAGGTACTCGGGTACCCTGATGGGTAGGTGACAGGTACTCGGGTACCCTGATGGGCAGGGAAAAGGTACTCGGGTACGCTGATGGGCAGTTGACAGGTACTCAGATGGGCAGGTGACAGGTACTCAGATGGGCAGGTGACAGATACTCAGATGGGCAGGTGACAGGTCCTCTTTATTTGATGGGGGCAATCAGGGCACAGTAATGGTACAGTACTCTCACTGGTAACTCACTGTTAGCTGATCTCCTCACACTGGATCGGTGTGTGAGGAGAAGAGCCTGGTAACAGTGAGTTACCCTCATCTTTGTTGACATTTGTGACCGGCTGTGATTGGACACAGCCGGTCACGTGGTAAAGAGCCAATTTCATTGGCTCTTTACCAAGATATGGGATTGGCTCTGTCCAAGGGACGAGCCTCGTCCCCGATCGCTGCTCTGCGCCCCTCCGGGGGCGCGCATTGCAAAGAGAACGAGCGGCTCGTGCTTGAGCCGCTCATGTGATCGGCTGTGATTGACACAGCCGATCACGTGGTAAACAGCCAATTTCTATTGGCTGTTTACCTCGATCAGGGATGGGCTATGTCCGAGGGACGAGCCTCATCCCTGATCGCGCCGCTGCGCGCCGCCGGGGGCGCGCACTGGCAGCTAGAACGGGCCGACGTCATATGACGGCGGCCCGGCTCTAGACAACCACTTTGCCGACGTCATTTCACATGACGCGGTATGGAAGTGGTTAAATGAGATGCATGATTCTCAGTGGGTATAAATCCAACTAATTACCTAATGCAATTCATATATGTACATGTAGGTAGAATGGTAACATATAATACAATATAAAAGATGGTAATGTTGGGAGCAAATTTATTTAAAAACTCATCAACAAATGATGAGTTGATAAGTGCTAATGATGAATGTCTAAAAAGCAGTTATGTTCTAAGTAAATCTAAAGCCTTAGAATTGTTTCCAATCCTTCAAAAAAGACAGACTTGTGGGGGCCATTGTCTACTATGATGATACGCATGCATCTTCTCCTGATGAAGTGGAGTGAAGTCCACGAAACGCGCCGAGCCTGTTGATGCAAATTTATCCTAGTCATGTGTTTCTATACTTACTGTTTACATGTTTCTGTTCATCATGTATTTTTGTTTGTTGATATCCATAACACATATTATGTTCCAGTTGTAGACCAGGGAAACCATTGTATCTTGAATGTATATTTCTATCATGCAATCATTTTATCATTTGTTGATGAGTTTTTTTTATAAATTTGCTCTCAACATTACCATCTTTTATATTGTATTATAAGTTACCTTAGGTAATTAGTTGTATTTATACCCACTGAGAGTCACGCATCTCATTTTAAGTCCCAATTCCCCTTTCTTTCCCTAAAATTCATATTGCCTTGTAAAGTTCCTTTACATTTGTGCTCCTTCCATTACCCACCAGATATGCACTATAAGGGCTTGTTCACACAGGCTTTTACTGCTACCCAACTGCCCACCAAATCAAGGGCATTCAGTTGCCCAGGGAAGTATACAGGTCACGGCAAAAATTACGCAGTGTGGTGCTCTTTTGCTGAACACAACCCATTCAAGTGAACCAGGCCGCGCACCAAATTGCCATGCAAACATGTGCAATGTGCTTTTTTTTATAGGCCGTGGATCTCCATGGTGTAGCTATTCTGTACAATACCAAGATGTAAATCAGAGACCTTTAGGGCCCATTATTACTTTGTCATACTAGTTGAATGTGTTAATGCATATACGCTTATGCGGGTTGTGTCACACATTAATGTGCGTTGTGCTAAGGCAGCCCATTCAATGTAACAGAACAGGTGAAAGTTGCAGACATTATAAACGTTAAATTTAAACTGTCAGTTTTTGGACTTACCTGTGATTGGTATTTTGAAAGTCACATGCTGTGTTCAACGGTCCTGACACCAGCTGATCCCTATAAAAGAAGAAAAATGCATCATTAGTGATGCAGTCAGAGGGAATTTGAAGTGAAAAGCACATCCCGCCCTCCCACCCACGTCGCTGCTCAAGTTATGAGGTCTTGTCTTGTCCCTTTCTTAAGAAAGGGGACTTTAAGTTGTAATGTTTATAAGCTTGAGCTGCAATAGCTGAGGTAAATGTGTTGTTGAAAAATTTTAAGATAGATATTACAGTATGTTTTGTTATTATAATTTTAATAAATACCTATAATAAAGGGCCACGGCCTATTGAATCCACAGAATTCTGAGTCCAGTGTTTTAATTATTAATATGAAATATGTGTTCTGCCTACTATCCCATAAACTGTGCCTTTTTGTACAGAACTACAAACCTTAACTGCCTTATCAGTATTTAGCTGAGGAAACATAGTGGGATATTTTACATTGCAAAAGATAGATCTGATACTTAAATTTCCCCCGCCCCCACATATGGGACAAGTGGCAGACATTATGTCCGTGAAATCTGGACGGATGGAAACCCTATTTTTCCATCCGTTCAGGGATCGGATCGGATGAGAGCGGACAGGCGGTCCGCTCTCATCCGATCCCCCATAGATAGCAGCGGGGCTGTGACACCTCCCTCTCCGCACTGCAAGCGGAGACGGAGCTGTCATCCGCCGGCTCAGTGGGGATCAGCTGATCGATCCCCGCTGAGCAGCACGGATCCGCCTACGGAGGCGGACCGTGTGAAAGAGCCTTAAAGCAGTCGATGGGGATTTTAAGAGAAAACCACAGCTGCTGGTCATGGAATCCTTATTACATCACATGATGGAGCGGTCAGGCTCGACTGACAGGAAGGAGTAGATGCGATATTGCCTGTCACTGCCCCTGGTCTCATTGGTACCAGCCCCTGCTATTGCTAATGCTTCAGAAATCATGCAGCTCCCTTCCTTCTCCCCCCACACTCCAAACATTGATCCTCCTCTGCTTCCGGGACTTTCACCTCATGAGGCCACTTCCTCTCAATGGGATCTGCCTACCTTCGGTGTGTCACCGGACACTCCCTGTGATGATGGGCAAAGTAATCACAGCATTCCTCCTGCATCAGTAGCCCGGGACATGCGCAGAACAGCTGTTGACATTGAAAAAAGATAGCTTCCAAGCGGCCACTCAGGTTTGAATCCCCATACCGGACAAGAGATGGGGGAGCATAGAGGATGATCAACCTACAGATGGAAAAGTAAAAGACTGGTGGATGAACAACATAATTATTCTAATGTAGCACTCTTTTAGGTAGGTGCTAGTGAGAGAGTATAGTTTTTGGCTCTGTCTGCCTATCAGAGGAGCAGCAGACAAATCTATATTGTTTTCTGCCTACCAGAGAGCAGGATATGTGAGTTAGGTCTGCTCATGGTGCTCAGTGTGTGATTCATCTGATCTAGGGAGTGTTTCACACTGGTCCAATAGGGAGGCATATTGGACAGTGGAGGAATACTGATCAATGGGTACACAGGCTTTGATACAGCCCCAGTGATTGGCACAGACTGATTGTCTCACTGCATTGTGGGGTGTGGTATAAAAGCCAGGAGCACATGTGCTGAAGGGTCTTTTGCTGGTGAGCAGAGTCCCGGACGGAGGGTGGTTGCTGCCTCCTCTATAGCAGTAGCACGTGGTCACATGCAGTCGGCCTGGGGACCAGGAAGGAAGGAGCTGAACCCAGAGGTCCATGAGAGCTGACTGAGGGGGTAGAGACACTTGAGACCCTCGAAAAACAGTATCGTGAGTACAAGGGATCGTGTCTAAGGGCCTGACCTGAGGGGGGCCACCCCGGGTGTAGGATAGTCAGAGGACGGGTCAAGTGAAAGGGTGTGTATCCAGAAGATAATTCATCCTAAAAGTAATCCTAAATTCATCTAAGTGGCAAGGTGAATCAGCAGCCTGGCTGCATCTTCAGACAGGAGTCCTCCCCTATTGTAAATAATTCATGTTGGAGTATCCCACTCTTCCCTTCTCCCATCCCTAATTTAAATAAAACCACAAAAAAACAACTACATCCTAGACTGTTCATTGACTGAGCCAGAGAGTAAAGAGTAAAATTGTGCATGCTGCATTCGCTAATAGTAACCCAGAGGGAACCCAAGGTGTACAATCCAGCAGTCCTCAAGGGGGCAGTGCTACATTTGGGGGCGTCATCCGGGATGCACTACTGGGTTACTGCAATGGTTGTTAACAGCAATGGCCGGAAACTCTTGCAAAGTAACGTCATGCTTTCTCAAGAAATGTACTGGAGTGTCCACGGAAAAAGTGATGTCTGCTCTCAGATGGCTCTGAGGAAGAGGGTTCTCCCTCGACATGTGTTAGCCCTATCTATATGGACACCTTCAAGTTTGCTTGTCCTAATTAAGGAATATGGTCCTGCGGTCTCTGGATAGTCAAAGGAATCCTTTTGTTTTATGCTTTTATATAGCATACTCTTGTGAGTATAATGTATGACGTGGTTTTAACAATTTTCCAATAAATGTTTTTTATGGTATTGAACTAGGTCGGTGCGCCCTTCTCTTGTCTTTCATGCTTTCAATTTGTGTGGATACCCATCATCCTGAGAGGGCAGCAAGACTTCAGATGCCAACAATTTAGCCACCATCTCTTTGGTTTTTACGAAACATTTGAGCACAGGAGGCAGTTACTTGTCTTTTTTGCATCACGATTACTGTCTGTGGTTTTCATTAAAAAACTTCAAGCTATCAGATGAACTCCATTTTTTTATTTTATCTGCTCTAAAAAAAAAAAAAAAAAAAAAAGGAGACTCCCTGCATTTAGCAAAGTCTGAACACAACAGACAACAACAGTATTTTTTTTAGAACAGTAAATACGAAATGGCACAGCCCCCTTTAGTAAATTCCACAGCCCCCCTGCACATTAAACAGTCCCATTTACAGAACACAGCCCTCCATTTACATAACGCAGCCCCCCATTTACATTACACAGCCCCCCATTTACATTAGACAGCCCCCATTTACATTATACAGCCCCCCATTTACATTATGCAGCACACCAGTTACATTATACAGCCCCCATTTACATAACACAGCCCTCCATTTACATTATACAGCTCCCTATTTACATTACACAGACAATTTACATTATATAGCCCCCCCCTGCACTCCCAGGACAGCCCTGCCAGTGCACTCTAAAGTTAAAACAAATCAGTGTCAGTGAATCCATTTCAGGGACCCCTTCCTACAGTGTGTAAGGGTTAATGTAAATGGATGCCTCTCTCTTACCTTATTATTATTTCCGATCTTTCATCACTGTCAGTCACGTGCACTCCGGCACTCCGGCCGGCCGGGAGGAGGGGGAGGAGGAGAACGGCCGGCCAGAGGGCACGTGACTGTGACGGTGATTAAAGATCAGAGATAATAAGGTAAGAGAGAGGCATCAGTTTACATTAACCCTTACACACTGTAGGAAGGAGTCCCTGCAACGGATTCACTGACACCGATTTTTTTTAACTTTAGAGCACTGGCAGGGCTGTCCTGGGAGAGGCGGGGGGAGCTGAGATGACGTCATCCATGCATCAATGCGGCCGTTCCTCAGCATTGAATTTGAATTGTTCAAGGCTGCATCGCGATGCATCGATGCTACGATTAATTTCAACGCCCCTATTGCCAACGACAACAGATGGACTTTTGTCAGAAAAACAGCCTGTCTCTACAAGTAGAATGCAGGAGAGTTGATGAAGAGGAGATGCACTGTATTATACAAAAGGACTGTATCTGCTTTACAGTAATCAGTGCAAGTATGAATGAAGAAAGTAGTGACCCGGGACACAGGGATTGGTGTGTCGGGGGTCATGTCGGTACATGCTCTATGAAGAAAAGTGTTGACCGTGCAAATTATGACAGTGGGACAATTTTCCTAAATAGTGTGGGGAGTGATATCTATGCATATACTGCAAAGAAAAGTATTGACTGTGCAATTCATGACAGCTGGACAGTTTTCCAAAACAGTATGGGAAGTCATGTCTGTACATGTACTGTGGAGAAAAAATGTCGGCTGTGCAATGTCTGACAGCGGGATCATTTTCACAAACAGCGTGGGAGGTCAGTTGGCTTGGCGAGATGGAAGTGCAACTGAGGCCCAAGTACAGACGGAGATGGCGGATGTGTGTGGATTGAGAAGTACAGTCTGCCAGGCAGTGATCTTCGTGCTGGCTGAGCGGTGGAGCAGCAGTGAAGAGGTTACTGCACCACGTGGGAAAGCGCACGCTGAAGAGATCTGTCTAACAGGAGGAGTCACCGCCGGAGAGTCAGCTAGTCTGGAGGTGCGCCCACAGACTGCCAATCCTCGTGGAGGAAGAGAGTTGAAACATCACTTCCGCCTTCGGGTGTAGCTGAGGAGCAGACACGTGTGTGGAAGAGCATGATGGCGGATGTCGGAGTGAGCCGGAGCCCAGGGGCTTATCCCACATGTTGGCGGAGAACCTGTAAAGCTGATGGAATCACCGGAGTCGGTCCTGTGGGACACCGGAGTTTGGTTGGTGCCCAATGGAAGGCTGGCGCTGTGCAGCAGGAAGGACAAGGAGCACCTCGGGCTGGTATGTAGCCGGTGCTTGAATGTGTCTATAAGGCTGCAGGCCTGGAGTCAGTGTGGACATTGCGGTGATATGCTCATACAGGCGGTGCAGAGTGCCTTTCGAATTTCAGAACTTCACAATATTAACCACTTTTGGACCTAAAGGATTTGCCCCCTTAATGACCAGGCCATATTTTGTGTTTCGGCACTGCATTACTTTAACGGACAATTGCGCGGTCGTGCAACGCTGTACCTAAATAAAATTTATGTCCTTTTTTCCCCAACAATATTTTTCACATTCTGCTATATAACATACCCCAAAAAAAAAAAATTTAAAAATCTAAATTTTTTTACATTTTAGGCCAATTTGTTTTCTGCTACATATTTTTTGGGGAAAAAAAAAAATCGCAATTAGCGTATTTTGATTGGTTTGCGCAAAAGTTATTGCGTCTACTAACTACAGGAAAGATTTGTCATTTTTATAATTTTTTTTTTTTTTTTTTACCAGTAATGGCGGTGATCTGCGATTCTTTGCTGCAGACAGATTGGACCCCTGACTGACATTTTTGACACTTTTGGGGGGACCAGTGACATTACTACAGTAATCAGTGCTAAAAATATGCACTGTCTGTTACTGTAATAATGACATGGCAGGGAAGGGGTTAACACTGTGGGTGATCAAGGGGTTAAATGTGTACCTAGGGGTGTGTTTCTAACTGTGGCTTGTGAAATGATCATAGAGACCTGTGTTCCTATATAGAAGGATCACAGGAGCTCTGTGATCATTCCAGGGAGAACGGTCAGCTGTGTTAACAACAGCTGACCGTTCTTCTCTCTCAGCGGGGAACGATCGCAGGTGTCAGGCGGCAATTGTCTGCCCTGCGCATCGGAATCCCGGCTGACGAGCAGGGGTGGAGTGTGCCGCCAGCGGCACGCTCGCCCCTAGCTGCAGGAGCGCGACCGATGTATACCTACGTCGTTTCGCGCAGGAGCGGCTGCCTGCCGCAGTATAACTGCGGCGGGCGGGCGGTCCGCAACCAGTTAAAGTTAATTAATGCCTAATGTTTTCTGAAGTAGTTCTTCAACAGGAAGTTATTTGTATTCTGCTGCGTAAGAGTAAAACTGATCAGATTGGACATGGTCGTTGGAACACTCAGTGTAAAATAAAATAAATAAATAAGAAAAAAAAGGCGCAGAAGGGAATGCATACACAAGTCGTGCCCATATATGTAAATGGTGTTCAATTCACACATGTGATGTAACGCGGCGATCGAGCAAGAGGAATAATTCTAGCACAAGACCTCCTCTGTAACTCTAAACAGGTAACCGGCAAACATTTTCATAGCCTCGCCTATGGAGATTTTTAAGAACCATAGTTTTTCGCCATTCCATGAGTGTGCGCAATTTTGAATCATGACATGTTAAGTATCAATTTATTCGGCGTAACACCATCTTTCACATTCTAAAAAAAATTGGGCAAAAAAGTCAAACATTGCTATTCGTGATGGACACTGTTTTCTTATTTTTTAATTTCCAAAAAAATTGCGTTTGTAAAACCGCTACGCAGATACGGTGTGATATAAAGTATTGTGATAATCTCCAACTTATTCTCTAGGGTCTCTGCTAAAAAAAAATTATATAATGTTTGGGGGATCTAAGTAATTTTCTAGCAAAAAAATACTGACCTTAACTTAACAACGTTAAACAACAACAAATGTCAGAAATAGGCTTGGTCCTCAAGGGGTTATTTAAGTGGTGTAGGTATAGCACGAATGTTGAACTGCAATTTGACAACATTAACATTTATCTGGATATTTTTTGATGTTTTATAGTTGTTTTTATTTAGGAGTATTTTCATTTTAGTCACATAGCGCCTGAGGTAGTTTTTTAATACTTAGTTTAAATTTGGTATAAGCAAAGCTAGAACTGTCCATCATGAATAACAATGTTTAACATTTTTGTAAATGTAATTGAAGATTGCCTTTACATTGGAGAACAGATCTTAGATGAAGATGTACTCTGTTTGTCCTTACCATGGATATATTGTATAAACTTTGGCAGGGACCCAAGGAAACCCTTCCTCATCCCACTTCATCTGACATGGAGAAAGGAGTAGCTATAATTTCAATAGTATCTGCTTTCTCTCACATCAGCAGCCAAAGCAATAAACTTTCCTGTTTCTTTGGCTAGAGGCCCAGAAGGTGCTCTTACTAAGCAACTCTATAGGCAAAAAATGTTTGGTTTTAATAACACGATGTCATATTTTTCTTTAAGGATATCCAGATGTTTTTGTGAGTGTGCCCAAAAGCAGCTTCAATTGCAGTGTTGTAATTTTTACAATTACAAAGCTCAGTGCATTTCTATTTTAAACATATTTTTTGTCTCATTGCTGATCTCTGGTCGTTACAGGTATGCAGCACTTCCAAGTGTGAATGTCTGCTCCTCCTTCTACACATTATATTTCCTCGTACTGGGTAGTAGGTCACTACTAGAGACTTACAAGCCAGCTGAAGGAACTACAATGTGCATGAGGGGAGCAAGTTTTCAGGCTTTTGACACACCCAGAAGTGTCAGAGACCTCCAGCATAAGGGTGCTTTCATACAGGCAGTCCGTTTAGGTCTGCCTGTCAGTTTTTCAGGCGGACCTGATCGGAGCCTCCATTCACCCTTATGGAGCGGCAGATGTCAGCGGTGACATGTTCGCTGACACCCGCCGCTATTTGATCCGATCCTGTCCTACAAATCCAGACGGATGGTGACCCTATTTTCCATCTGTCTGGAGGATCGGAACGTATAAGATCGGGTGAAAATGGACAGCCGATTTCCCTGTAGGGAAGAGCAGGACTCTGTCTGTCTCTGCTCTGCACAGTGAGCAGAGATTCACCTGTCATCTGTCTGCTCAGTGGGGATTAGCGGAGCGATCCCCCGCTGAGAAAAGCAGAGTCCGCCGAGCAGACCGCCCATGTGAAAGGGCGAGTTTTTACAGAGTTTTAGGATGCACAGGGTCAGAAAGGGCTTAATTAGTTTTATTTTCTTTGGCTTAATTTGGTTTGTGGCCTGCAGTGACGTGTCACTTTACCAGTGCTTTTACTAAGATCAGTATGAACCATAAGGACCCATTCACACCAGTCCATTCCACTGCATAGCATTTAACGCATGTGTATTGCATCACGCATTAACATGCGTTGTGTTAAAGTGTTACTAAACCTAAAAACATTTTTTACCTTAATGCATTGGTTGCATTAAGGTAAAACACTTTTTCAGTTTCCCTGTGCCCCCCTTCCCCTGTGTGAAGAGTAAGAGAGGGGAGAATAGATCAGCGCTGTACACGGCTGCATTTATTCTCCCTTTACTTCCTCTTCACACAGCATTCGAGAAGCAGCAAGAACCATTGGCTCTTGCTGCTGTCAATCAAATGTTGTGAAGAGGAAGTGGGGGGCGGCCCTAAATCCTGCTGTGTAAGTCTATGGAGCGCGGCTCCATAGACACACAGGTTGGGAGCGCACAGACTGCGCTTCTCCCCATAGCAAGTAGAAGAGTAAGAAAAAGAGGAGGAGCCAAGATCGCTGCCAGGGACCCCAGAAGAAAAGGACCGGGGCCACTCTGTGCAATACCACTGCACAGAGCGGGTAAGTATAACATGTTTGTTATTTTATTTAGAAAAACAAAAATAAGACTTTAGTAACATTTAAGGCAGCCCATTGATTTGAATAGGCTGCCTAAGTTGCAATACAATGCAACAAAAGTGGTGCTTACAGCATTTTTGGCAACATAGCACATCACAATGCAAGGTAAAGCATTAGGCAGAGTCCAAGCTGGGGAGACCGCTCCAGGTGAGACTGGGATCAGGTGTCGGTCGGATCCGCAATCCAGGGTCACATCAAGCAAGAAGGAATGACCGCACTTCCGATGAAATTCAAAAAATGAGTGTCTTTATTCCACATCAATCAAATGGCAAATTTAAAACATACACACTGTGAGTGCAGGACAAGGTGGTAGACGCGTTTCACGACTAGATATGTCGCTTACTCATTACCCATGATGAGGTAATGAGTAAGCGACATATCTAGTCGTGAAACGCGTCTACCGCCTTGTCCTGCACTCGGGGGGCCGGATTTAAAGAAACTGCAGCTTCAAACATCTATGACGTGTTTCAGTTTCTCCGCTTTAAAATCAATTAACTAGCGCTGCGGCGAATTGGCTAGTGAAACAGCAATAATGAATTCCGCTGTCAGCGGTATTCACTTACGATCGCGGCTTCGCAAATGAGCATACTTATGTCTTTGTGCTTATAGCAGTTTCACATAGCGATGTGGGCTAGTGGATTAGTGCACACATCACGTCTGTAATTCATCTCCCTCTGCTGTAGGTTTGAGGCTTACCATCTCCACCTAACTTTTTTATTTTCTTTTTTTGTTTATATTTCAAAAATGTAAAGGATTACATCATATATATTGCTAAATAATGTTACACTCAGAAGCGCTTGCAAACTTACTGCATTTTAAGCGATTTTATGATCTTGTCTGTGTGTCGAATCGATCTTATGATTGAAAGTAGCAAAGGCAAGTGACCAAACCTCTACACTACTTCAGGTCAAGATGAAAACTCACAATTTTACCATGGTCTTCTTCCCAGATTCCATACAATGTTTAGTACTTTAGCTATATGTGCTTTTTAGCCTTAACACACTCCTTTTTTTTCACCAAACAGCTTTATTCTGCACAATAGCTAAGTGCTTTGCAACTTCACTGCAGTTAACAACGTCATGGGTTCAAATCCCAACAATCACTACACTTGGGATCTCTTTTCACTCTCATTTTTTTTAGAGTTTTTTTAAACTATCTTGAATTTGGGGGGGGGGGGGGGGGGTGGAGGGGGGGGTGTCCTACCCAAATTTCAAGCACATTAATGGAACCAACACAATTTTGATTTTATGAGTGGGATCCTAGTTTTCTCGAGATGCAATTCTTTACATATTTACCATGGTTCTTACAATTTCTTGACCAATAAACATAGGTGTCTGATATTGGACTCTCTCCATATTTCAACAACACAGACCCTCATAGTCCAACATTACATTTGCCTCACACCTCAACACAACACTGTCACATCCCTACTCTACATTCCAACCCCTCACATCACCAGTACAAGCAGCATGCAAAGTGCAAAGCTCCGGCCTTGGCAGCTTAATGTGCCATACACTAAGAATTTTTCAAGACTTTTTCCTGTAGACTTAACCAAACCATATAATATGAGGTCAAACCTCAACACTTTCAAATTGTATGCAATCAGGCAGGCCCTTGCACTACATAGAAAATGTAAATCTGAAGGATAAAGTCTTCTCTAAATCTTACAGTGTGTATGGCCCTTTTGTCTGTAGGCACCCACACCAAACAAAAAACACATGTTCCATTCAAAAGTCTTTATTTATTCTAGAATTACAGCATAAGGAGGGATGCAGCAAGATAATATTGTCAGTCTCCAGTCCGTGTGCCTTTACAGCGCCAGCCCACGATCTTTGCTCCATGGCTACGGGATTCTGATGTCTTCCCCAACTTCATGCAGAGTTTGGAATCCATTCTGCACCTCTACCAGCTCATAGGGGACAGGCATGGCCAGGTTGCTGGTCAGCTTCCAAGCCACTTTGGAAGTTCCAGGGTGTTCATGTTGGTCATCGATGCTGCTTTTGGCCATGTGCCTTACCAAATATCCACTGACGACAAAAGAAGATGAGTGGAGTCCATCAAGGTGGGTTTCTACCAGCTACAACCGCAAGCAGTACCACTCCTGGAAAAATAAAATAAAGGATAAGACATTTCATTATGAAAATCACATCTTAATGCCTGTTTGCTTCATTCTGAACTTCATTTAATTTCGACATCACGAGTGAAATAACACATTTTCTGCCAACTTACACAAACCAGAAATCATTAATGCAAACATTTGAATACACACCTGTGACGCCACACAGCCCATCACCACAGGCTTCTCATGGTACATGCCATGATTCCAAGATGTTCACGTTCTGGAAAATTAGAACACCATAAGATACCAAGCAGCCGTTCATGTTATCAATAACTACAAAGGTGGCATAGACACAACTAAACACCTGCCAGCTCTTCTCAGCCCTTTCCACTATTCACAATACCAACATGTTTATGGTTAGAGGTGCATGTTTTTGCTCAAGTAACACAATTTTGCCAATGTTGACTACACTTTATCTACAATGGCAAGTGTCATTGGCAGATGATAATTACCCTCTGTCTCCCTGTGAGTGGCACCTCTGCTAACTAGCAAATTAATACACATGCCCTATCTTGACCGGTTACAGTACTTACATGTAAAGTGGCTAGCAACCAGGGTATTCCGGGTGGCAAAACCTGCAGCGGTGCTCCGCCGCCTGGGGGCCGCTGGCTGACGGACCTCTGGCTCCCTCTCCTCCGTCAGCTCCCAAGATTCATCCGCACATGTTGTGCAACACGCAGCACGCCAGGATGATCTTGGAAGCCTTTGTAGGAGAGTACAGGAGTTCACCCCCAGGCCGGGCCAAGCAGAGAAACCGGGATTTGAGAAGACCTATGGTCAACTCGATGATACTCCGGCTTCTCCGCAAGGCCCTGTTGTAATTCATTTCTGCTCGGCCCTGGGGGTACCTGATTGGAGCCATCAGCCACGTCAGCTGCGGGTAACCAGCATCCCCTGAAAAAATATACATTAGTTCTTCATATCATGTGACTTTAGATGACTCCTCAAAATGGGAGACAATTATGCATTTTACTAAACAACCTGCTCGTCTGTTTGCAAAAACTCATATGAAACATCTCAACTCTGTCTAACTGCCTAAATCACTAATACAAATGGGAAAAAGGACACACAAAGTGGTGTGTTTCTCTTGCAAGTTCCAACTTGGCCCCTATTTTGTTCCTATTACATTAGCCTAGGTCTTACTTCTGGAATATATCTGCAACTAGAGTGAGGAAACCAATATTGACTCACTTATGCAAAGTACTTTGGGGATATGGCAATACCATTGGAATCATTTGTAGGTTTTCTTTGGGTGGCTAGAGGACACCATTTACACATTGGTTAACCACCTTCATTTGACTCAAAGACAACTCTGGAAATCTTTCTTTTGTGAGCTGCTAAGCTGCTGATCTGGTTGTGTGTGAACAGCCTGCCAACTCCTAACACATCCATTTTAGGTAGGCTTTGCTTAAATCAGGGTGTACACCGATGTAGCTTATTCCTATGTCTATGTAATCTTACAGTTTATGTTGTTAAGACAAAATACTTTACCAATAAGCCACCCTTGGGGCATTTGGCCACTTTCAAACGCCTCGTACAGAGTACTGGTTCGTAACATACTGGAATCATGGCACGACCCTGGGTGACCAGTGTTGACACTCATGATGCGCTGTTTGGCGTCACAAACTAATTGGACGTTCAGGGAGTGGTACTGCTTGCGGTTGCGGTACTCCACTTCGTGGCTCCTTGGTGGCCTAATGGCTATGTGGGTGCCATCGATTGCCCCTAGTATTTGCGGCATGTGTGCCCGCAGGTAGAAACCCAACTTGACTTCATTCCACTCATTTTCATTCTGTGGCCAGTAGATAAAATTGGGCACTATATCGACTATGGCATTAATGACCAACATGAACACCCTTGAAATTGTGGGCTGGCTAATGCCCATGATACTTCCCGAAGTGGCTTGGAAGCTGCCACGCCCTAAAATATACAAAGTGGCCAGCAATCTGGCCATGCCGGGCACTGCATGGCCGCGCTGTGTGTCCGGTTCAATTTTGTCTGATATGAGCTGGTAGAGGTGGAGAATAGTTCCTCGCTCGAGCTGGAACTTCCTCCTGACATCAGAATCCCGCAGCTTGTCCAAATAGATCCTTGGAGCAAAAATGCGTGGCTGGCGAGGTAAGTGCACACGGACTGGAGGTGCTGCTGGAGGTGCTGCTGGAGGTGCTGCTGCTGCTGCTGCTTCCCCACCTTCTGCTGCCTCCTGTGCTAGGGCCTCCTCAAACAAGGCACCGATGAATGCCAACATTGCACCATCTAATGCGTCTGGGATATCGTCCTCCATTTTGAACGCGCAAATTTGCGAATGCGCAGATATATATAGAAACGGCCGCTAATTATCACACCTGTGAGCCAGCTATAAAAGGAGCACATGGCCAATATGGCTGCTGGATGTTATAGATCAATGTTTCTTATGTGCTAGCAAGACCCTGTGACCCACAACGTACATTATCTTGAGGTAAGACAATTGTATCTCTCTCTCCCAAAAAAAACCCCAACAAATTCTCTCTCTCTCTCTCTCTCTCTCTCTCTCTATATATATATATATATATATATATATATATATATAGATCTGTCTGTTTGTGTGTTCTTGCTCACCGTTATTGTTTACTGAAGGAGAGAATTTGTACTTATCTTGGGTGTGCTTAAGTTGTCTATGGTGAATCCCCTCCAACCCACAATAGCTTGGGAACCCCTCAAGTGTCTTTTAATCATTGGCAGTTGGCCCCATGTGCATGTGGTTTTGACATGTGTTTTCTCATGTTTGTTAAAGGTGTGCAGTCTAGATTTGGCATCTAAACCTGCCCCCTTACCTTCCCAGCTTGCAAAGACACCATTTTTGCTTTCCTGATAACTGTAATTTATTATGTGCACGTATGTAGGTCATGCGATTTCTCATGTATGTTTAATGTTTGCAGCCTCCTTTTGCCTATAAAGGATTACACCCCCCCCCCCCACCAAGTCAGTTTGTGCCATTAGGTAAGTGTTTGGAGGGCCTCGTGTGATTTGTGCCCATATGCGTTTTCTTATGTGTTTTTTCCATTTCTTTGCAGCCTCTTGGGCTCTTTTGCCACCAACACCACCACCACCACCACCAAGTCTGTTTGTGCCATTAGGTAAGTGTTTGGAGGGCCTCGTGTGATTTGTGCCCATATGCGTTTTCTTATGTGTTTTTTTCCCATTTCTTTGCAGCCTCTTCTGCTCTTTGACCACCAACACCACCAACACCACCAAGTCTGTTTGTGCCATTAGGTAAGTGTTTGGAGGGCCTCGTGTGATTTGTGCCCATATGCGTTTTCTTATGTGTTTTTTTCCCATTTCTTTGCAGCCTCTTCTGCTCTTTGACCACCAACACCACCACCACCACCAAGTCTGTTTGTGCCATTAGGTAAGTGTTTGGAGGGCCTCGTGTGATTTGTGCCCATATGCGTTTTCTTATGTGTTTTTTTCCATTTCTTTGCAGCCTCTTGGGCTCTTTTGCCACCAACACTACCACCACCACCAAGTCTGTTTGTGCCATTAGGTAAGTGTTTGGAGGGCCTCGTGTGATTTGTGCCCATATGCGTTTTCTTATGTGTTTTTTTCCATTTCTTTGCAGCCTCTTCTGCTCTTTGACCACCAACACCACCACCACCACCACCACCACCAAGTCTGTTTGTGCCATTAGGTAAGTGTGTTCTGTAACTGTTCACTAATTATACTGTATATGAAGAGCAATCTGCAAATCATGTTTTTTTCTGTTTTCTCTTTTGTCATTTCAGATTTAGGCATTTGGGGCTCTTTGCTGCTGCTGGACAGCCATATTCTCTGCCCACCTCGTGCTCCCATGGCCCCACCCACTGGAAGGCTGAGGAGAAGGGGCAGGGTGGCCAGGGGGGGCAGGGTGGCCAGGGTGGCCATGGGGGCAGGGTGGCCAGGGGGGGCAGGGTGGGCAGATCGTCTGGCTCTGGTGTGAGGGAGGCTCCAGCTGTATCCATGAGGGAGTCCACCATCCCCATCCCGGAGGAGGAAGCCGGGGGAGGTGGTAACACACCAAGTGGACAAGCTGGCTCTTCTGACAGTAGTCCTGGAGAGGGTCCGTCCACCGGAGTCAGCTTGTCCACATTATCCCGGCTTCCCCGTTTCTCCCACAATCAGTGCTGTGTCCTGGTTCAGGCCTAAATGGCCAGATATGAGGCGATACATGGGACCAGGGCCGCGGCTCACTCGGTAACAGAGAAGCGCAGATTGTGGGATGAAATCCGGGATGCTGTAAATGCACTGGGTGAAGCACCTCGCCACCGTGACAGTGTGCGGAAGAAGGTCACCGACATCTGCGCGTCCGTTCGGAAGAAGCTAATTGCATGGGCTGCGGAGGGTCTTTATGACCGACAAGGTCGGCTGGATGAACGTGCACGAAGTTCTCTCTGGGATTATCAATTACCTTTCTTACAGATCATAGGACCCGATACCATCTTTTCCAGAGAGGACTTAGATTCGGATGCTTTGCACCGAGGTAGGATATTATCTTGGATGTCAATTGTGTGAGTTGTTTTGAAAAGATGAACTACTATCCTATGTGTGACATGAATAGAATTTGATACTTGCCCTTCCAATTGTCCTTTTTTTGTTTTCCCCAACCTGCAATTTGTTCATCTGTAGCACGGATCTCAGCCCCTCCACAGCCCATGCAGCTTGGCAACCCAGACGGACTGACGGGTGTTGACATCAGTGCTGACCCTCCTCCTGGTAGGTCCCATATCATACTGTGCCAAACAATGTAGATGTATATTTTATTCTTTCCAAGATAGCTCATATTGCTATGTCCTTTACAGAAGATCCGCAGCAGGGAACACACCCAGTGCAGCAAGGCCTGGAGGAAGGTGTTGGTATGTCTAGCAAATTAATATATTTTTTTTAATCTTATTAACCCCGTTAACACACATGTTTTTTCTTTTGAAAGAGTCTTGCCTTTTAGATGTTTACCCTGCAAAACACCGTTGCCAGCATTAATGGGTGCCGTCATTAGTAGGCAGACCAAGCCTTCTTAACCTTTGGGAGGGTTTAGCAAGTGTCTTATGAGCCCAGGAAAGCACTTTTGAATGTTTGGCCTCAATGCTTCATTCCTGAAGCTAGGAGGGCAATCTGGCCATAATCATTACTGCCTAAGGTTATGTACTAAACATGTTTTTTTTTTTTTATTTTTTTTTTCAAAGAACATCAGGCCCCTCTTGACGTAGCAGCTGGAGTTGGATCAGGAGCTGGCGACGATTCTGCATCCAGTGCTGTGGTATGTGATATAAGGGAACAAGGTGCACATGTAACATTTCAATGGTAGTAATGATTTTGGGCTAGATGTGGCTTACATTGTGTGTGTTAAATTAGTGCTATGACATTCTGACGATGCACCAGCACAAGAGTTCGATCTTGAACATCAGGGAATTATGTTATAATTTGGTGTGCCACTAATGTTCCAAAAACATCCAGGACCTTTAAAGTCCGGCCAGTCTTTGATTTTCCAGGTCCAAATTCATGTGTATCGTTTTGTTGGGTTGTCCTGTAGCCGATTGATGGCGAGATTTTAGACAACATACGTAGATGTAGAAAGTCATTGGTGTATTTACCAAAAGCATAAACAACCTACCACACCAGGGTTAATTGGGAACACCTTCATGTCGAAACTTTTTTGCCTTTGTCATATTAGTCCTACCAATATAATATGTACCCATTATCAGAAGTGTTGCTAGCTTGGATAATATTACAATGAACAAGTACTTATTAGAAGCACAAACTTTTCAACGTTCTGCTTGGGGTGTTAAGTTGTCAAACTAATCTGAACTATTTAGTCATGATGTTTGATAATGATTTGGTCTATTTCTTCT
Organism: Pelophylax lessonae; assembly: GCF_965119305.1. Taxonomy (NCBI): domain Eukaryota; kingdom Metazoa; phylum Chordata; class Amphibia; order Anura; family Ranidae; genus Pelophylax; species Pelophylax lessonae. The sequence continues at coordinate 191,589,047 of NC_138772.1, read as the reverse complement.
GCTTTCAGGTAGCCTTCGATGCAGAGGGATTGTCACCTACCCAACCTCGTCCATCTATGCTGGATGTAGCCGAGAGGCTGCTTGATGAGTATCGGATCCAAAATGAGTTAAGGAGGCGTACTCAGCAATCTACTGAGGTAGTACGTCTGCTCGGGCTCATACAGGAATCTGTAGCAACAATGGTACAGGTTCAACAGGATATGCGTAACAGCTTGGTAAGTTTAGCAGACCAGCATCAACGGGATCGGCAAAGTGTTGACACTCAGGTGCTGGCCACACGCCAATGCCTGTTTGGATCTGAAGATGCCCCATTGGCAGAGCCCTCCCAAACATCTCACTCACCTGCCACTGCAGGTTGTGGTAGTGGGAGGGTAATGCCAGTGTTGGCCACTTGTCAGGCAGCTGGGGATGGGATAATTCCTCCTGTAGCCACTCCTAGCACTTCACACTCCGTTCGGACTCCCACACCCCTCAATGAGCAATCCTCCTGCACAACCTCATTGCGCACTGGTTCCACAATGCCCTTTCCATTTGACTACACTCCCTACACACCTTTAGAACTTCACTCCTACCCAGGCCATCACCCTTTGTCAACAGCCCCACATGCCATTTCCCCCCGCACCGTGGACCACAACAACCAATCAACCACCACTCCCCACACATCTTCACAACCCTTGCACCACCAACAGCATCAAATAGCCTCGGGGCAGCAGCTAACAAATTTACTGGTAATGGCACACGTTCCCCAAATTCTTAGGCTGAGCACAGAGCAAATTGGACTATTGGCACAAGATCTTCAGTCTGGGACATTTCCAGGGTTCACCACCCTGCATCAGCAGCAGCCTCATGCACAAGATCTGATCATAATGGGCCACTATACCACAACTCTAAGGCTGACCCAAGAGCAGATGGGACTATTGGCCCACCATTTGATGGCAGGAACCTTTCCAGTGTTCACCACACTGCATCAGTCACCACCACCACCAACTTAATTTGATCTTTTTTTTATTTATTTGTGTTAGTTTTGTTAATGATTGTTACATTGGCCAATTTGTGGGGCCATTTTTTTGTTTAATTTGAGGGTGGCACAATATGATTTATTATAGTGTTTTTTTTGGTGATGCAATTAAATTTTATGCAAAATGATTAGTTTGTGTTTGATCTTTGTTTTTTTATGAGTGTTGGTGGCCAAGTAATGGCCCTGGTTAATGTAGGCATTTATACACACGTGCTTCTCTATCTCCAAACATATGATTTCATTTAAATTTGGAAAACTCAATGTTCACATAATGACCCAAGAAAAGGTCTCCCTTCAAATGTAGCTTCAAAACAAGTCTCAAGGATAACATAAACCAAAGCCAACATGCTAACAATTACAGACCACACCACTCGACTAAACAAATACGACACAAAAGACATTCGATGTGTACACCAAAAAGAAAACTTTGGTAAGAAAACATAAAATCTTTTTAATAACACATGTAGGTGTGTAACAACTTTAGCATAAAAAAAATATATTCTTAAAATATATAATGGGCAACAATTACAAATGTAACATTTCTTTGTGTTGCAACGTGCAACATAAGTAAAAAAAAAAAAAAAAAAAAAAAAAAAAACTAATATCTTTTTAAAGGTGTCACATTCCTAACGAATGGCTCCTTAGGGTCTGGATCCACGCCACAAAGCTGTTCCAAATATATTATTCGGTCTCCGCACCACCTCATATAATCCAGGAGGACCTCGTTGGTGAGGTGGGTGTGCCCTGGGTAGAAAAAGACATGACAATTAGTTTTATGCAAAATGATCCAAACAAGGATTGTAATTAATGTGCCTCAACAAATATGCTTAGGAGTCTATAGGTTGGCTTTTATCAACACTCTGAAGCAAATATGCTAAATTGCTGTTGTAAACCTTGAACTCAAACTTTCACAGCAAATTGTTCAAAAGGTTACATAAGATGGCTTGGAATGTTAGTAGCAGTTCCACCAAAGCTAAGTAAAAGGCTTTTCTTCATGTCAACACAAGCAATCATTTAGAAGAATGTAAGGTGTTTTGTGTTCAATTGGTCATCACGATACATGTGCACACATTTATCTCTATCACCTTTGGAATTTGTGTAGCGTTCTCTTACTGTCTATAGATTGAACCTGACACATAGTAGAGACTCACCCTTTGGAATTCTGAGGAACAGTTCTGGCCGGAGTAGATGTGTCTGCTCCCCTGATCTCCTTTCCGCCATCCCAGCTGTGTTAAGAGAGAAGAAAAAGATTCTCAACAAATGGACTCACGCTAACTGTAGGTTACGCAGTCATGAAAACGCTCTAACACCCACTCCTTACCCCTCCACACTTCCCTGAAAGTTTTATTTAGACATTGATACGGTGGTGATGCAGATTTGTACAGTGCAAGCGTCGTTCTTCTGGGTGAAGCTTGTAGCGTTAAGGATACGTACTCCCTGCTTTTGTGCTGATTGTGTTTCTCTGATGTTTTTTGTGCCTCAGCCCTGCCTGTTCTAAGTGTTGGTAACATATCATTTTTGGAGGGCTGCGGAAAACTAATCAGGTTAGACTTACCCTCTCTAGCTTTTTGGGGACGAGAGAAATCACGATCCTCCTTTTTACATGGCTCCTGTACACACCTCTAGGCACCTCCCTCCTGTTGGTTGACCCCACAGCAGGCAGCTTGCTATGGAGGCACATGAGATGAAGCCAAGCACCCTGTGCCTGTTCAGGCACTAGGCTGTGAGCCAGCCTTGCCCCCCTCCCTTCCTATGGTCTCAATGATTAGGAGTGACAGCATCAGGAGGCAATATTGGCATGCTGTCACCTCAGTTAAGGAGGAGGGGGAGTCTGTTCCAGACAAGTATTTGTGCAAAATTTTGGACAGTAAGAAAATGGTCCCAGTAAGTCTTAGGGGGAATATGCACACCTATCACTTGGAATACTAATGCATAGAATGCATTCACATAAAGAACCTGCTGCCTTTAGAACAACTTGAAGCCTGAGCGGGGACATACACAGTTAGCATTTCTCCACTTACTAAGTAGACACATTACTGCAAAAGCACACAACTTACCATCAACAAGGTTTGGTTGGCCCCCAGAACTTGATGGAATTGCCGGCTCAGGAGAAACTGCACAAAAAGAACACAAATTGTGAACTGGAATGTGGTACATTACCGAGGAAGAGTATTTATGAAAGATTGATAAACACGCATTTTCAGTGTTGACTAAATCCGGACATTAGTAAATTAACATGGCCCCCAAAAATTTCGAAGTACAAAGCACACCATTTCCAATGTAGAGAAACTAACACCAATTTAGAATAGGGTGGCTTGAGAAAGCTTAAAAATAATAACATGTCCTGTAATGCTCCCCAAAACCACCTTTCAAACATGAAGGTTAAGCAAGAGTGTTTCATGACCAACCTTACTGTCACATATAGCAAAACTGCACTTGCTTTGACTCCAACTTAGATTATCCTAGATACACATCATCCTAGCACACACAATACATGTGATAATCTAATTTTATGTACTTACAGACTAGTTCAGGGGAGCCACAAACATCATCCGGCTCCACCCCTGGAGTGGGGGAGGATGGGGGAGACCCTTCATGGGGGGATGGTGTCCCTTCATGGGGGGATGGTGTCGTATCTCCTAGAAACACAAAGACACAAATACAATCCTTGAACCAAAGCTATTTGATAAAGGCACACAGAAAGTAGTTGGGAAACATTGAAGGTAGTAGTTACAGTGGACTGGGTAAGCAGCGGCCCCTCTTCCCCAGTCCTCCACAACAAACATCCTCAATGTCAGCTGCTACATAACCCCAATGGCAAAATATATATATTACAGCCCTTATATTTCCCAGGACACATTGAACACCCAAACACATGTAGAATACTTACTTCCCATTTGAGGAGAGCCCAGGTCCTCGTCATTCCCCGAAAAATTGGCCTCTTCCTCCTCCTGGCCTGGATCCACATAACTTGGCCCTGCCTGAGGCTCCTCTGTTGCTGAAGCGACATCAACCACAAAATAACAAAAAAAAAAACAATCATTCCTCCAAGTTAGACCCCATACACAACACACCAGCACATCCACATTACTTACAGTGGGCCTGAGAAGGCTGAGGCTCCCGATCCTCATCACTGGTTTCTAACAAAAAAAAAAAAAAATCATAAAAAAAAAAAAACATTATATATTATTTATGGACACAAATAGGCAGTAACCTCTCATCATGCTAGCACCATACTCAATGCCCCTACAATTCAGAACATAAAAGTGCACTTACACCAATGAGATGCATTGACCATGTTTTAAAACAGGAGGGCACCATGCAAATTAAGCGGTCGCCTAAGGCCTCGCACCTACAGGGGCCTTGCGGCCAGTGGCGGAGCACCAACATTTCGAAGGGCGCAGTCAGGGAAATCTCCCAAGTAAAAGATTGCTTTCAATCCTCGGATCTAAAATTTGCAGCAGTGTGCTGCAGTCCCTTCACTGCGTCTGCCAGGTGTCTGTTGTCCGCTGACACTTACTCCTCCTTCTCTGACTGGGGATTGGCAGTCTGATCATGTTATCCTAAGATGTTGAGGAATCGGTAGGTGTGTACCTGCACCAGTAGGAAGTGACTGCCCGGTCAACTCACTCTGCTATCATCAGTTGTTGCTCTGGAAGGAGAGCTCCGCCCTGGACCCGGAACATACAGGTAACCAGGCCCAGACTTGATATTTTGCAGGCTGGTCATAGATTTGTGGTGTCTACTATGCAAAGGGGGTGAGTAGCCCCAGGGAAGTTGGAAGAGTCCGAAAATGGTTGGTGGAGGAGGAGGAGAAGAAGGCCCTGGGTGGCTGGGGGACAAGGAGAGGGCCCCTGGGTGTTTTCTAGAGGAGGAAAGATCCCCAATGACGCCAGAGTCAATTGCCAGGGAAGAGAGTGGAGCTGAGCAAGTCCTGCATATCTGACCTGAAAGCCAAACATGGTGTAGATGGAGCCCTTTGCCCTACACAATGACAGCACCGGAGGTGGAAGGTGAGTGGTAGCGGGTCTTTGACATTATATAGCATATGGACTCTGTCCATTATTGGTAGTTTTGTTTGGAGTTGTCCTTTAGATGTTTAACTCTGTTGTTTTTGACCCGAGCTGTGAGGGACTGAGGTATGACAGCCCACTATGCTGAGACTTATAGTGCCCTAGAATGTTGAGGACTGAGGAATCCTTAGTCCCTAACAGAGGGCACTACAAGTCTTAGCATAGCAGGCAGTAGTTCCTCAGTCCCCTACAGAGAGCAGTACAAGTCCAAGCAGGTAGCCTTCTGCAGTGGGACTTGTTGTGCCCTTGACTGTGGTGGACTGAGGAAGGGAAGTGTAAGGGGGTCTCTGTAAGCTCAGATGTATGGGGGAGCTTTGGTGACCACAGAGTTCCCTTTTACACCAGAGTCCCCAGCTTCCCCCCTCAAATAATGGTTCCGTGAACTCTCCTTACATCAGAGTCTTCACACTTCCCTTTTACAGTGTAGTAAGTCTGGAGACTCCGATGTAAAGGGGGCTCTGTAAAATGTGATTAGAGATTTGACATTTCTACCATTTTTTTTATCTACTTACGATCCACAATTTCGAGCTGCTCAAATGGCTCGCTGTCTCGGAAGGCGTATTTAAGTGTGGCCGTCCTCCTCCTCCCCTTCTTCACCAAAAGCACAAGAGGGTGCCGGCCGTCCGCTTTGGCTAGAAGCAGAAGAGAAAAAAGAAACATAAAAAATACGAATGTACATAGTAGTATTAAAGGTTGTGAAGTGACACTTGATGGAGGTAGGAAAGGTAGGAGCGAGAGGGAGGGGAGGGGGGGGGGGGGTGTTGGTATTAGTGTTGTTGCATACCTAAACACATGTCCACCTACCCAAAAAATTGTAACCTATCTGGTCACATGTAATGTATATTTTTACTTACCGGAGATTTGCTCCACAGCCTTTAGCAGGAGCCTGGGTGAGCGCCTTTTTGCATCACTCCAGGCCCGCTGCAGATCCACCACCCGAGCCTGGAACTGGAATCTCCGCCGCAGCCTCATCCGGACACGACACATCATCTTGTGCTTTTGGTGAAGATGCATATTGAGTTTATCATACCCCCAGAGGAGGAGGAGCTGTGGAAAGAGCAGTGTATGTTTGAGTCCAAGTATGTCCAAAATAGTACAGTCTTCCAAAAACATGCTAGGTCATCTTTGAGATATTGTAGAACAAAGAATTCCATTTCTGGTGATACATATACATCGATGTCCAAATCTACCTCCCCACACTGGTGATTTCCTCTACATGATATTGCCATTTTCTCAATTGGCCTTTCATTACACACCCAGGGCCGCCATCAGGGGGGGACAGCCAGTCACTGTATTTACAACCTTATTGCTGTCCATTTAGCAGGGTGAAAGTAACTTTACACACATGTAGCATAGGTATCAACTTTTGTCACCATGTTAAAAGGACAGCAGTATGGGTAGCATTACAGTGACTGTTATTGGTCCAGGCTCACTAAACTAGCCAATGCTTGGAAAAGCAAGCCATGCAGATTGCTTTTCAGGTCCCTTTTAACATGAGCTGTCTGATTGGGTGTGGCTGTTCATTTTTGACGCAGACCTGATAAGCCCCTCCATTCTCCTTTATGGAGTGTTATATGTAAATGGGATTGCTTCATTTGAGATGCAGATTTAAACTATGTATGGCCAGTCTGAAGGTACCCAAGTTGATTGATCGATCACCTTGAGGACAACGTACAACCAGTCTGTCAGATTTTACACACACTTATCGCTAGCATCTCTTGTAGCCACTAGCAATAATCACTGTGTTTTCCTGGCAGGGGCAGCACCGGGAGAACACAATGGCTCCGCAGGAGGGTTTCCCCTGTCTGTGTTGATGGTGGAATCAAGGCAAAATGTTTTTCCTGCAAGCCACGGGACAAACAAAGATAGTTTCTTTAATTAATCCATGATTTTTTCAAAATGGGAAAAAAAAGATGTTTGCTTTGTATATTCTTAAGTTTGCTACATAACTAGAACATGTAACAGTGTTATATCATTGCAGGAGATTTCCCCTCACTTCCTGTCTTGGTGTCACCAGGACAGGAAGTGAGGGAATCTCCCGGTGGGGATATAGCCAGCAATTCTTTCCTTTTATATATACTATGGACATTATAAGGCAACAATTGCAAGCTATTTCCCCACAGTGATATTCCCCCACTTCCTGTTCTGGTGACACTAAGACAGGAAGTGAGGGGAAATCTCATGCAATGATATAACCCTATTAGAAATTTGAGTTCCGTCTAAAAAGTATACATACAGTAAGCACTTGGTTTCCAAAGTGGCAAAATTCTGGAGGAGTTAAAACCCCATAGTGTGATCGGGGAATCTGACGCTGTGCTCCTACACTCCTCAATGTGTCTGTTCATTATGCTGTGCTGAATTATCCTTGATTCGCAATTCCTGCAAGAGTTGCACATGGTATGTGGGAGATGCGAATTTAATGTGGCAGAATTATCCACACAATCACACATAATCCTTTTTAAAGGTCCCCAGCAGAATTTGATGGCATAGTGGTTCACAGCAGTGCCATCAGATTCCAGTTAGATCTGTAAATTAACAAAGCAATGGGATCTGGGGGTTAAAAAAAAAAACAACAAAAATGACAAAAATCTTTCCCTTTGTTAGTAAACGCGATAACTTTTGCGCAAACCAATAAAACTACGCTTTTTGCGATTTTTTTTACCAAACATAGGTAGGATAAAACAAATTGGCCGAAAATGTTAAAAAATTTTGATTTTTACATTTTTTTTTTGGGGAATTTCATATAAAAAAATGTGAAAAATATTGCTATTTTTGCAAAATTGTCGCTCTTTTTTTGTTTATAGCGCGTGATCAAAAAATCGCACAGGTGATCAAATACCACCAAAAGAAAGCTCGGTTTGTGGGAAAAAAAGGACGTCAAATTCGTTTAGGTACAGCGTCGCACCACCGCGCAATTGTCCGTTAAAGTCACACAGTGCCGAATCGCAAAATACCCCCTGGTCTTTTAGCAGGAAAATCCTCCGGGGCTTAAGTGGTTAAGGGGATCCAGGACTATGACATGATAGATTACCTAGGCAAGCTGGCCAGCAACAAAAAGGATATGTTGCAGTCCTGGGTACCCTCTCGGTGCTCCCTAAGTTTGTTATCCCTGTCACTTATGGTTTGTGAGCAGTGTCATGCCAAGCTGAAGAAGCTGTGTCCTTACTCACGAGTGTATGTAAAGTGAATGTACTTAAATAAATATATATATATATATATATATATATATATATATATATATATAAATAAATATATATATATATATATATATATATATATAAATATATATATATATATATATATATATATAAATATATATATATATATATATAAATATATATATATATATATATATATATATATATATATATATATATATAATAAATATATATAAATAAATATATATATATATATATATATATATATATATATATATAAATAAATATATATAAATATAAATATATATATATAAATAAATATATATAAATATAAATATATATATATATATATAAATAAATATAAATATATAGATATATATATAAATATAAATAGATATATATATAGATATATAAATATATATAGATATATATATATATAGATATATAAATATATATATAGAGATATAGATATATAAATATATAAATATAGATATATAAATATATATATATATATATATATATATATATATATATATATATGTATACAGTAGGGAACAGGTTCACATGTAGGAACTTTCTATAACAGGAAGCTTCTATCTCACGTCTAATAGGCAGAAAGTGCATGCGCAGATCTGCAGACCAAAAGTTAAATGCACACCCGCTAGATAAGCGACACCCCCCCCTCCCCTCCTCTCCCCTCCTCTCCTCTCCTCTCCTCTCCCCTCCTCTCCTCTCCTTACCTTACAGATAAATGCCACAATCTCGTGTGTAAATAGCGCAGGAGCCATGATCAACCAACTTGCCGAACGAACTGTACTGTTTCCGGAAACGTGTGCACCCAAAAATAGTTTCGTTTCCGGTTGCATTTACAAATGTGATAACGCAGTTTTTTATATTAGCGAATTCGCCAAAAATAGTCACCTTACACAACCATTAAGCATATCTAACAAATAGACAAAACATACATTTGTGGCCACCAGAAAACTTTATTTAGACACATGAAGATATTTTGAAAAAACATTTAAAACATGCTCTTTATTACAAAGACAATACACAGCTCAAACATTTCACATGACATATTTTTGGCACAGTCTCCACAGTATACCATTGAAGCCACAGAATTGAATATTTTAAAGCAAAACACACTTTGTACAACTTTTCTAGCATATACATCAACAAAGAGCACATAATCTGAAGATACATGTGCAGATTGACAGAACAATACACAATTATGTTAACACCCAAAAATACTTACAGAGAGAGAGAGTCAAGTGCGCTATGTGTCTTTGAACATAACAGACAACACAGCAAAATCACACCTCCATAAATAACAAAGGCCCCCAAATGTTAACCATAAAGCATGTGACACACAATATATTTGACCTCTTGCTAGGCCAAATCTTTACTACACTCTGAGTGACCTATATATAATCAAGGGGAAGACACACCCAGTAATAGTTACTCCCAGGCAAAAAATTAACTGTGTGTGTCCTGTGTGTTTTGGAGCATGCTCATTTGGCAAAAAAAGGGAAATAGAAATGTGAATTGAGAAAATTCTCTCTTCAAGTTTGCTAGTCATTATTTAGAAGGTTTAAATACAGGAATACATACAATTACATGAGAGAGCGAGAGAAAGCGAGATATATATTTAGGGAAACAATTGAAACACCCCTTTTTGGAATTGGCAGTTGAGATTGTGAAGATTGAACAGATATGTAAGCCAACAATCTGACTCATCACTCATGAACATCCCTAATCTTGGCGTGGCAATTATATCAGGCGTTCTTATGGGCGTTTTTGCTGGCGTTTTCCCAGGCATTTTGACATGCATTTTTTGGCAAGGCATTTTTATATGAAATAACGTTAAAAAGCCCCAAAAACAGACTACAACACCTACATGTGAACGTAGCGCGTTTGGTGGCGTTTGGGGGGATTTGTACAGCTCAAGGATCAACTCCCAAAACAGCCAAAAAGTCCAATCCTATTCAGTTCAATGGCCCCTGTTCCCATGTGAGCATTTTGACAGCATGAGAAAAACACCCAACGCTCACAAGTGGACATGAGCTTGTTTAATGGCAGTAAGGACTGAGAAATAGCACAATCATTAGGGAGTCTGCCTTCCTGCGGTAGGTTTGTAAGTTCGAATCCAGAAGGAGCCCTCTGTATGGGCAACACTTGGAGGTCTCCAAAACTCCAAATGTTTACATCAATAATTTTGCTCATGTTTGAAAAAGGCATGTGTATCAGTAAACTTTTAATCTAAAGACATGAACAAAATACAGAAGATGCCACATAAGTGAATATGTAGCAATATTGTGAGTGAGCTAAAGCTATATTTGTTTGTTGGGCATACTTTGCTAATTAGCCAAGTATGGGGATATATATATATATATACCTTCAGTTAAATGGGTAGTCAAATGCTAACACTTGGCCATACCCATATGGAAGAAAATGTTGTTATATTTTAGAAAAACATTCTTTGTAAACACATAGAATATTGGCAAAATTGTGACATTTCCTTTATATTTGTGAAATGCTAATAACCTTTTTTGAAATATGTTTTACATCTTTTTTTGTTCTATATGACTACCCATTCCCCAATGTAATATTTGGTTGGATAATTTAGATAATGTGGAGGTTTTATATAAACACTGTAGATTTCACTGTTATTATTTCAAAGTTAGCAGGAAAGGTGTATGGAACGTGATGGTGTTTACTAAGGGATCCCCTGTTAGAAGTGTGCATGTTTTTCCAATCGGCCTGTTTTTTCCATTTTCTATGGGCGAGCCAGCGGATTTTCAATCGGTATTCAAAGAAGAAATTGCCCAAAATCGCGCTAGCGGAATTTTTTGAGCCTATTTGGCGTTGCGCATGCGCACATTTGCGCGTTCGCAGCTCGGGGCAGGAGGAGCTTTTTTACCTTTTTACACTTTTGCAGATATCTCTCTTTCTAAGTCAGTTTTTGAGATTTTTTAAAAGCTAGTCATCTCCAAATTCTTCTCCACACCTTCCACAGTGATTTGGGATTTTTGGGGGTACAGGGGAAAATTTGGCAAAACATTAGTCGAGCTTTTAGCTGGCGTGTTTTTAAGTCCCACTCTAACCTTGTAGCATCTTAATGAATCTCACAGTTGGCGTTATTTTCGGCCCGCCGTTCTTTGAATACCAATTTCAGACTTAAAAATTTGCCGGTTCGCAAAATCCCGCCGAAACGCCAATTCGCCGTACTATGAATCAGGCCCACAGTGTGTATGTTTTAAATTTGCCATTTGATTGATGTGGAATAAAGACACTCCTTTTTTGAATTTCATCGGAAGTGCGGTCATTCCTTCTTGCTTAAGGTAAACCATTACCATACATTGAGCTGCAATTAAGATCCACTGGGATTGTGCGCTTGGGTGTCATTCAGAATGTAACTTCATCACACCAACAGGCATAACAAGCAATATTACAGAGGACTGAGGTGAATGAGCATTGAGAGGAATGCAGCTATCTGTGCAATTGGATTAATAAACCTCTTGGTTTTTTTGCCCACCTTGTCTACAACCTATTATGGAACTTAGCAATTTCCCTCTCCTTGCTATTAGGTCTTCTGCTGATGTGTGTTTCAGTCTGTGTCTCTGCTCCACTTTTCCCTAAACTATTTGCATTATCTATCTGCCTTTTGTAAAGAAGTTTCTAATTTCTGCCTCCTGCAGGTTCAACGGGGTTAATTTTCTAAAGGCAAATAGAATGTGCACTTTGCAAAGTGCAGTTGCACTCTGCAAGAGCAGTTGCTCGAGAGCTTAGTAAATGAGCAGAAGCTCTGTTGAATTCCATCATCCAATCAAGTGCAAGAAAAAAATTTTGTTTTTTTTAGTCCCCTTGCATGTGATTGGGTATTTTTTGCAAAGTGAAACTTTACCTCATTTACTAAGCTCTGGAGCAACTGCACTTGGCAAACTGCACAGTCTATTTGCCTTTAGTAAATCAATCTCATTGTGTCCTCCTAACTCCTTACCATATTCAGGCTGCCAGGGTGAGACATAAGGTAAGTACTAAAATTATTCCTCCTCCCTGAGACTTCAGGCCAGTTCACACCATAGGAAAGCAGTCCAAATGCGTTCCGAATGCTTTTCTGCATGCACATTTTAATTTTATTTTGAAAATATTATATATTTATAATATATATATATATATATATATATATATATATATATATATATATATATATATAATATATATATACTCAGTATCTCACAAAAGTCCAAAAGTGTCAATATTTTGTGTGGCCACCATTATGTTCCAGCACTGCCTTAACCCTCTTGGGCATGGAGTTCACCAGAGCTTCACAGGTTGCCACTGAAGTCCTCTTCCACTCCTCCATGATGACATAACGGAGCTGGTGGATGTTAGAGACCTTGCGCTCCTCCACCTTACGTTTGAGGATGCCCCACAGATGCTCAATAGGGTTTAGGTCTGGAGACATGCTTGGCCAGTCCATCACCCTTACCCTCAGATTCTTTAGCAAGGCAGTGGTCGTCTTGGAGGTATGTTTGGGGTAGTTATCATGTTGGAATACTGCCCTGTGGCCCAATCTCCAAAGGGAGGGGATCATGCTCTGCTTCAGTATGCCACAGTATATGTTGGCATTCATGAACTGTAGCTCCCCAGTGCCGTCAGCACTCATGTAGCCCCAGACCATGACACTCCCACAACCATGCTTGACTGTAGGCAAGACACAACTGTCTTTGTAGACCTCACCAGGTTGCCGCCACACACGCTTGATGCCATCTAAACCAAATAAGTTTATCTTGGTATCATCAGACCACAGGACAGGGTTCCAGTAATCCATGTCCTTAGTCTGTTTGTCTTCAGCAAAATGTTTGTGGGCTTTCTTGTGTATCATCTTTAGAAGAGGTTTCCTTCTGGGACGACAGCCATGCAGACCAATTTGATGCAGTGCGTGGCATATGGTCTGAGCACTGACAGGCTGATCTCCCACCCCTTCAACCTCTGCAGCAATGCTGGCAGCACTCATATGTCTAATTACCAAAGACAACCTCTGGATGTGACACTGAGCATGTGCACCTCTTTGGTCAACAATGGTGAGGCCTTTTCTGAGTGGAACCTGTCCTGTTAAACCATTGCATGGTCTTGGCCACCGTGCTGCAGCTCAGTTTCAGGATTTTGGCGATCTTCTTATAGTCTAGGCCACATGTGTCAAACACAAGGCCCACGGGCCGAATCCGGCCCTCTAGGCCATTTCATGTGGCCCTTGCACCTCTCCTGCAGCTCCAGCCCTCTTCTGGTCCTCCTCCAGACCCTGTACTTTTTGCTTTCCAACAACACCTACAGCTTCTTCCCAGTAGCAGCACCAGATAAGGGGGCTGCACTGTGATGTAAGGGAGAGTGGGGAACTCAATTTCTGATGGTGGAGAGGCTCTTGGTGTCTGATGTAAGGGTAGGGGATGCTCTGGACATCTAGTCTTACAGATACAACCGTCCCTTTAGAGGGCAATCATGATGCTGATGCGCCCCCACGATTAAATTGAGTTTGACACCCCTGGCCTAGGCCATCTTTATGTAGAGCAACAGTTCTTTTTTTCACATCCTCAGAGAGTTATTTGCCATAAGGTGCCATGTTGAACTTCCAGTAACCAGTACGAGCGAGTGAGAGTGATAAAACCAAATTTAACACACCTGCTCCCCATTCACACCTGAGACCTTGTAACACTAATGAGTCACATGTCACCGGGGAGGGAAAAGGGCTAATTGGGCCCAATTTGGAAATTTTCACTTATGGGTGTACTCACTTTTGTTGCCAGCGGTTTAGACATTATTGGCTGTGTGTTGAGTTATTTTGAGGGGACAGCAAATTTATACTGTTTTACAAGCTGTACACTCACTACTTTACATTGTAGCAAAGTGTCATTTCTTCAATGTTGTCACATGAAAAGATATTAAATATTTATAAAAATTTGAGGGGTGTACTCAATTTATCTCATTTTACAATGACCTGATGAGTGCCTTGTCACTGGAGGAATTAAATGGGAATATCCCATGATCCAGGAAGTACCTCTATTCTAATCATTTGTGTTTGGAGGAGAAGAGAAACCATAGCTGCATATATATTGTGCCTGATAGTTCTATATGCCTACTTGATTCCTATTTCTGGTGAGTAGGGATTACAAGAGGGGAGCACGAAGAAGCACTGTGACAGCACCAGAAGATAATAACAAGCACAGACACTTTCTATTGCACTGTATATTGCACCTATGGACTTTATTTACTATTGCACTAGCACTTTTATGTAATATTGCTTACTCTATTTTCGCACCTGCACTTTCATATATTATTGATTATAATGCATATTGCGTTGTCATTTTGAAGCAGCTCTTAAATTGTATTTCATATGTATTTTATTTGTGTTTAGTATTTGAGGATTTAGCACCTTACACAATAGCAGCAGCTTGTTAAATTAGTTTGCATGTATATTTTCAACACTTTTTCCACTGCCATAGCACAGGTTTTTTTTCAATTATTTAATCCCACATATCATCACAATCATCCCCCTGAAAATTGGGGATTATTGCCATCCAACTGTTCCTACGTTTAGTGAGTGCTTGCGGCCTTTCTACAAACAATTCCCTATAAACTTCAGACAAGGGCTTCTTTGGCGATTCATCGGATAATAGTTGCTTAAAAGGGGAAGAAGTAATCTCTAAGGTTTCAGAGCCAAATTGTGCCAAGAATACATGCTGAAGCTGCAAGTAACAAAAGAAATACCAGTTCTGGAGGTGGTATTTGGACTTTAGCTGATCAAACATAAGGAGTCTCCCTCCCCCCATGATATCCTGCAACTGTTTCATGCCAACCCATGCCCACAAATCGGGATCCGGGATGTCACCAAAGTGAGAGAGTCTAGGGTTGAACCAGAATGGGAAAGAAGGTGGAGGAGCCAGACTATCAGGCTTCATCAGCACCTGCACCTTATCCCAGGCATGCAGAGTGCTGCACATTGACCCTCTCAAAAGAGAGGCCACCTGGGAACCCCTATAGACCAAATAATATAAACTTTCATAAGATCCCAGAAGAGCGGCCTCAAGCACCGTTGCTGCACCCCCATCATCATGTAACAGCCAGCGCCTGGCAACAACCATTTGACCTGCTAGGAAATATTTAAGAAGATCCGGTAGTGCCAGGCCACCCTGTCTGAAAGGTTCTTGCATGGTATGAAGCCCTATCCTGGGATGGGATGCTGGCCATAAAAAAGGAGATAAACAGACTATTTGCATGCTTAAAACATGAACAAGGAATCCAGATGGGAGAATTACGTAAAAAAGTATAAGGTCGGTAAAATTTGCATCTTAATAGGATTCACCCGGCTGATCAACGAAAGTGGTAAATGTCGCCACGCGTCCAACTGTGTCCTGGTCTTAATTAGTAAAGGGAGTAGATTAAGTGACATATAGTCTCCCACTCTAGGTGAAATACAGATGCCTAGATATATAAACTCTGAATCCCAAGTTATAGGGAAGTTTAGAGCAGCCTGAGTCTGGGATTCTGCATTGATGGGCATTATGCTAGATTTTTCCCAGTTAACCCTTAGGCCAGAAAAACGCTGAAAATGATTTAAAATCTCAAACACCGCTATGAGGGATGGGCCAGGATCCTGCAAAAAAAGAACAATGTCATCCGCATATAGGGCAGTGCACTCACGGATACTTCCTATCTCCAGAGCTCTTACCGCCGAAGATGTCCGCAGGGCAATGGCTATGAGTTCTATAGCGAATGCAAATAAAGAGGCGGAAAGTGGACACCCCTTGCCTGTACCTCTTACCATGGAAAACTGGGAAAGGGGTGCCGTACCAAGTCTAATGGGTGCCTTGGGACTACTGTACAGCAAATATATCCAGGTAAGAAACTGTTTTTCAACCCCATATGACGTAGAACCATGGACATATAGTTCCAATCCACTCAATCGAAAGCCCGCGTAGATTTTTGAGGAATAAAACCAATCTGGTCTATATCGACCAAAGTACTGATGACCTGTGATAATCTAGTGGTCAGTATCTTGATCAAGATCTTAAGATCTTGATTCAGAAGTGCAATGGGCCTATAGGATGAACATTCCAGAGGATCCTTGCCTGACTAAGGTAAAAGAACAACCTGTGCCTCCATAAGGGAACCCTGAAGTACCTTATTCTCTATACAAAAATGTAATAGTGATTTAAATCTTGGGACAAGAACTGCCATGTTCAGCCTATACCAGTAAGCACAAAAGCCATCCGGTCCAAGAGATTTGTGAGGAGGAACGGCCCGAATAGCTAATTCTATCCCTGCCTTAGTGATATCTGCCTCAAGGCTGTCCCTATCTGAATCTGACAGGAGGAGAATAGCTAGGGAGGAGAGCAATAACTCCAGTTCTTGTACATTGTAAGTTGGGATAGGCGCATATAGTGTTGTAATATTCCACAAAAGTAGCTAAAATGTCAACTGGATCCATAAGCACAGATCCCTGCAGATTTTTAACCACTTGCTGACCTGCTGCCGCACATATACTGAGGCAGGTCAGCTTTATTACGCGAAACGATGTACGCCGGCCACCCGCAATTGCTCTCCATAGAGGCAGAACGATGGTCTGCCTATGTAAACAAGGCTGGCTGCCTTTCTGTCACAGATGAACACAGGGATCCTGTGTTCCTGCTATTCAGGAACACAGATCTCTATGTTCATCTAGTGCGTCCACCCCTCACACAGATAGAAAGCATCCCCTAGGGACATACTTAACCCTTTGATCGCCCCTGGTGTTAACCCCTTCCCTGCCAGTGTCATTAGTACAGTAACAGTGCATATTTTTTAGCACTGATTGCTGTAGTAATGTCACTGGTCCCCTCAAAAGTGTCAGTTAGGTGTCCGATTCATCCCCCGCAATGTCACAGTCTCGCTAAAAATCGCCGATCGCCTCCATTAGTAATAAAAAAAAAAAAAAATGCCATAAATCTATCTCCTAGTTTGTAGACATGATAACTTTTGCTCAAACCAATCAATATACATTTATTGGTATTTTTTTTACCAAACATATGTGGCAGAACATATATTGGCCTAAAATGAAAAAAATTAAATTTTTTAATTTTTTTTATTCGCTGTGTTTTATAGCAGAAAGTAAAAACAAAACAAAAAAAAAAAAAATATATATATATATATATTTTTTTTTTTTTTTCAGAATTGTTGCTATTTTGAAGTTTATAGCGCAAAAAATAAAAACCACAGAGGTGATCAAATACCACCAAAAGAAAGCTCTATTTGTGGGAAAAAAATAACATACATTTTTTTTTTGGTACAGCATTGCACGACCGTGCAATTGTCAGTTAAAATAACGCAGTGCCGTATTGCAAAAAATGGCATGGTCATTGAGGGGGTACAACCTTCCGGTCCAGAAGTGGTTAATGCAAGGGACATTTGTCTGCACCCTCTGTTCTGCCACTAACATAGCCAGGAACTGGCCGTTCTTGTCACCTTGGTCTAATAAGGACTCAACTCAGTAAGATGTAACGCCAATTGACGACGGGTTTCTAGTAAGGCTGTATATATGGCTTTCGAAGGAGCAGAAGCATGAGCCAGCTTGCAACCTCTTTCTTTATCCTGCAGTTCCTGTAAGGCGGAGTTAAACGCCTTACGGGCCTGTTTTATAGCTGATATATAGTGAGCCCTCAAACAGACCTTAAAGGCATCCCACGCAACAGGAAAAGATGCTGAGGAGAGGTTGTTCTCCCAGGAGCTAGAAAAACAAGTGCCACCTGGAAGGACATCAACTCCACTTCCAACCACCCAAGACTCAACCTCTATGCGCCCCCTAATCCTTGATGGCAGACCAATATGAATGGACAAAGGGGTATGATCCAAGAGGCCCCCTAGCAAGTAATTGGCTCCCCTCAGCAATTGCCGCAGGGGATCATTAAAAATCAAAAGCTAAGTCTATCCTAGATGAGGACTTATGTGTTTTAGATAAATAAGAAAAGCTCAGAGTAGTAGGGTTCTTCCAATGACACAACTCTATCAGAGATGCCGTTGTCGCCGAGGAGGACAATTCCACAGAAGAAATCCTGGTCGGGTTAGATGAGTCCAAGACGGCACTTAATATGGCATTAACTGGTTGCTGACCACACGCCGCCTATTTACTGCAGCAGTGTGGCTCTCCCAGGCAAACCACTTTTTAAAGTGCAGTTGCACTCTTCAAGTGCAGTTGCTCCGTAGCTTAGTAAATGATCAGAAGCTCTGCTCCAATCATGTGCAAGCATGATGCTGTTTTTTAAATTTAACTTGCATGTGTTAGGTTGTTATTTTTAAAGTGAAGCTTTCCTCATTTACTAAGCTCTGGAACAACTGCACTTGCAGAGGTGCAACTGCACTTTCAAAAGTACACAGTCTATTTACCTTTAGTAAATCAACCCCACTGTGTTCCAGTGCGTTTTTGGTGCGTTTAGGTGCATTCCATAACAATCCAGTGCAGAAAAGAATGCAACATGTTCTACTTTTTATTTCTGGAACTGGAATGCACTGGAACTGACTGCACTGGTGTGAACTATGCCATTGAAAACCATATAACCTACTAATTATGCGTTTTTGATGCAGAAAAAAAATCACATAACTGCATGTGGTGTGAACTGGCCCTTAACCGGTTGCCGACTGCGCACAGTATATTTACTGCGGCAGTCAGCCCCGGCCAGGCAGAGTGACGTAGGTCTACGTCGCTCGCCTGTCACTGGGATTAGAGCCAATAGCGGGTGAGCGCGCGCCCGCCTCGGCTCATTCAGGGAGGAGTGCGAGCGTGTGACCGGCGGACCCGATGTCCGCCGGTCACTCGCCGATCGTCGGTACAGCGTGAAAAAGGCAGAGCGGCTTATGTAAACAAGCCGCCTGTCATTCTCCCCTGTGTAAAAATGAAGATCTTTGTTTTTACACCAATAGCCATGTCCCACTACAGTTAGAATCACGCCCCTAGGACACACTTAACCCCTCCCTGTCCAATACAGTTAACCCCTTCCCTGCCAGTGTCATTTTTGCAGTAACAGTGCATATATATACAGGGCCGATCCTAGGGTAACAGACGCCTGGGTGCAGAAATATTTATGGCGCCCCCGTGTGGGCGTGGTCATCTTACTAACTCCTCCCCTTTCCTAATGGGACATGGAGGGGGGTCTCTCCAAGGAACACAGAGAGGGCCTATGTTAGAGAGTCTGTTAGAAAGAGCCTCCACCAGGCCCCATTAGAAACTACAATGGGGTTGTATCATGGGACCTGGAGGAGGATCTCTCTAACAGAGGTCATCTCTGTGTGCATTTTAAAGTCTATGTTAGAAAGACCCCCCACCAGGCCCCATTAGAGACTACAACGGAGTCTAATGGGACCTGGAGGGGGGTTTATCTTACAGAGGCCCTCTCTGTGCCTATTGGAGAGTCTCTGATAGAAAGAGTCCCCTCCAGCCCCCATGAGAGACTACATTAGAGTGTCACCGAACAATAGAAAAATAAACAATATTATATTAATTAATAGCACTTTGATGCCCAGGCCCAAGACTAGAAGACTTCACTTACCTTAAATAATGGGTACTGGGGCTGGCTGCTGGTCCTGGGGCCTGGCTTCTGGGGCTTTGCTGCTGGTCCTTAGGTCTGGCTGCTGGGGCTGGCCTGCTGGTCTTGGGGTCTGGCTGCTGGTCCTCCTGATTCCTGGTTGCTGGTCCTGTATTCCGGCTGCTGGTCCTGGGGTCTGGCTTCTGGTCCTGATTCTTGGCTGCTGGTCCTGATTCTTGGCTGCCTGTCCTGATTCCTTGCTCCTCTGTGGTGTGCTGGGCTCTGTGGTGTAAAGCTCTTGTGTGATATCTCAGCGGGGCTGCGGCTGTCACTGTGAGAACGGCTCCTCCATAGTCCTGGCTCACAGACGGAGTGATATCACTAAGCCTCCATACAGGGCTGCCGCTAGAAATCCCAGGGCCCCATACAGCCTATTTGACAGGGCCCCCCCCCCACTTCCGGCGAAAATATCAAAATGATTACCCCCCCAATCTCTCTTCCTAGCACAAATCCCTCCCAATCACCCTTCCCAGCACAACCCCCTGAATCCCTCCACAAATTCACAACCCCATCCCCCCAGCACAAATTCCCCCCTCCTAGCACAAATGCCCAAGCCCCGCTCCTAGCACAAACTTTCCCCCCAATCCCCCCTTCTGGCTCAAATCCCCCAAACCCTCCTACAAGCACATACCCCCCCCCCCCCATTCCTCCTTCTATTAAATGCCCTGTCCCCCAAATCCCCATTACACTTTTACACTTTCTAGCAACGAGAGTTGCCAATCCCTCAAACATCCCAGGCATAAATTATTTTCCCATTATTATTTCTGTAAGCCCCCCAAACCGACAGGGAGAAACCACTACTAAGCCAGGAGGGGGTGCACTGTGTTGTGCTTTCCCCTCCTGTCTGAACAACACACAGCATAAGAGACAGGATCGCTCTTACATTGCATCAAACTGTACACTCACACACACCGTTTGATTACCCCCCCACCCACATTTCCTGCTGTCGGGAGATGAGCAGCCTGTGGAGAAGGTAGGGGGTGGTAATCAAACTGTGTGTGTACAGTGCGATGCAATGTAAGAGCGATCCTGTCTCTTATGCTGCATGGACGAGTGTTGTTCAGACAGGAGAGGAGAGCCCACGGAGCACCACACAGCGTACCTCCTCCCACGTCTTACCTCTCCACGACTCCACCACTTCTCCAGACTGCCGCCCCCGTGTCCCAGCTCTGAGGGTGGGGGGGGGACAAACAGCTGAAAGCCGGCAAGAGGGGGGAAAACCCGGCTTTCAGCTGGTGGAGGAAGAGGCAGACAGTGCATCGCTCTGTCATTGATCCCTCTCCCCACCAATCCTCCTGCTGCCCGGGCCCCATACAGGAGTACTGGCTGTACCCCTCTGATGGCGGCCCTGCCTCCATATACATGAGTTCTTTAGAGCCCATTCATATGTGGTGCAGACGTGTAACCTGTGCAGGGCGCTCTGTTATCAGCACAGGGATGTACGGGTGCTGTGTGCGTCCCTGTGCCAGCGTCCCATTCATTTCTATTGGCACCTGCATCTGTGTGTCATAGAATACAGAGACTGTGTCCATGCAGTCTTATGTCCCAGTAGAAATGAATGAGGTGCTGGCACTGGGATGTGTACACCTCTGTACCCCCCGTGCTGATAAAAGACAGCCCAGCATGGGAGACACATTGTTTGCACCCCTTGTTAATAGGTGCTTACTAAAAATAGAACAGCTGTCTGCACAGCCATATCAGGGACTAAAAAGCCTGAACTTTTTACCTGTTAGCTGAGTAGATTGTGGTAGACTCAGCAGCACAGAGATAGGAGGATAGAGAGCACCATTCAACTTTGCTGTACAGCTAGAGAGGAGGGGGTCAGAGGAAAGGGCACAGGAGGAGGGGGGGGGGGTCACTACACAGAGGAGGAATGAGCTCTGAGATCGTCCAGAGCAGGGAGAGATAAAAACAGAAGGCTGGGGGGGAGGGTGCCGATGTCCCACGGACATCAGGAAACTGTGAGAGAAATCAGGAGTGATGAAAAGGATTAGATAGGGGAGGGGAAGCCGCTGTTCAGAAGCAGGAAAGTTATACAGTGTGCATCTATTCTGGAGTCATCAGGAAGCACTGATAGTCGGAGCTTTCCATCCTCACCTGCCCCGCCTCCTCCACTCTGTCACTTGGGGAATAGTACAGCGCGCTGTGCAGGCAGGGGGTGGGTGATACCATCTACTCTACATGTAGGTACATAGCTGCTCTCTGTCTCTTACATTCGGCAGCATATTCTGTGCAGGGTTGTACCCATCAAACTGCGCCCTCTTCCCATACTGGTCCTGCTCAGTACTATGTGGAGCAGCGGCGATTCAATGAGAGGCAGAGTGGTGTCATCCTCCCCCCGTGGACACCCTGGTGCGGTCCGCCCCGCCCCTCTCCTCAGCTCACAACTGCAATGTATATAGCAGCTCCGAGGCTGCAGTGAGAGACTTGCGGCCAGGAGAGGATAGTGCGCCCCCCACCAGGCGGCGCCTGGGCGCACTGCACCCGCAGCGCCCGCCTGGGATCGGCCCTGTATATATAGCACTGATTACTGCAGTAATGTCACTGGTACCCCCAAAAGTGTCAAAAATGTCAGTCAAGGGTCCGATCTGTCCGCCGCAATGTCGCAGTACCGCAAAAAAAACGCAGATCGCCGCTATTACTCGTTAAAAAAAAAACACCAAAAATGTCAAAAATCTTACCCTTTGTTAGTAAACGCGATAACTTTTGCGCAAACCAATCAAAATACGCTTTTTGCGATTTTTTTTTTACCAAACATATGTAGCATAAAACAATTTGGCCGAAAATGTTAAAAAATTTTGATTTTTACATTTTTTTTGGGGGGGAATTTCATATAAAAAAAAGTGAAAAATATTGTTATTTTTGCAAAAATTACGCTCGTTTTTTGTTTATAGCGCATGATCAAAAAATCGCACAGGTGATCAAATACCACCAAAAGAAAGCTCTGTTTGTGGGAAAAAAAGGACGTGAAATTCGTTTAGGTACAGCGTCGCACGACCGCGCAATTGTCCGTTAAAGTCACGCAGTAAAAAATCGCAAAAAAAACCCTGGTCAGGAAGGGGGTAAAATCTTCCGGGGCTTAAGTGGTTAAAGCAGAAATATGCTCACCAAACAACATTGTCTTACGTTGTTCCTTCCCCCCTCCCTCTTCCACAAATACTAAATATGTTTATTGTTTTGATGACCATTTTTCTTTTTTTTTCATTTTTGACTTACTTCACTTCCGGGTTTTCAGCCTAGGGAACGCCCCACTGCCTCCTAATATTGCTACAGTATGACACAGCTATTTCTAGAGGCAGTGTTTTAATAGGCCCCATTTTTTGAGTATGCACAGTGGATGTCCGCACATGCACACAAATGTACTACAGTACCCATCCACCAGAAGCTGGCAGCATTTGCGCTCTTGTCTGGATACCCACCATATATAGATTTGCTGGGGTTTACTGCATCCCAAATGCCTGGAAGAGACCAGCGGTGTGTCTGGATAGTGTGTGTAGAAGAGACCAGCGGGCAATTTTGATAGTGTAAGCATGCATCTTTTTTTAAAAAAATGGCAGCTCAGAACAAGGGCAGGGGGAGGTCATTTGGCAGAAGTTGAGTTCTGCTTTAACTAGCATTTACAATAACAGGGAAACAAAAAAAAAACGCTATCTAAATGTAGTGGTTAGTGAAAAGAGGATTTTATAGTGCTAAAATAAAGCAAATCACAGAAAGACTGTACAAGTAAAGCTCATCTATCCTATGTGCAAGCTGTTTTACTCCTGCAGAGATGGATGGGAAAAGCACTGTACATCCCAATGAAGTGTTCCCAGTGGGTAACTGGAGCCCTCCGGGTACAGCCTACCTCCAGCCACCAACTGAAGTTGTAGCTGTATAGTAAGGGGCAACTGTTGATGGATTGAATGGATATATGTCTTTAGAGGCAACTCCTGTTTGTTGACATAAGACATATGAGTCACCATGGATATATTGTGAAATGTCTTACTGCCACACTTTAGCCCATCCTCTTGCCATTTTACAGCTCTTCTTAATTGGAAGGACAGTTATGGTACTTGCACATTGAGACATTTCAGTCCCTTGGATGTCCCATGCAGTTATTAAAATTACAGGAGACACTCCACAACAGAGCTATAGAAGAATGAGCCTCTTATAGAGTGGTCAAATCGGGCATATACACTCCTCCTTATATCGGCAGCAAATAGTGGTCAGCCAGGTTCCCCCCCTTGACAACTGAGACACTCAGTTGTCGGGCATGGTTCACATCTCCACGTAGTGAAAAATTACATTCCTACATGCGTTTGTTTTGCGTGTTTTGGAGCAATTTTACTCGCCACACATAGGGCAGCCCATTCACTTGGTTAATGGACAGCACTGCACGCACCAATCGCTACTGAGAAGCTCCAAAACTTTTTTTTAAGCAGATTCATTTGAGGCTTAAGATCACTCTGGTATCAGGAAAAAGGGGGAACCTGGCTGATCACTATTTGCTGCCGATATAAGGAGGAGTGTATATGCCCGATTTGACCACTCTATAATTTGAGGGTCGAACATTTCCGGTAAGAGGCTCATTCTTCTAGAGCACTATGGTGGAGTGTCTCCTGTAACCATGACCCTTCTCTTGGGCATGGGACTTTTTCCTTTCCCCTTATGGAATGTTCTAATTGGGATCATTACGATCTGCATTATGATTATTGGACAATTGACTGACCATCATTTGTTTTGGCGCTGCACCCCATTTCTGTTATTATCTTTTTTGGATCTCAGTCTTATCCATTGGTGCTGGCAGCCTATTTGTTATATTTTTCTGTGAGACTGTGTGCAGATATCCTGTTTGTTTTTAGTTATTAAAATTGACCACATGAAAGTAGGGGCATTTTATATATCCATTCATGTTGCGACTGAATAAAGGAGGAAGGCAATTTTAAAAGTGTTTTAGTGGAATATTGTCTGTGTTTATGATTTTATCATAATTATATTGAATAAAGCTTTTGTAATGTGCATTGGCCAAACGGAGAACTGGTTTGTAGGAATTAGTATATTTCCTAGGTATTTCTTTTTATTTTAGGGATATATCAAGGAGATTGAGTCTAAATCAGGTTCCTTAGTATGAGTTTTTTGATAGATCGCTAGAGATGGAGTGCGGTAAACACATTTTTACTTACAGAAAAGGGTATTGAAAAGCAGCTTTTAAAAAATATAACATTTGAATGCGCAGGATCACAAAATGTTGGTACTCTACTTTGTACTTTGTACTGTACATAGAATCCTTAGCCTAAAGCTTGCCATACATATCAACATCAAATTATATTGTATTATCTACAGTATCTCACAAAAGAGAGTACACCCCCTGTGTGTATGTATATATATATATATATATATATATATATGTATATATATATATATATATATATATATGTATATATATATATAAAATATAAAATGTGTTATGTGTTTTGTGCAACGTTTTGAATTTCCCTCCCTAGTTCCGCTCCCATGCAGCATTGCTGCTGCAGGGAACGGAACTAGGAAGTCATCACACCGACGGACGAGCGGCGGGACTCTCGGCTGGCGGTCACAGCAATGAGAGATCATCGCTGGATCGCCAGGAGAAGGTAAGAGACACCGCTGCGCTCTCTGCACATCTACCCCGAGCGTGACTCGGGGATACCGATCCTGGACTAAAAAACTCACCCCGAGTCACGCTCGGGATTACTGCCAGGGAGGTTAATGAATTTAGAAACCATGTTTACTCCATATATATCCATTGGCCTCATGTGTTCACCTCATTTAAAGTCCCAGGGCGAAATTTTGTTTTGTAAAAATGTAAAAACTAAACTAATAGTTTATCATATTGCAGCAGCATCCACACATGTAGGACATCCAACATTAGAGGTAATTTTTTGTTCTTTCAAAGCAAATACAGCTTGCACACTGGCTCTGACTAGTATTACAGCATTCACACTTCTTTATTTTCTCTCCCCTATGCAGCTAGCATGACTCCAGTGTTGACAGAGAGGGGCAGGAGGGTTGTCAAACAAGGCCCAGTGTCCTCCTTATCAACCAATGAGGTCAGGAGTTGTTAGGACACTGGTGGGTGGCCTGCACAGTGCTGAAGGTTGTAATGTTGCACAATGAAAAACTGTGGCTTTTTGTAACAAAAAAGCAGGCTTGATCCACCTGCTGGCTTATACACAATTTTTGGCCAATTTTTAGGCGTTTTTCCAAGGTACCCCTGAAGAACCGTGAAGGCAACCAGGATGAAAAAGGCTATTTTAAAGATACTATGTAGACTTTTCAATACACTTATTTCACAATATCTCCTTAGTCCAATCTTAAATCTGGTGAGGGTGCCCTGATATTCCTGAAGTGCACAGTATTATTTTAAAAAGTCTTTTTTTGGAAACTCCAGTGTTGCTGTGATCATGATTAATTGAGAGATAAGTGATGCAACGGAGACAGCTGTACCTTCCAGGCACACAAAGGTCACTCTATAAGCACATACTAATCCTACCTTGAGTTTGATCACATCTATCTATAGAGTGCACTCCCTGCAGTAAGAGTAAAAGAAGGTGTTTGGCATCAATACATCCCCATTGCCAGCCATGATAAGTATTGAATATTGACTAGGCCTACCAGCCAGTGATGAAAGAGTAGCTGGTGCAGTTTTTCCATGCAGCCCACACATGGAAAACAGCACAAGAACGAAGCTTCTCAGTGGAAAAAGTATGCAAATCCATCTTCTGAGCTAATATTTCTCTCAGATTACACTGCATTTTCTAAAGATCACATTGGCCAAACTATGCAGCAGAGTGTTTAACCTCTGATGTACAGGATACACAAGAGGGGAGTCTATAGTTCTGCAAATTATGGAAGCAATTAGAGATTGTAAAGCACCATTAACTTCCATCAATGAAGCAGTCCGCATAGATATTTCTTTGATCAAGCAGGATCTGCAAAACCTTAGAGAAAGAACATTTGATGCTGATCATAGAATGAGTAATTTGGAGAAAATGGCTGAGTCTATAGGGAGAAAAATGAATTAAGTGCTTAAACAGTTAGTAGCCCAGAAACTGAAGCTAGATGATCTTCGAAAAAGATCTAGAGGGAATAGTGAGCAGTTGTTGGGGTTGGGGGATCCCCTGTTTGAATCAATTCTTGAGTATTTGCTTAAAATGTACAGTATCTAAATTCCACATTATTTAGATTTTTATTTTGCAATAAAAGCATATTTAGCACACAAAAACATCAAAACCAGAGATGTTTCGGAGACAAAATGGCTTCCTTTCTTAGGATGACAGAAGCTGCCGGAGGCCATGCTAGGGACATTTATGCTCTCTGTGTTGGTGATGACTGTCGATTGCTCAAGTGAAGGTCCAGTGTAATGACAAGCTAAAATATATTTCCTGACAGACTTCCATGGCATCATACGTCTGGGTAGCCCCGCCCTCGCTCCTACCCCATAGGACCACACTACCTACATTTTCAGGCTGAGCCAGAGGCTGCATTCTTTTTTTGTCCTCCTCACTCATAAGGACAATTTTGTATGAAGTTTCCTACCTTTTAGAAGACGTGGCAACTGGGGTCTCACGCCGGACAGCCGTATGGATATTGGGAGCGTCCTATGGTGTCCAGTAGTTCCAGGATGGCTCCATTAGTCACCAAATGCCCGGCTAACAGCAGCGTGGTGAATGGCACACATGGGCAGAAGACTGACACCTGTAATAATGTAAGCTCTGCCAATGGCGAGCAATTGCGCTAGGTAGGATGCTCTGCTAAAAATGGGTGACGTCTAAAGCGTGCCCAGCATGACGGTGTGCTCTGCTGTTCCTGGGATCCGGGTCGGCCTATGGGTGCATCGATTGCTCTGTGGACGAGGTCCAGGATACATGGGTATGTTTGGCTTGAGGTCAGCAGAAGGGACCAAGAGCCATGTGGGCTGCTAGGGATTGTGTTATAAAATAAAAATAAATTAATAATAACCAAAATGAAAACTTATAGAGATGTCTATGCTCTGATGTGCATTGTAGAATTTTTATCAAAGTTTGGTGCAGTTGCTTTTTTTTCCTGAACAGATATCTGTTTGTTTTAGCAAGGTATTTCTTTCTGTGTTGGAGGCTCTGTCTAATGAAATCACTTGTGTAGAAAAGTCTGCTGTGGTAGTGTTTCTTTAGCAGTGGTTAACCCTTTCACCTAGGAAACAAACAACTGTTACTTTGCCTCTCTGAACAGCTTAAGAAACTTCAGCAGCTGCAGTTTGTATTGGGAAAATTATTTAATAAATTACTGCATGGCTTGAGTAGCAATTGTACATGTTATAATATTTATTTTTTTACTAATGTGGAGTTCTCCCTTAAACTTACAGAGATTTGTTTATTTCTGCAGCCTTATACCTTTTATGCCTTGTCTGTTCTATGCAGGTTATAGCTGAAGGGGATCAGTGTCCTCCTTACTGATACTGTTCCTGGATTGTCAGTCCTCCTGCAGGTCTCCTAAAGCTAGTGTATGAAAAGCTGACTAATGGACACTTGCTATTAAGCATCTCCAGATCTACTGTACATGTAATATGCGCACCCTAAACTGGGCCTTTTCTGCTCATGCCTTGGCTGGTAAAACTCTGTATGAACTTCCTGCCTTGTTCAGGCATACAGGGACCAAAATGACAGCGACCGTTAGGTTGCCACGGGTAGTCAAGACACTCTTAAGGAGTCTGTTACAACTCTCCCTGTGCAAGCATCCTCTACTCTGACAATGTCAAGCTTTTCCTTGCAGGACCAGTCAATTGGCTAATTTATCTCTCTTCAAACAATTCCTAAAAGCAAGATCTTTGAGCAGGTTTTTTCATAACTCCTTTGGTAGGCTGCTAGGATGCCTACAATAGCAGAGGTACCTGCAATGCAAGTATTTAGCACTTCCAAAAGAGTGGATTGCCTTTTCTCCTACGATGTTTAAGCTACAATATCATTCTTCAAGAGGGGTGCAAATTGAACAGAAGGACAGAGCAGCAGAATGTCTTTGTCAGCACCTTGCAGTATTGGGTTGCTCAAGTTCAAAACCCAACCAGGACACTTCTACCTGCAGTGCAGGATGTCAGATTAAGGCACTTATGGGGGAGCGGTTTTCCAGCATTATGAGTCACCTGTTTGGTTGATGTGGCCTTCATCAGCTTAGCTGTATACCAGTGGCGTAACTAGAACCTTCAGGGCCCCGATGCAAAAAACCATGAAGGGCCCCCCTGACCCCCGGATGGGGCCCTTCCCTCCCAGCCCAGTGGCGGAATGTCAGGGCCATTTGCAAGTGCGATGTTTGTGTGTTAGTCCTGCCACTGGTGTCAGTCGTTTTATTATTTTTATTAATTTTTTTTTTACAATAATATTTTTTAAATATTTTTTTTTTTTACATTTTTTTAGGAGCCCCGTTGGGGGGCTTTGGTGAAATATCAGGAGTCTAAACAGACCTCTGATGTTCCACCTTTGAGACACAGCTTTCCATCTCCTTCTCTGAAGCCTCAGCTGCACAGAATAAATGGATAGGAATAGCTCTGTACAGAGATTCCCATTCATTCACATACTGAAGCATTATAACACAGTTTACTATGTTTCAGTTATGAATAGACAGTCGGTGATCAGTATGGATCACTGACTCTCCATTCAGAAAAGGCTTCATCCTGACAGATCCCCTGCAGCAGCCAGTGGGAAAGAAAAAAATATACAGGGGATTTTTTTCCTGGTGTTTCTGTGGGGAAGCCCACTGAAATTATTTTTTGCTGCCTAAACGCAGCACGCAGCTGCGCAGATATGAAAAAGGGCTTGTTCACATGTGAGGTTGAGGGGTGGTAAAAAGCACACACTTTAACTGTGTTTTTACCACCCCCTAACTGTTAACCCTGTAGCTGCAGAGGCAGCAGCTGGGGGTGGACATGCTGTGGCTGGAAGTATACCCCCAGGTGAATGGGGCTGCACTACAACCACCCCACAACTGTGTGCATTGGAAGCAGTTGCAACATAGTGATGATACATTTAGGGGGTTAAAACAGGCGGTGAGGAGGCAACATAATGCCTTTTTACCGCCTGTCAAATGCCTCTGAAAAGCGATATGAGCATGGATCGCTTTTCAGAGGAATGGCATTTTCTTGCTATTACTATGAACAAGCTGGAAAAAAAAAAACCACTTCTGATTGTACACATATAGGGGGTCAGGATTAAAATGAATGTGCATACATACACGCATGTAAACACACATGTATGCACATACACACACATATTCATAGTCATATATAAGCACATATATACACACACACATCTATATAAGCATACACACATATTCACACTCATATATAAGCACATATACATTCACACATCCATATACAGTTTTTTTAAGGGGTCTGTTACTAAGACTGTGGCAATGTTTGCAGTAATTCTCTTTTGGCCAAACAGGTCTTGGTTCCTGCCTTTGATACCAGGGTATTGGATTGTGGTCCTTTCTCTCGGATGAGATCTTCGGTCGTAAAGAGCAATATTCCAACTTTGTTCATCTCTTTCACTTTCTCATCCTGGCAGGAAGAGACTAATCAGCCTTGGCTGTTTCTCTGAGCTAATATCTATACATTCTACAAAATTATTTGAATACAGCTTGCTCAGTTTGGGCTGCTTTGTTTTCTTTGCTTCAGTCCTCTGTTCAGGTGCATTCTGGACTTCAACTGATCCTAAAGCTCTCTTAGAGGGCAGATCTCTGCAGTCCCTGTCATATCCAATGTCTCCTGGGTAGACTATCTCTTACTCACCCAATACTTTGGTGGGGGGTTGCATCTGAGACTCGAAGGAGAACCAAGTCTCTCTAGGCAGGGTTTACTTCGTGCACTGGGCTTCCTTGCTGGCTCCAGATGAGCTCTTTTTTGCAGTCCAGGCTTGGTAAAGACTGAGCTATAAAGACATACACTCTAAGGGCTATCTCTTCAGCCAGGAAGTTTTCCAAGATCACAGATTTAAGCTAGGAAAGATCCTTTGGTGACTTACAGGTTCAGATGGGATCCCCACTAGTCCAGTTGGAGTAAGGATTGAGCTCTAATGTCCATCTCTCTAGGTCTACATCCCCAGCAGGAAGCCTGACCAGAATCAGGGCTCTTAAAGTGGAGTTCCACCCTAATTTTATACTTACCTCCATCTTCTCGCTCCGGGTCACCTGAAAAAGAAATGGATAATCACATTTTTTTTTTTTTTTTACTTACCTCGTAGCAAAGAAAATATACTTACCTTACTTCCTTCTTCCTCCTTCCTCGGCCGCGGTCCGTCGTCACTTCCTGGCTCTGCAATGATTCCTGGGAGCTGAACGTCATCGCTCCCAGGAATCATTGCGCCTGCACCGGCCCCGACGTCAGTTCCGAGGCGCGTACGTCATCCCCTTCTAAACAGCTTCTGGGCATGCCCAGAAGCTGTGGAGGGATGACGCGCGCGCACCGGAAGTGACGGCGGGGCCGGCGCAGGGCATCGAGGGACCGAAGAAGGCAGAAGAGGACGGCGAAGAGGATCTCGCTGGCTTCAAGCTGCCCACATCTGAGATGGCAGCGCTGGACAAGACGTTTTCAAGGCAAGTATTTGTCCTAACAGGTAAGTGCAACCCGGGACAGATCAGAGGCTAGCCATTATGGAATGTACTAAAAAAAAAAAATTCCAGGGTGGAACTCCGATATAAAGGCCCCTTGACAGATTGGTGCTCCAGATGGCATCTCTTTCAGTTCAGTTTTTAATAAAGTCTCAGTCATGAAGACACCCTTTCTATGAGTTCTGTTATGCTCAGAGTTTTAGAACATATTTGTCACTTTCTCTAGCAGAGTCAGCGGGACGGAGGGTCATCCAGAATTTTTGCTGGATGGGTCATTCCAGCTAGTTATTAGTCTTATAAAGCTTGGGGCTTGGTTTCTATGAAAGCAGTCACCACACATTCATCCAGGAGTGTGCAGGCTTTGTGCGCTCCCTGTGAAAGGGCGCCAGGAATAGTTGGAGGATGACATATCTTCCATTAAAGCCTCGTACACACGCAACGAATTTCCGCCGACCGGTCGTCCGTCTTTTGTCCAGAGTGCGTGTCTGTTGGTTGGAATGTGCTCTAGACTGCACATGAATTTTCCCGTACGACAGAACTCTATTTTAGAAGTGATGTCATGTGTTGGATAGCTTTCTATGTGTTTTTTCATCTCTGAGCATGCCTAGTCTTGCTCATAAGATTTTTCCCCATCGAAATCTGTACTAATGATACGAAAATCTGACGTGTGTTGACGGACAACAAATATTATATAGCCTGCACACCAGAATTTTTTCGGCCGAAAAGTCGGAGTCGGTTGTCGGAAGCACCATACTAACAAGCCGAAAATCGGCAGATCGGTCGTCGGACGAAATTTCCCGGCCGAATTTCTTATCGTGTGTACGGGGCTTAAAGCTGTTCTGGCTCTTTGCGGGGTGTAGCTAACTTCCTTATGCTGTCAGTATCTATCCATAGGGTTTGTTGGCTATGATTAAACTACTATTCTGACATCCCACCCTTGTTTTTTGGGCTAGTTAGTTCCCAAACGTATGCAGCCATGGAAGTCTGTCAGGAAAATGGAAAATTTACCATCAAATACTTACTGTAATTTTCCTTTGCTGATGGACTCCATGGTAGCAGAGATCCCTCCCAGAGTCATGAGTAGGCTAGTTACGGAACCCGGCCTCTGGCTCAGCCGGAAAATTTATGTGGGAGTGGGGTCCTATGGGTTAGGAGCGAGGGCGGGGCTACCCAAACGTATGCTGCCATGGAGTTGATCAGGAAAGGAAAATTACGGTAAGTATTTGATAGTAAATTTTTAGTTTTTTTCCAATAGGCCCAGTTTACACTAGCTTGTAAATTGGTGTGTGTTTTGTGAAAATGGAACATGCTGCATTTAAACACGCAACAATTACAACACACTGCATGTATTATAATGCATGGCACCACACTGTATGCACATTATATAAAGAAAAACTGCGTATTTTAGCTCCTGTTGTGAACAAAAAACCCAGTAGTATGTTCTTACCTCAGTTTTTGTCAAGCCTGTGTTTTTCAATAGTCTATACTAGAGCAAAAGCTAGCTGCCTTATGTATTTGGATTTACTAGTGTGGACTGATCTTTTGACAAAAGCAAACAAATCTTTATCCATAGATCTTCGCCATCTGGCTCATCCATGACGTCATTTTGGCGCCAATGCGCCGACGTTTGAATTTCCGATCTCAGTGTATATTAGACAGCCCACGGGACGGTCATGCCTCGGCGTTTACCGTTCCCGTGGGACTTCTATTTTATACACTGTCTTGGCGTTGGACACACAGAGCAGGACTTCCCCTCGGTGGATATTGAGCACCATGCCATCTGTCTGGGTTTTCTCTTTCGGTAATACTTGGCTTATCCCCCTATACTTTATACTTTTGATTGTCTATTCACTTTATTCCTTATTATGTAATTTCCTGTCTCATTTTTCTCACTCATTTTCACCCTCACTCATCACACTTTACTTCCCATTCCCCTCTTCCTTTGGGTATTTTTTCACTACCTGTCTCCACACCACCAGGTGTTTCCTATTCACTTCATGGGTCATGGGTCTCCACACACCCTCTTATTCCACTTTCACCCACTCTACTTCCCATTCCCCTCTTACTTTTGGGTATTTTTTAACCACCTGTCTTTATACCACCAGGTGTTCTATTCACTTCATGGCTTTTTGTCTGTCTCCATACACCCCCTTATCCCATTTTCACCATTTATTGTCTCATTTTTATCTTATTATTTCTGCACACTTCATCTTTCCAACTATAATACTTTTTTTACTCGTATACATCTGTACTTTAACATATACTTTTAACATATACTCATTATACTCCTCTTACAGATATATGTATACGGTGCTGTACTCATGGCTCTTGTCATTCCAACTACCTAGCCCACACATGCCATGTGTGCGACATGTTCCACCTGGCTCACCTGCCTGTGTGCCCTCAGCTCCAGTCTCTATGCCATTCTGCATGCCACTATGTAAGTTTTTGGGAGTTATGCGGTGTAATTTTTTCCCACCCTTTCTTCCCTCTATCCCTTTTTCCTCCCCATTTTTCATGTTTTTGATATTTTTCATCTTTTGACTTATCCTTATATGTGCTTATATTTCCCATTTTCATAGACTGCTAACAAACATACATCTACTCCTGATGAAGTGGCGATTTGGGTCCATGAAACGCGTTGAGGCTATGATGTTTGTAAAATACTGGATTACTCTATTACCTGGAACCTCAAGTTCTTTTATATTTTGCATACTTTTATTACCCTTATATTATTGGAAATCAGCCCTATTGGATATCATTCATTGTATTTGGGGAGTGTTTACCTTTATTGAATTATTTTTGATCTGCTATGTATGTTTTATCAATATTTTTTTATCAATAAATGCTATTGACAATTTACCTGCCGACCCCTTCATGTCTCTCATTTAAAGTCCCAACCTCCTTTTCTTTGCAAGAAGTCTGCCTAAGATACAAGTCAGATTTCTGGCATCCCCTGCAACAAAAATGTCATTTTTGGAGAGATACTCCCAATAGGAACATGTCTAAAGGGATGCAGGCCAAGCAGCTTTCCTCATTAGTGCTCTGCAGCTGCCACAGCTGATAGATAATTATGAAACCACTCTCATTTGACCCACTCAGCACAGAGGCACAGAGGAACAAACAATGATTTCTTCAGAATAACAAAAGGTAGGAATCTGCAATAAAGTTTGTTAAAATCCTTGCAATGAACAGAGATCACCCAGAGGGGAATGTTTTTTTTCTCAACAAAAGTGGAGTTACGCTTTAAAGCAATATGCCTTGAAAACAAAAAATGCACAATAAAACAAATGATCAGAAACTGGAGTCAATGTCTATGACCGAACTGTAAGACATCGCCTAAACGAAATGGGATTTTCATACAGAAAAGCCAAACAAAAACCATCATTGACACCTACAGTAAATGAAAAAAAAAAAAAAGGGTTACAGTAGGCTAAAGAAAAGCAATCATGCACTGTGGATGACTGGATGAAAGTGATATTCTGTGATGAATCACGAATCTGCATTGTACAGGGTGATGATGCTGGAACTTTTGTTTGGTGCTGTTCCAAAG
Organism: Pelophylax lessonae; assembly: GCF_965119305.1. Lineage (NCBI taxonomy): Eukaryota > Metazoa > Chordata > Amphibia > Anura > Ranidae > Pelophylax > Pelophylax lessonae. The sequence goes on along the minus strand of NC_138772.1, from coordinate 191,554,032 downwards.
AAATGTATGAAGGTGACTGCCTGAAGAAAATATGCACATTTCCACAATCATTGATGTTATGGGGTTGCATGTCAGGTAAAGGTTTGGGGGAGATTACAGTCATTTAATATTCAATAAATGCACAAGTTTATATTGAGATTTTGGACACTTTTCTTATTCCATCAATTGAAATTGCCCATCAGTGCCTCATCATTAGTGTCGCCTATCAGTGCTGCCTATCAATGCCCATCTTTCAGTGCCCATCTTTGACACCTATCGATGCCCATCAGTGCCACCTCTCAGTGCCCATCAGTGCCACCTATCAGTGCCCATCAGTGCCTCCTCATCAGTGTCCACCAGTGCAGCTTCATCAGTGCCCATCAGTCCCACCTATCAGTGCCGCCTCATCAGTGCCTATCAGTGCCCATCAGTTTAGCCTATTCAGTGCACATCATTGAAGGAGAAAAATTATCTGTTTGCAAAATTGTATAACAAATTATGAAATTTTTTTTTTTTTTCAACATTTTCCGTCTTTTTTTGTTTCTTTAGCAAAAAAAAAAAAAAAAACAAACAGTGGTGATCAAATGCCAACAGAAGAAAGCTCTATTTGTGTGAAAAAAAAATTATAAACATTTAATTGGGTACAGTTTAGCATGACCGTGCAATTCAAATTGTGACAGCGTTGAAAGCTGTAAATTGGCCTGGGCAGGAAGGGGGTATAAGTGCACAGTAAGCAAGTGGTTAATTAAAATAATTACAGTGCCATCATCCTTATACAGGGGTGCAGAGGTAAGCTGTGAAAGGGGGAAATGTGCAGAGGTGAGCTGTGGTCATGAAAGGGGGTAGTGCAGAGATGAGGTGCAGAAGAGAGCTGTGGACAGGGATGCAGAGGTGAGTTGTAGATGGGTGGGGGTGCAGAGGTGAGCTGCAGACATGTGGGGGGTGTTGAGATGAGTTGTAGGATGCACGTGAGTTGCGGATGGGTGGGGGGGAGGTGCAGAGGTGAATTGAAGACACGGGTGCAGAAGTGAGTTTTGGACAGGGGTGCAGAGGTGAGCTGCGGACAGTTTTGGATGGGGGTGCAGCGGTGAGTTGTGGACAGTGGGCGCAAGGTGAGTTGTTGTAGGGGGTGCAGTTAATTTGTAGAGTGGGGCGCAAAGGTGAGGTGTGCCTAGTTGTGGATGGTGGGGTGCAGAAGTGAGTTGGGGATGGTAAGGTGCAGTGGGGAGTTGTGGATGGTGGGGTGCAAAGGTGTGCTTTGTACAGGGGTGTACAGATGAGCTTAGGACAAGGGGCAGAGTTGAGTTGTGTGCAGTATGGTGCAGAGGTTAGCAATGCCCCTTTAGGACCTGCCCACTCTGCAATTTGTCCACACCGACCGTATGATGCAGTGCACACAATATGCCGCATCGGGGGGCCTTGAGGGAGTGAGTTTCTGTACCTATTCTCTGACAAACAAAAGCCCTGCCAATGCCAAAAATTCCATTGAGCTTTTACACTGTCAAACTTTTCCTTTAATTTCTCCTCCGGTGAGTCCCTGTATGGCTTGGGGACAAACAAGAAATCCCAGATCACTTCGTCACACCAAAAGTCTCTGAATTTCTCTATCAATAGCATCACCTCCCTGGGTGCATATGATAATCGTATCCATATTCAAGTGCCACTTTTTTCTGCAACCACCTCTGCATGCGAGATAATTGGGGGAGAGTCCTCCTGTTACCTCTCCCCTGTGGAGAAAAGGGAGTGCACACCCTTTGCATCATATGCTCACAGGCCGCATTCTGGTCTCTGGCCCTGGCAATATTTCCTGGAGGGGTGAGGTCTGGGATCCTTTCGACATATGCATCACAAAATCCTAATTTCTGAGCCAAGTCCCCTCTCTCTATGGCTTCCTTAGTCTCTTGGTCAAGTGACACTGCCACTTTAGGACCTGGGGAGCTGCTCCCAGCTTCTGACCCCCAGTCCCACTCAGTTTCATCTATGGACCCCCAATCATCGATCACTTCTTCTACTGATCCATATCTGTGTTGGAAAGATGGGGAATCCATGCGTACAGGGCATTTGTCTCCCTCATTGCTAGTGCTAGTAGGTGAGGCTTGAATTATTGCTGGTTTTTCAGGCTACCATATGCTAATGGCGGCAGATCCTGCCATGACCACTGAGGTAGTTCTGTCCTCCGGCCACCCTCCGATTACCGGTGCGGGCATGGATCCCCTCCCTATGGAACTCTGCGACCGAGTCCCACTTCCACATATTGAAGGCCCACTGACTTCTGGCAGGGCCTCCAGCTGCATCATCAGCGGCAACATGCCCCTCCCGCCTCAGCGGAGGAACTTGGATTTAGTCCCGATCACCTCCTGAGTAAGGCCTGATTCTCATGTAATAGAGAGCTTTTTGGGTCGGCCCTCACTCTTTTCTGCCCGGAGCAGCAGATAACCACACTGGACCCACGGCTGTACTCTTAGCCTAACAGTAGCACACTGAGGACATACCGCTTCAAGGAACTCCCGGCCGCCTCCCCTGCACAGCGCAATGTCGCCGTCCAGCACCATCTGGATACCGGTGTGCCAGACTAGGGAAGGATCGGGGGCTGGTGGATCTGCTGCTGGTTCTGCCTTGCAGAGTCATCACCCATGGTGGCAGTGATAGTGGGTACACTCTTCATTTCTCTCACAAACGACATGCTCCTCTCTCCTACACGTGTGTCCCGCACAGCCACACCCAAAGGAGGGAATAATAATAGAGTCCCCTTAGTCACTCCTGATTGGCTGGATGTTCCCCCTGTCTCCACCCTTTCACCATATATGGCAAAATCCTGGAGAACCCCCAAATGTAGCAATATTTCCAGGCCTTGAGCCTGATGTGAGTCTGCCATTGTTACCATTGACACTTCCAACACATTTAAGTTGTGAACCCAAGTGTTAGAATTGAGACATTGACCACTCCGGCATCTTTGGTTGGTTTTGTTTATTGTATTTTGGGGATGGGAGAAGGGAATCTGGCTCAACTAGATTAACTGGGACTTTGTACAAAAATGCCCTGTGCCGCTGTCTTGACACCAGCTGAATGCTGACCAGCGCTTCCTGGAGTTTGAAGATACGGTTATGCTGAATTTGTGCTGGAACTTCGACTTGAACTTGTTTATTAACTCAGAAGATCCAGAACTATAGAACACTTGACTCCTGACACTCAATCTAGCTCAAAAGTCACTGAACAGCTCCCTTCAGTCCTTCACTGACCGAGGTAGCTCCTTGTCACTGCTTGTGCCGCTGCAACTCTTAACTCTGTACACTGCACACATTAGCTCTTCAGGGCCCAACCGCTGGCGCCCCATCTACACTTCAGGGTCCTCTAACTAGGCAACCCCTCTAACACTTACGGGGTCCTCTGACTAGGCACCCCATTTACAGCTAGCTGATTCCTGGATCCCTGGAAGCTTCTCTGGAGTGGTCCCCTCTACATTTGGCAGACCCTTAGGGGCAGTTCATAGTACTCACGACCTTGGCAGGCTTTCTTGGAACTGAACCCCTCTTCCTCCTCTGATCCTCAGCACACCGGATCCCCTCTGCAGCTCAACTCAGCATTCTCTGGATTCCCAGGCAGCCACCTGAGACACCTGATTGGATTTCCTCCACTGCCCAATGAGAATCCTCTCATGGAGCCAGTGGGGAGACTCCCCTCTCAGCAGACACACCTGGGAGACATGACAGCCCAGCTGAAATTATGGCCCTGCTGTTAGGCAACCAAGGCCCACTATACTTTTACCTAGCACCTACCCTGTAGGGTGCTACAGATGTTTAACAAACAATCAGATTAAGAAGACATTGCAGGTGTCTAAAACAACAGTGGATTGCCTTCTACAACAATAATATCTAACAATTGTAAAGGTTGCTGCATGTTGGGTTCTGACTTAGTGTTGCTATTCGGGCTAAAAGTGAAATTTTAATAATTGCGATGAACGTGGCAAAATGTGACAGGCTATCCCATAATGCCCTGGACCTCAGCAGCAGCTATAGTGGCCGGGGACATACAGGGGCATGGAAACCTACAGTATGTGGGAAGAAACACATGGACACCCTGTTTTTGGTGACAGCAGTAGTCCCAACACACAGACAAGCAGTTTGCCTTGAGTCCTTTGAGTTCAGTTCACACTATGGCGTTGCAGTGGTGTGCACTGCAAAAAGAAGGACATGTGTCATTTTAAGATGCACAGTGTGGTGCAACCACTACACCACATTGGGTCACTCTGTGGTGCAAAAAAGATGATTAAAATGTCATTGTACGTAGTTAAACAGGTTGAAAAAAAAACAAGTCCATCTAGTTTAACCCATACAAAAAAATAAATAAATATTAGCAAAAATATGTGACGTGACATTTCAAAATAGTTGAGGAAAAAAAAAAAAACATTTAAACCGCAATGCATCATTACAATGCATTGGCACCAATCCCTTTACAGTGTACATCAGCAGCTAAAGTAAGGTTAACAATCTCTATTTTGCAGGTAATACTGTGTATTTGGCTGAGATATCATGATCATGAAGGAGAGTTTTGATACCAGAGAAGGGTGTGGAACAGTGCTTGAATTTGAGTATAAAAAGGTAGACTGACAGTACTTATTGCAGAAGGACAAAGACACCCTACCTGGACGAAGATCAGGTGCCTCTCTCCAGGAAGTATCAGGCGCCAACTAGCATTTGCTTGTCTACAAAAGGAGAATCAGAAAATCTACACCTTTTATGTATGTCTGTGATTCAAGCTTCGAGTAAAGTATTTTAAATATGTTATTTCCAGAAAGGCTTGTGCTGTTTTATTATCCTTTTTTCATAGTACATTTCGTTTGTGTTGAGTGTTATTATGCCTAGCCTGTGATTTCAATAGGGCTGCGTTTTATATGTTTGTTTGTATTGTATTGCATATATTCATAATGGTTTATTAAACGTAATTTGTTGCAACAAATCAAGCCTAACATCTTGTACTCAAAGTACGGCAATTGGAGGTAGTGTTTCTACATCAACATAGTGTGTGGTCTTCATTGTATTGTATTCTTGCTACTTTCCTTCCCTGCCATCCAATTATCAGTGTGCAATCACCTATCAGCTATACCCTCACAACACCTTCTGTAATGATATCTGGGTATCTTGTCTTATAATAAGCAATCCTGAGCAGACTTGGGTCTAATTGGAGCCATAGGCATGACTTGACAGTTAGAGGTTCCTTTCTTATGACATATTTTTAAATAATTCACAGATTTATACTGTATATAAAGAGTCTGAGCTGATGGTGCATAGGTATATTCTCAGGGGAGCCAAGGAGCATGGAATAGATTACGGCCAGCCAAATTTTTTCAAGTGGGACCCACCATTTAGTTGTTACATTATTGTGCCAGTCCAATATCCATTGCAGGGCAATCGTCTCATAATCTATGCGAATGACGGGCACACCCATACTACCCATCCTCTTAGGATGCTGCAAGGTGGCAAATGTGGGCTTCGTCCATGACAGATGTAGTTCACAAAGAGACTGGTGATGGTTGAGAAGAAGTACCTGGGTAAAGAGCTGAGCATCATTTGCAAGTAGAAAAGAATCCGGGGTAATACATTCATCTTTCTGACACTGACTCAGCCCATCCATAACAAAGTGCCTCGGTCCCAGCTTTGCAAATCCGCTCGAATGGTAGAAAGTAGTGGCGCGTAATTACGGGTATACAACTGAGAGCAATGGGAAGGGAGATGAATACCCAGGTACTTTAGGGAGGCGTGACACCGGGTGAAGGAAAATTCGGTCTGCAGCTGTGTATGTAAGCCCCGGGGGAATGACTAGGAGCAGAATTTCAGATTTAATGTAACTAATTTCAAAATTCGAGAGTGATTTTGGAAACCCTGCAGCTTAGTCATGATGTTGGGTAGAGAAATTAACAGGTCAGAAACATAGAACAGAACATCATTCGCATTAGCAGACCACTTATGTTGCGCCATCCCCACACGGACTACTTTAATATTGGGAATCAGGCCTATTTTATTAAGCAGTGGTTCAAGGGTCAGTGCAAAAATAAGGGGGGGGGGGATAAGGGACCCCTGCCTCATCCCATTACAGATGGGGAACGGATCCGAAAAGACTACATTCATCTTGCCCCGAGCTTCTGGGGAGCTTTAAAGCGACGCTATCCACGTGAGCATGTTGGGCCTAAGCACAACCTGGTTAGTACTGCCCAGAGATATAGAGATATACCCAATCCACCCTGCTGAATGCCTTTTTAGCATCAGTAGAAAGCAGGAGACAGGGTGGATGGTCAGCTTGTGAATGGACCCAGTGAATCAGCTGGATTGCTCGATTAGATTTATCCCTGGCTTCCCTCCTAGTTTGGTCAGGGTGGACTACTGCTGGCAAGATGGCTTTAAGGCGATTGACCACGATTGTCGCTAGTATTTTGATGTCGATATTTAGGAGCGCAATTACCAGGGTTAGTATAGTCCTTTCCATCCTTGGGGATGTTTGCAAGCAGGGCCTCCTTGAGGTTACCAGTACCAGAGGCCAGGGCCTTAAAGTAAGAACACATCGGACCGGAAAGGAGCTGGTGGAATTTACAATAGTAGGCATTAGTAAAGCCATCGGGGAACCAACTACTGTGTATATATCACACAGCATGACGCTATATGGTCTGTTATATGATGTGTATATTTATTGCATTGTTTTCTCATATACCTTATAGAACATTAGTTGGTTTCTTGGTCTCTTAAGCCCTGAAGAAGCAAAACCAAGCGAAACGCGTTGGCTGTGCAGGGACCAATTTCCACCTTCTCTTGTTGAGACCCACCACTTGGTTATCCTTATCTGTGTTCTTGTTTTTATGTCATTATATGTTATATGTATGTATGTCTTTAGAGCATGTTGGCACATGCCTTTTATGAGAAATAATTAATTAATAAACATGCGTTTTTAACAAACTTGCTGTGTAGCATCATATTCTGACCATCTCATTTTGGCCTACAAAACCCCACTCTTTTCCTTTCTCAATTTTTTGGTGTAATATATATAGGGGTGTGGCTTACTTTTTACGGCAATTTTTTCCTCTAAACGGAGAGACTGCAGTTCTTCTGTAAGTTACCAGGTCGTGCGTCGTTTGTGTTTGAGTTCCGCTGACCGAATTTTCATCAGAAGGTTCCTCAGTTCCCCATCACATGCCTTCTTTAGTCTGGAGCCCTGAGAAATAAACTTCTCCCGGACTACTACTTTGTGTCCTTTCCAGATGAAAGCTATCCCCATGTCACCCATCGAGTTCTCTGTGAAATTTAGGAAAATAGAGTCTGAAACCCGTTTCAACACCACTGCATCATCCAGCAAGTTCTCATTCAGATGCCAGGTCCAATGGCATCATCAGGAGATGAAAACTGGGGCGTGGTCCGAAATTGTAAGTGATCCAATTGACGCACCAGAGAGAGACTCCAAGGAGAACTGGTCCATCAGCAGTAGATCTATATGGATATAAACAGCATGAGTAGCCGAATAGTAGATAAAATCTTTATCAGTGGGGTGGAGCACTGTACAGCAGTCAATCAGATGGTGTGTATGTAGGTACTTCCTAAAATGCCTAAGAAAGGTGAACGAGTGTGTAAAGCAAGGGTCTTCGAACTATGGCCCTTCAGCTGTTCAGGAACTACAATTTCTATCATGCCTAGTTATGTCTGTGAATGTCAGAGGTTTACAATGCCTCATGGGACATGTAGTTCCGCAAGAGCTGGAGGGCCATAGTTTTAGGATCCCTGGTGTAGAGTGACCAGAGGATGTGTCGAGCTGCGGGTCGGTACTCACATTGAAATCTTCCCCCAGAATCAGCTGGCCTTCCCAAAAGAAAGAAAGGGATTCTAAAACAGAATACAAAAAGGTAAGCTGCTGGATATTTAGGGGCATACACAGCTGTAAAGGTGAATTTACAGTCAGAAATGGTCTGTCCAAGTAAAAGGGCAGTGTTTGTGCACTGCTATGGACACCCCTCCCGACCAGGGATGTGGGGAATTACTGAGGTACCATTGGCTGTACAGATGGGCAGGGAGGCAGGGGGACCGAGTCAGTGTTAAAGTGTGTCTCTTGCAATAAAAGAACATGTGCCTCCAAGCGCTTTGTCTCAAGCCACAACTTACTGTGTTTACAAGGTGAACCCAGGCTGTGAACATTGTACGATACTATCGTCAGAGAGACCATGATGGAAGGAAACTCGGGAGGCAACCTAGGCCCAGTGGCGGATCCAGGGGGGGGGCATCGAGTCAATTGCCCCCCCCGAGAAAATAGTACCAGGTTTAAGTTTACAGAGGCATTATCTAAATGCATCTGCAGGGACTTTATTTCTGCTTCCCCGGCTCCCAGGAGACCTAAAATATAATCTCTAAGCCCCATCAGTTCAGAGGGGCCCAGGATGCTGTTTCATAGAGAGAGTTTTTTTTTTTTTTTTTCCCTGCTCAGGTGGATTAATACCACCAGGAGCCGCATTTTGCGACAATAAAATGAAAGTTCCGGCCAGGCGGAGTGATATCAGTCAGCAGCCTCATCACTGCCTGACTCCTGCAGCCAATGGGTGCAGAGAGGAAAGGGCGGGCTCAGGCTGAGGGGGAAGCCTGAGACACAGCAGCGTGCGCGTCTGTGAACACACTGAGAGGGACAGGTCTGCACAGCAGACAGGGGCAGTGAGGAAAACATCTAGACTGCAATTAATCCATTTGTCTCCAAAAAGGTACAGTAACACACCCATCCCCCTTCTCCTATGCCATGTCCTTGCTGCTGGCCAGCCACCATGAGGAATTATACAGCAGCTAAATGCTATCATCATCATTATCATCATGATAATCACACAGTACAGATGCATTGAGCCATAGCACCTGTATTGTGTGATTGTCATGATGATAATGATGATATAGACTGACAGTGAAAATAATCTTCCTGCCTCCTTTACACAGGGTGTGCTGCAGATTTAATGGCTTTAGGATGCATAAAGTGTTGCATATATCCCTGTGCCAGCATCCCATTTTATTTCTACTGAGACACACAGCCACTGTGTCCCAACATGTCATGCTTCCGGGTGTGCATGCAGGGTGCTTTCATGGACCTGCACCAGGATGTCATATCAGGACAGTGCAGCCATGTGTCAGAATAAAAATAAAATGGGCTCAATAGCCCATTTTGTTTATGGGGCTGTGGCAGGCGGAGGGTTAAAACAGTCAGGGTTTTTAGCTTTAGCTTGTTGTTAGGCAGTTTTGAAGAATAGATATGAATTTAAAGTGATTGGCTATTAACCATAACATTATATGTCACAGTATCTAGGGAGAATAACTTCTTTACTTGTTTAAACCGGTTTCTCCCGCCGGGAGGTCAGGATTTCGATTGGCCGGGGGTCTCCAGCCAGGTCATTTAAGGAGTCTCCTCAGGAACAGATCTTCACACATCGCCTACAGAAGAGGAAAAGAAGACTTCTCAACTTTTCCCCCGAGAGGACATCGGTGTCGGTCAAGCCTGCGGGATTCCGGTCTGCACTTACAGCGGTATCGGTCAAGCCATCCGGTCCCCAGTCAGGTCAGCGGTGTCGGTCAAGCCATCCGGTCCCCAGTCAGGTCAACGGTGTCGGTCAAGCCTCCCCCTTTCTGATTCGGGTCATCGGTATCGGCCAAATTTGGAGTCGGGTGGATCTGCGGCATCGGTCAAGACTCGAAATTTCTCTAGAAGACTGCAGTCCTTACCTGTCGGCGTGCGAAGATGAGCCTCCTCAGAAGATTGATTGAATGCGCCGGTGAAGCGGGAAGCGAGGAGTGGCTCCGGAGGTGCCTCGAGCTGCCGCTCGCCGCGGAGGACGGAGGATCGTCGGGCGGAGACCGGACCGGGATGGCATCGCGCGAAGAGGCCGGCGGAAGCGGAGGACGCGGACCGGGTGACGCGACGGTTGGAGCCGGAAGTTCGTCATCGGCTGCGGGACCGGAGAACGTCAGCGGACGGGGTGTGAGCACGCGCGTCACACCCGGAAGAGCCGGTACGGACGCAAGACCGGCGAAGAGGAGGCGCACTCCGCGCCGTCGTTACTCGCCCCCGGCGGACACCGGGCGCACCGGGAGAGCTCATGTCGCCCCCGCTACGAATCGTGCGGCCAGGAGGCCGGCACCGGCAGCTGCATCCGGGTCGCAGGCGGCGACCGAACAGAGCGACCGGAGGATTCCGGACCAGAGGGCCCAGGAGACAGGTGAGAGGGATGTGTGTCACCCTGTCCCGGCCCATTCAATTCTTATTCAGCCCACTGTAACCTCCCTAGGGGGGCCCCCTCTTATTCAGGATCTAGCTTTTGATGGTGGGCAGCCAGCTGAGAGCTCCCAAAGGGGGGATTCATTATTTACTACTCAGCCCACTGAGATCCCCCAAAGGGGGCCCCCTATGTTCACTGATCAGCACAATGAGCACAGATTGAGTGGCACGGCTGTCGCTGAGGCTGCACTCCAGCCATTAGCTGGATTGCTTCATGGTTTTCTTAATGAATTTAAATCCTTGTTCGATAGACATGCTGTTGCCACTCAACCTGCTCCTCCGCCTGATGTATGTACCAATGTTCATAATACTGCTATTCATCTTTCTCCTTACCCAAGAAATGTGTGGGCCCCCACTGTCGATGTTTTGGAGGTTCAAAACCCCACTAGGCCTCAGAGTTTGCATTCTGAGGGGTCCAATGCTTACCTGTTGGCGAAATCGCAGAATCTTCCTGAAACTTCTTTGCGGGAGGCGATTGCTTGTGAAGTCTCCCCTTTGGGGTTTCATTTGTCTGAGTCCGTCAAAGAAAGGATTTGGCAGGGCAACTTTGTTGACCTATTGTCTCTTTTGCCCTCTGCCAGAGACTTTATGGCCAAGTCAGACAAAAAGGATGAGGATGAGAGGAGACGCCCTATCTCCAGATCAATTAACAATTGGCTTCAGGGATTTTTCATTTTTGCTTCTGTGCTTTGTGAAAGATTCCCTGAGAGAAGCATTGGTGATATGATTCTGGAGGCTTATAAGAACTTTGGGGGATCCGCTTGGTTCCAATATGATGTGGCTTTCCGCCAGAAGCTGGCAGTTCAGCCAGCGTTGAAGTGGGGAGTGAAGGATGTCGGCCTTTGGTTGGATCTTTTTCTTCCTCAAAGGTCGATATTCTCCAAACAGCCCTTTACCAGTCAGCAGACCCAACAGTCATCCACCACAGGCCTTCAACTTCGCAAGGGCGTCTGTTTTAACTACAACGAATCCGTGTGTAGGTGGCCTGGATCGTGCAAATATAGGCACGAATGCGCCTTTTGCTCTGGGTTTCACCCCATTGCAAAATGTTTCAAAAGGCATGGGAACTTGCCTACGGGTGCTGTGCAAAAAAGCGGTAACCCCGGTGAAGCTCACCGCCATGCTCCCGTGGCTTCAGCGTTATCCAGACAGGATGAAGGCCACCCTCCTAATTGAGGGTTTTAGGGATGGCTTTCCTTTGCCTAGATTTTGCGGCCAGGGTTGCACATTGGTCGATAATTTGAAGTCGGTTTATGGCTTTGAATTGGTTGTGGCGGAAAAGGTGAGTAAGGAGTTGGAATTAGGAAGGTTTGCAGGCCCTTTTGATTTTCCACCTTTTTGTGACTTTAGGATCTCTCCTTTGGGCATTGTCCAAAAGAAGGAGCCTAATACTTACAGGCTCATCCATCATTTGTCATTCCCTTTCGGGGAGTCGCTGAATGATGAGATTAGTCATGATTTGGCCACCGTCCAGTATTCTTCGTTCGATGATGCTTTGGGTAAGTTACGGAAGCTCGGTGAGGGAGTCCTGATGGCCAAGACGGACATAAAATCTGCTTTCCGTTTGTTGCCAGTGCATCCGGACGCTTTCAATTCCCTTGGATTTGTATTCGCAGGTAAGTTTTACTTTGACAGATGCCTCCCTATGGGCTGCTCTCTGTCATGTTTTTATTTTGAGTGTTTTGCCACTTTTTTAGAATGGGTCATCTCCGATTATTGTGCCTCTAATGACATTGTCCATTATTTGGACGACTTCTTATTCCTAGGAACGGCCAATTCCCCGAACTGTTTGCACCTTTTGGAAAGTTTTCTCACGATGTGCAAATAGTTTGGTATCCCTTTAGCGCAGGAAAAGACGGTTTTCCCGTCTACTTGCGTCCAATTTCTAGGTATCACGATTGATTCTGCAGCAATGGAGTTCAGACTTCCCATGGAGAAGATTGTCAAGCTTACGGTATGTCTTTTGAACTTGATTCGTAAACGTAAAGTTACCTTGAGGGAGATGCAATCTCTGCTAGGTTTGCTGGCATTTGCTTCCAGGGTCATACCTCTGGGAAAGCTATTTTCCAGGAAACTATATGCAGCTATTTCAGGCCTTAAATCTCCCACTTCCCATGTCCGCTTGACTGCCGAAATCAGGGAAGATATGTTGGTGTGGTACCAATTCTTACTTGATTTCAATGGGAGAAGTATTTGGCAGGAGGAATTCATCCTGGACGAGGATTTCTGTCTTTTTACAGATTCGGCTGGTTCAGTCGGCTTCGCAGCTATCTGGCGCACACATTGGTGTGCAGATCGTTGGTGCCAGCGTTGGGTGGAGTTGGGCTACACGCGCAATAGCGTGTTGCTTGAACTGTTTCCCATAGTTCTGGCACTGGAGATCTGGGGGGACTGCTTCCGGAACAAGCGTTTAATGGTTAGAACGGATAACAAAGGGGTTCTTTTTGCGATTATTTGTCTGTCGTCAAAGTCCCCCCCTGTTATCGCTTTGCTGAGATATTTGGTATCTAAGTGTTTGTCACTGAACATTTGGATAAAGGCGTCTTTCGTGCCTGGCAGAGATAATGTATTGGCCGATGCTTTGTCTCGCTTGCAGATGGAGCGCTTTTTCGCGTTGTTCCCGGAGGCAGACGAGTCGAGCTGGCCGTATCCGGCCCATCTGTGGACCATTGCTTAGACTTAGTCGCAAGGAATATCGTTAATTCTTTAGCTCCATCGACTATGGCAGGATACCAATCGGCGTGGTCGCTTTGGTTAGCACACTTACAATTTTTGGGCGAACCTGCGGATAATTTTTCCGAAGATTTGGTATTATCCTTTTTAAATTATTTATTTCAGAGGAGGTATGCTTGGACGCACGTTAACAAGATTCTAGCGGGTGTGTCCTTTTTTGTCAAATTGAAGAATTTTCCTTCCTGCCTGTCATTTTTCGCGGTACGCCAAGCTTTGAAAGGTTACCGGAAATCCACCTTTCGCACTGATTCGAGGAAACCCATTACGATTTCTATTTTGACCAGGTTATGTGCCGTTACGGTTTCAGTTTGTTTTTCGGTTTATGAGTCCGTTCTTTTTAAAGTAGCCTTTACGCTAATGTTTTTTGCGGCGTTGCGAATTTCCGAATTAGTTCCCTCAAGTAGATCGTCGACCTCGGGTTTACTTTTTTCGGACGTCGTTTTATCGGCTGAGAGCTGCAGTGTGCTGATTCGTTTTTCTAAGACGGATCAGCTAGGCGCGGGGAAGCGTCTTCGTTTATACAGGTTCCGGAGCTCGGCGGTTTGTCCAGTTCGCCTGTTGAACGATTTCTTGTCCATTCGCTCAGCTGGCTCCGATTTTTTGTTTACTCACAACGATGGTAGGCCATTGACTGGCTATCAGTTTACTGCCGTGTTTAAAAAATGCCTGATTAAATTGGGCCTTGCTGATGAGAAATTTACGTCTCATTTATTTCGAATCGGCGCCGCTACTGAAGCGGCGAGGTTGGGATTGAATGACCAGGTGCTTAAAAGGATTGGTAGGTGGAAGTCAGGGGCTTTTCAGTCCTATATTCGTCCTCATTTTGTTTGTTGATATTTTTAGGACGGAAACTGGACACTTGGATCATCGGGCATTCCTTCGTGCACTGGGCTCGTGCACGCGCCAGGAGAAGACCTTATGGTGAAAATGTTGGCCTGAATCCTGCTCACTTTAGTGTCCAGTGGTTTAGCAAAAGAGGGATGCTCTGGTCCGAGTTCCGCCCTGAGGTGTTTAGGTTGTTGCAGTTTCTTCCCCCCCCAGATGTACTAGTCGTCCATCTTGGGGGGAATGATGTGGGCAGGGCAAAAACGCTCGATCTCATTTTCTCGATTCGGGACGATTTGCAGCTGTTGAAGTTATCTTATCCACATATGATAGTGGTTTTTTCGGAGATAATTCCCAGGCTTGCCTGGTTCAAGCACTTTTTTTTAAAGCCGTTGGAAAGAATCCGTAAACGAGTTAACAGGGCTCTGGCGAAACTACTGCGCTCGGCGGGTGTTCTCTCGTTTAGACATAGAGAATTAGAAGGTGGTACCAGAGGTTTGTACCGTTTTGATGACACCCATTTGTCCGACATTGGTCTGGACATTTTCAATGTTAATCTGGGGACCTGTGTGGAAGAGGCCGCGCGTTGGGGATGTGCCAGGCGGGCGTGAGCCGCCTGCCTTTTGGATGATTTATTTCAATATTGAATTCTGATATGACAACCTGGGTCGTGCTGACCGGGTTGTTTTGTGGTTTTTACGATGTTATTAAAGTTTAAAGAGTTTTCTGATTTTATGATTGTTAAATAATAAACGGCCGCGGCCTCTTTCATTCCAAAATTATATAAATGGGTGGTCTAATTTCTTTATAGTTTAGTAAGGTTAAGGTGGAACAGTCCTGCCTACTGCCCCATAAAAATAAAATGGGCTCAATAGCCCATTTTGTTTATGGGGCTGTGGCAGGCGGAGGGTTAAAACAGTCAGGGTTTTTAGCTTTAGCTTGTTGTTAGGCAGTTTTGAAGAATAGATATGAATTTAAAGTGATTGGCTATTAACCATAACATTATATGTCACAGTATCTGGGGAGAATAACTTCTTTACTTGTTCAAACCGGTTTCTCCCGCCGGGAGGTCAGGATTTCGATTGGCCGGGGGTCTCCAGCCAGGTCATTTAAAGAGTCTCCTCAGGAACAGATCTTCACACATCGCCTACAGAAGAGGAAAAGAAGACTTCTCAACTTCCCCCCCCCCCCTTCCCATGTTTATTGTCGCGGTCAGTTTATTATTTTAGGGTCCCCTTCTTTTGAAGGGGGACGTTTATGTTTATAAAGTTTGGATGATTTATTTCAATATTGAATTCTGATATGACAACCTGGATCGTGCTGACCGGGTTGTTTTGTGGTTTTTACGATGTTATTAAAGTTTAAAGAGTTTTCTGATTTTATGATTGTTAAATAATAAACGGCCGCTGCCTCTTTCATTCCAAAATTATATAAATGGGTGGTCTCATTTCTTTATAGATTAGTAAGGTTAAGGTGGAACAGTCCTGCCTACTGCCCCATACAAATAAATGGCATGCCGGCATGGGGATACATGGAACACTTTAAAACAATGTCACTGTTTTAACCACCTGCCGACCAGCCGCCACAGTTATATGGCGGCAGGTTCTCGCAAATCGTCGTACCTGTACAGTGGTGTGCAAGAGTGATCCTGGGGGCGCGCGCGCCCACTTGCCAGCGGGGAAGCTGAGGCACAGGGCCAGCAGCCGCGATTGGCGCCGGGCACCTGCAATCGCTCCCTGTGAAGAGAGAACGACAGTCTGCAGTTGGAAACGCAGCAGACTGTTGTTGTCTCAGGAATCACTGCAGAGCTCCTGTGTTCCTCCTATTTAGGAACACAGGTCTCTGTGTTGGTATTACAAACCCCCCCCCACAGTTAGAAAGCACCCCCCAGGCTCACACTTAACCCTTTGATCGCCCCTGGGTTAACGCCTTCCCTGCCAGTGTCATTATTACAGTGACAGTGCATATTTTTAGCACTGATTACTGTAGTAATGTCACTGGTACCCCCAAAAGTGTCAGGGGTCCGATCTGTCTGCTGCAATGTCGCAGTCCCGCTAAAAATCGCAGATCGCCGCCATTACTAGTAAAAAAAAAAAAAAAAATTACAGTGCCCCTCCCGAGATTAGACTCTGGATCCGCCCCTGCCTAGGCCTCTATTAGAGGTGGAGAAAGACTTGCAATAGCTCGATTCATAAATCACAGAGTGCTGGGAAAACAAAACATAATTGAGAACCTGGAAAACAAGAAACGGTTATAACGCATAAAGAAAATAATGCCCAAAGGGCATGGCAAAGTATCCAAACACCGCTAGTAGGAGGCCCCTACTCGGCCATCTGGCCAAGACCATGGTGGAGGTCAGCGAGCAGCATGAGGTTCCCTATTAGGGCATATAACTCGGAACGGTTGACCTATTGGGGGGAGGTGGTATGACATCAGGTGCGAGCCCAGTTGAGGACCCGCCACAGGAAAGGTGCACGCGTGTATGCTAGGTGGGCAAAGCAATATACCACAGCAGCATGGAGGGAGAACCTAAAGGTAAACTGCAAAGGCCAGAAATGTCTGAGAAAGTCTCTCAGGGTGCCACTTGTAAAGTAGAAGCCTGTAGAGATGGCCTTGCAGTTCGCCCGGCGGTCGGTTCGTGGCACATTTTTCTTGTTCGCAAATTCGCAAAAAGTCTGACTTTTGCCGATGTTTGCGAATATGTCCGCGCCGCCATTTTCTTTTTCATTCAGAAGAACTTTGACCCATGACACAGCCGTCAGGTGGAACGGGACAGCTAGTTGAAACATTCCAGCACATGGACAGTCCCCCACCCTATAAATAGACCCGATCTGGCGGCCATTTCACATTCTGCTTTCTGCCAGTGTAGGGAGAGGTCTGCTGTGCTCATTAGGGAGAGTTTGCTAGACATCTGCTGTGCTCATTAGGGAGAGTTTGCTAGACACATATAGTGCTGTGAAGATCCACAAAAGTCCTTTTCAGGGCTGGTATTTCGGTATAGGCCTTCTACAGTCTCTTTTCAGGTTAGGGACAGGTATTCAGTGGTTGCTTTAGGGGCAGTTAGAGATCGGCTGCAGTCACAAATCGCTCTGTCAATGTCCACAAAAGTCCTTTCCAGGGCTGGTATTTCCGTATAGGTCTAGTATCTTTTGAGCTTAGGGAGAGGTATCCTGTGGTTGCTGTAGGGGCAGTTAGAGATCGGCTGCAGTCGCACAGAAATCGCTTTGTCAATGTCCACAAAAGTCATTTAAAATGCTCCAATGTCGTTTTAGGGTCTATTACAGTCTCTTTAACATTAGGGCCAGGTATCCTGTGGTTGCTTTAGGGACAGTTAGAGATCGGCTGCATTCACACACAAATCGCTAATTTTGATCTTACACAATTCGCTATGTTAATGTCCACAAACGTCATTTAAGGTGCCCCAATGTCGTTTTAGGGTCTATTACTGTCTCTTTACTATAGGGGCCAGGTATCCTGTGGTTGCTTTAGGGGCAGTTAGAGATCGGCTGCAGTCACCCACAAATCGCTAATTTTGATCTCACACAAATCGCTATGTCAATATCCACAAAAGTCATTTAAGGTGCTCCAATGTCGTTTTAGGGTCTATTACAGTCTCTTTAACATTTGGGCCAGGTATCCTGTGGTTGCTTTAGGGACAGTTAGAGATCGGCTGCAGTCACACACAAATCGCTAATTTTGATCTCACACAAATCGCTATGTCAATGTCCACAAAAGTCATTTAAGGTGCTCCAATGTCGTTTTAGGGTCTATTACAGTCTCTTTACTATGGGAGCCAGGTATCCTGTGGTTGCTTTAGGGGCAGTTAGAGATCGGCTGCAGTCACACACAAATCGCTAATTTTGATCTCACAGAAATCGCTATGTCAATGTCCACAAAAGTCATTTAAGGTGCTCCAATGTCGTTTTAGGGTCTATTACAGTCTCTTTAACATTATGGCCAGGTATCCTGTGGTTGCTTTAGGGGCAGTTAGAGATCGGCTGCAGTCACACACAAATCGCTAATTTTGATCTCACAGAAATCGCTATGTCAATGTCCACAAAAGTCATTTAAGGTGCTCCAATGTCGTTTTAGGGTCTATTACAGTCTCTTTAACATTAGGGCCAGGTATCCTGTGGTTGCTTTAGGGGCAGTTAGAGATCGGCTGCAGTCACACACAAATCGCTAATTTTGATCTCACAGAAATCGCTATGTCAATGTCCACAAAAGTCATTTAAGGTGCTCCAATGTCGTTTTAGGGTCTATTACAGTCTCTTTAACATTAGGGCCAGGTATCCTGTGGTTGCTTTAGGGGCAGTTAGAGATCGGCTGCAGTCACACACAAATCGCTAATTTTGATCTCACAGAAATCGCTATGTCAATGTCCACAAAAGTCATTTAAGGTGCTCCAATGTCGTTTTAGGGTCTATTACAGTCTCTTTAACATTAGGGCCAGGTATCCTGTGGTTGCTTTAGGGGCAGTTAGAGATCAGCTGCAGTCACACACAAATCGCTAATTTTGATCTCACACAAATCGCTATGTCAATGTCCACAAAAGTCATTTAAGGTGCTCCAATGTCATTTTAGGGTCTATTACAGTCTTTTTACTATAGGGGCAGGTATCCAGTGGTTGTCACAGATGTGTGAATGGACCCTATATGTATTAGACAATGTATTTACCGGCTGCTGTCAGTTCTGGCTGATTTATGAAAAAAAAATATATTTTTTGCTGTAAAAAAAAAAATAAAAAATTCAGGGCAACTTTTTCAATTGCAATACTTCTGTTATGACATTGTCCATGTGCTGGGGCTATTTGTGCACAGCTAGTACGTGTTTTGTGGCTGCAAATATGACCTAAAGGTTTTTAAAGTTCGCCTCCCATTAAAGTCAATGGGGCCCGCGGTACGCGGACTTTTGAGAAAATTTGCGGCTGGCGTTCGCGAACCATCCCGGCCGATGTTCGTCCATCACTAGAAGCCTGTAGGTTGCCACGGTTGTGGACGAGAAGGGAGTGGGATCTCCAGGGAGGAACGCCAGTTTGGAATGTCTGTAGAAGGCAAGCCAAGGCGAGTCAGGAACTGGAGCAAGTCACCTTTGTGATTTGTTGACCGTCTTTAGTGACTGGCTCATTGAAAGGAAGGCCTCACCAATCGTTAAGCTTTGCATCTTGAAGGGCCTCCAACAATGGTTTGAGAGCGCGGCATTGCATCAGGGTGTGCCTGGGGATCCAGAATAAAAGAACAATTTGGCCCTGTTAAAGTCCACATGACAGAAACCCCTGACATGAAACAATATGCGTTCCTTTATGAAGTATTTGTGGAGTTTACATATAATGTCTCCCAGCTTATCCGGGTCCTCTGAGGGTGGGCGAAGCGCTCTGTGAGTGATATCTATTTCAGTGTGGTCAGGCACCTCATGGCTGAAGATTTGGTTAAAGACACCTTGCAGTGTAGGGACTATATCCCGAGGTGCAGTGGCCTCTGGCAGGTCTCTAATGCGATCTTTTAGTAAGTGCCTGCAGGGTGAAGGTAATGTCATCCCAGTTTGATTCTAGGGCTTCAACTCTACCCCCTATGTGAGCAGTATTAGCTTGGAGGACTTCTGTGCCCTGCCTCAGGGCCTTCTCTGCCATGTTAGCAAGGAGCTCCAAATCAGCCTTAGTGGGGAGGGGTAGAATATGGGAGTTAAAAAAGAATAGCGCAACCATGCAAAAGAAATGACTATTAAATATGGAGACAATCCATAAATAAAAATGGGGGTTTAGTCCCACCATATGGCCATATCGTGCTCAAGCCCACCACTGCGTCAAAGTACCCCATTATCAGTGGGTCCTACACTATCCATAGAAAAGGGGTGAATCCAGCCTCTCCAACCCTTGGAGACAACACTCCTTGCTGGGATGGATGTGCTAATGCACTACAAAGGACTCCTCCTGTATCTACTTGATGGTGGACTCTGATAGAGTACAGGTGTGTGTGGGGGGTGGGATGCTCAACCACAGAAGTCTGGTCAGACCGAATACATAATATACAAGCAAAAAATTGGGGGAGCAAACCCTGAACTTGTATATCTAAAGCCGGTGCAGCTATGGACCAGGCAACATGTATATTAAAAAAGAATATTGTTTATTATGTATTCGGTCTGACCAGACTTCTGTGGTTGAGCATCCCACCCCCCACACACACCTGTACTCTATCAGAGTCCACCATCAAGTAGATACAGGAGGAGTCCTTTGTAGTGCATTAGCACATCCATCCCAGCAAGGAGTGTTGTCTCCAAGGGTTGGAGAGGCTGGATTCACCCCTTTTCTATGGATAGTGTAGGACCCACTGATAATGGGGTACTTTGACGCAGTGGTGGGCTTGAGCACGATATGGCCATATGGTGGGACTAAGCCCCCATTTTTATTTATGGATTGTCTCCATATTTAATAGTCATTTCTTTTGCATGGTTGCGCTATTCTTTTTTAATATACATGTTGCCTGGTCCATAGCTGCACCGGCTTTAGATATACATGTTCAGGGTTTGCTCCCCCAATTTTTTGCTTGTTTATTAGAATATGGGAGTGCAAGTCTCTATATTCTGGGATCTCTCCCACATCAGAGTGTCTGTCCTGGTTGTCTGAGTAGGAAAGTGAGGCTGTGGGAGGAAGCAATGGTAGTGGTAGCTTTGGAGAAGAGATCAGGGAGGCTGCACGTGCAGCATTAGAGTGCTCACCCAGGTGCCATCTTGGACAATCCGGCGGGGCCTCGGCTGCTGTCTGCAAAATAAACGTCCAGGGAGCTAGAGCAATGCTGAGAGGTCCTCTGTAACTGTGGGGATGTGTTCTGTTTGGGGGGCATGCCAGGACGCCGGGTTCTCCACCAGAAGGCTGCTGTGGAAATGAAGCGGGTCTCGCGGAGCTCTCAGGAACACGTCCTCACACGCTCATGGCGTGGCCACGCTCCCACTTGCACTGCTTTTAAAAAGGCACTGCACCAAACCACATGGTGACTGCAAATGCATTGTGTTTGCGACATGCGTTTGGGGCTCAGTTACCATTACATTGCCACCTGCAGCAGATTGCCAAGGTATTGCATTTTCAGTGCAGTGTGGGAAATGTGCATAACACACCTTTCTAAGCACCACTTTTTGGTGTGAACAGACCCTTATACTCACCTCCCCTCCAAAATTGCAATACCTACCTAGATCTCACTCCATGGCCCATGGCATTGTCTAAATCTCTCCATTGGCTTCTTGATCCAACCTTCATGCCTATGCAGTTTAGCCCCAAAGGCTTCTAGGCTGGTAGACGGATAGGAGCAAATCCTGTAAGATAACATTTTTTGCATTGGTCTGTGAGAAATAAGGCCACTACCTATATAGGCAGCCAACACACAATAAACATTTACAGTGCATTTAGCTTTACTTCACTTGTTCTATATTTAGGCCTCTTTCTCATGGGGTGGATCCACTGGGCGGATTCCACTAGCTCAGCAGGGATTGCTCCGTTGATCCCCTCTAAGCAGGCGGATGACAGGTCCGTCTCCGCTCACTGTGCAGAGATGGACCTGTCGGAGTCCCGCTCTCCTCTATGGGGAGATCAGATGAAAACAGACAGCATGTCCATTTTTTATCTGATCCGACTCGCTGGATGGATGGCGAACGTATCGCCATCCGTCTGTTTTCAGCGAATCTTGTCGGACCAGATGTCATTCCAATTTTGTTGCAAAAAAATACTATCTGTGTAACTATATAAAATGCTAAATTTCCTTGTAAAGTTATAACTTTTGATGTTACCTTAGAAAGTCCTTACTTAAAGACCCATCATAACAACCTGAACAACCTCAGTGTTCTACGCAGAAAAGCTTCAGCATCAGCAGTCATGGAAAAGCCTTAAGGCCCGTACACACGTACCGATCGTCGGCATACAAACGTCGGCGGACGAAAGATCTGCCGATTGTATGCGTGTTAGTATGGTGCCTCCGACAGATGTCTGCGCACAATCCGCGGACAAAAGTCTTTCTTGCAAACATGAAAATTTTTGTCTGCAGACACCAGAACGGACGATTGTTCGCCTGTCAGTACAGAATTCGGCCGACAGACCGCAGATTTGCAAGACTGGGCATGCTCAGAAAATAAAAAACACAGGGAAAGTTAACCATTACATGACATCACTTCTGCAGTCAGCTGAAGTCTGCAGACAAAATTCTTGTGCTGTCCTTGTGCTGTCTTTGCACTTTTCAACAGACACCGACATCCCGGGGAGAAAAGACGAACATTTGTATGCCGACGATCGGTACGTGTGTACGGGGCTTTAGAATGTATCTCTTAAAACTGACTTCATTTGCAGGGGATACCACAAATTAGATTCATAGCTCAATGAAAACTTCAGGGAAAAGGAGTGAAGACGATAACACACAAGTATATAATGTACAGAACACCCCAGGTTTCCTTACTGAAGTGCCATTTTAATGTATTTGATTGTTTTAGAAATAGATGCGTCGCCCTTCCATGTGCTTCTTGCTGTTAAGGCCAGTTATAGGTCAGGGCAGTTGCCGTTTGTTTGTACTGTTGGGTATTTGTTGAGGGGGTGCACTGGACACCTTTACTGCCATTGTGTTATTTTCTGGGTGTCCAGTGCACCCCTGTGTCTTTAAGGAGAAGTGGGCTCCCTCCAAGCAGTCAAACCTGCCCTTAATCTATCCATTACTATACAGTATATGTGCTCATACTGTAGAGTTAGCAGTGCAGATAATACTGGGGTGCCTTGTCGAGGCCTCTGCAGCTTACGCATGTATTTGCAAATGTGTGCAAACTAAACCACTGTTTTTAATGTGAACTGTTAGACAGGACATTTCAGTTGGTTTCTGGCGGGTTGGTATGTTGAGATGTAAACACTGCCATTTTATTTTCCTGGAAAGCAGAGTACATTTTTTTTTTTTTTTTTTTTAAGCTTTCCAGGGTAGAGGATCTCAGATCATTCCGAAAAGAGGACCTGGTATGCCTTATTTCTATTTATGCCTTATTTCTATCACAAGGGATGTTTACATTTCTTGTGATAGAAATAAAAGTGGTAAAAAAATAAAAAATAAAGTAACAGTGTAAAAAAAAAAAGAAAATTCAATCATAATTAAAAAAATGTTTTTTTAAAGCTCCCCGTCCCTTCGTGCTCGCATGCAGAAGGCGCGAACGCATATGTAAATGGTGTTTGCACCACACATGTGAGAAATTATAGCAAACATTATAGTGAGAGCAATAATTTTAGCACAAGACCTCCTCTGTAACTCTAAACCTATAAAAACTTGGAAAGTGTCACCTATGGATTTTTAAAATACCGTAGTTTGCTGCCATTCCACGACAGTGCACAATTTTAAAGTGTGACATGTTTGGTATCTATTTACTCAGCATAACAAAATCATTTACCGGTATATTTTAACCAAACATTAGGTTATATATTGTATTTTTAGTATTTAAAATCATTAAAAGTGTTTTTTCCAAAAAGATTGTGTTTGAAAAACTGCTGTGCAAACAGCATGTGACAAAAATTGCAATACCCACCATTTTATTCTCTAGGGCCTCTGCTTCAAAAATATATATAATGTTTGGGGTTTCTTAGTAATTTTCCAGCAAAAAAAAACTATGGTTTTAACATGTAGAAGAGGAATGCCAGATCTGGCCAGGTAGGGAAGTAGATAATATAAATTATTATTATTATTATTAATGATAATAATAAGTGTGGTGATGCTCATAGCATCTGGGAAGATTAATTTTTCTAATCAACATTAGAACAATTAAGGCAACAATCTCCATTGCCGCCATGGGCAACAGTCACTTCAGACACATGTGGTGGATTGTCATTACACAGTATATTAAAAATAATTTCATTTAAATGTTTACACTGCATGAAGTTCTAAGGTTGTAAAATCAAAAGAAAACTTTGCTTTGGATATATATGATTCCAGCTCTCCCAAGGGCCCATGTTAATATGAATTTTTAATAAGTATTCTCTTTGAAGTCTTCACAGAGAGCAGGGTAGTCAGAATCAAAAAGAAATCCTAGTTAAGAGATCTCCAAGAAGCTGTGAGCTGTGTGCGTTTATCAAACTCTCCGATCTCCCGCTGACCCCAATCTCCTAATCCAACTCTTGTAAATAATATTAATCTATCTTTTAAATCTATTTTTACTATTGTCTATTATTATATTTATATAACATACTATTTAATATAATATTATATTGTAAAAATAAATTTAAGCTGAAATTTATATTACTGTAATGTGATAACCTTTTGTGGTATTTTATGTGTTTGGCATCTGAAGACAAGACATACTTATGCATCCAAATTGTGATTAACATCTATCAGAACCAGCATAACTTAAAAGACAGCTGTAGAGTTGGCCTTAAATTTACCCCCCACCCCTTCCCTAATGCCTGAGTGCTTTCCACTAGGGCGGATACAAATACAGATATTTGCTCATCCTTTCCCCTAAATTTGGCTTCTTCACACTTCACATGCGCATCACGACATCATTCATTCTTGTGGGAAAGCCGTACTCTGAGCGACTCCTAGAAGCAGATACGCTGGAGAGTGGGAAATTTAATAAAGGACAATTTAACAAAGGTACAATAGTCCTTTAAAGCAAGTATGTGCTTTGCCGGTGCAGAGTGAAGCAGCAGGTCCGCTTTAATGGTGGTGGCTCCAGCAGCAGCACAAACCCCCCCCCTCCCTTCACTTCCTGCTATTCTGCTGGTGTGAGTGCAATAAAATATTTCCAGTATTTCCGAGTATAAGGGAGAATTTGTCTCACTCACTTCCTAGTATGGGTGACACTGCTGGATGTTGGTGGGGGCTCACCCAAGAATCGGAGTGTAGGGTTGACCATAGATGAATCAGTATCTTTTAGTCTTTTGTTCAACTAGTAGGTTGAACAAAAAAAAACTTACCCAATTTCCCCATCCACACTTTTCAGTTGAATGGGAGAATCCACCATACTGCGGGGAGGCTTCCCCACTACCAGAATATGCTGATTAGTCTATAGCCTGCCGCGGGGATCGAGTGGACACTTATCAACAGGGTGGTTGAACAAAAGTCGATTAGTAGATCAACTTCAATTCAACAACAGTGGCCATACATGGGACGAAACTCGGCAAGTCCCTGCTGAACCGGACAAATTTTCAACCATGTATGGCCAGTTTAAGCAACAGCATGGTCTTCACAAGAGCACTCTGCAAGGAGAGATGGGCCAGTGGCTCTAGTGGCCCAGGACTTCTTTCCCACAAGCTGACACCAGGTTGTGGCCCTCAGGATCGTCCTACCAAGGAGATACTGGAACAGGATGGCTACACTTTAGAGACAGGGTGCAAATTATGGAAGGCTGAAGCCTGAGTCAAGGTCTAATGCAGGCGACAGGCAACAGAATAGTTGGTGTCCAGGCCGAGGTAAAAAAAGGCACCAGTCAAGTGAGTAGTTGAAGTTCAGACTAAGGTCAAGGCAGGCAGTAAGCAACACAGTAGCCAGAATAGGCAGAATTGGCAACAGGACAACACAACAGACGGAGTCGTGAATACAGGTAATGCAAGAACAATACTAACATGCTCAGAAGAGGTGGAAAGAAATCACAGCACCAACCACCATAAAGAAAGAAGTTTAAATACCTTTTAGGCCAAAAAGCACAGCTGGCATCAAAGACACACTCCAATGCAAGCAGCTTGCCATAGCAAAATGCCACGATTTGATGTGTGTGCAATGCATGTAGCTTTTGACAGGCTTCATACCCTGCAAGGCTGGTCATTGGCTGTAATCTGAACCTGTGCCACCTGGGTGCCTGAAAATCAGGGTTTTATGCTGTACAGGGTTAAACACACATGGGTATGAGGCTGTAATTTCTCAGTAGCAAGGTAATTTATTAATAATAATATATAATATAAATAATATATCTATTATACAATATATTAATACATATTATAGTTGCATACATCTCAAGTACTTTTTTCACCACTTCTTTTTCTTTATAATGGTTTTTCAAAGTAAGAAATGCAGTAACTTAGAGGGTAGGTGAAATGTTTAGTGTGATAAAACACTTTTCAGTATTTAAACAGAACATTTGTACAGTAGTTTGTACATCAGACTAAAAAGAGGCGTGACTTAGGAAGGAGGAATAGAAAGATTTAGTGTAAAAAAAAAAAAAGGACAATCCATCCAATGATTGACAGTTGAATATGTAGTCCAAGCCTTACTATTAGGGTTTTTGGTCATTGAAGCACATGGCTTGTCAAAAGTAATCATAAACTAGGGCAGAGAATATTTTGTCTCCAGGTTTAAAAAATTCATATCATAACTCCCAGCTGTTCCTGATTTTGAGGAACTGTCCCTTTCCTCCTCATTTGTCCCTCATTTTGGTCTGATCTATATAGTTGTATATAAAATGCACTATTTATCTATCAGAAAGTGTTGTACAGTGCCAAACTTTTCATCCAATTCCAATTTCTAATTTGCTGCATATGTACATTTCAAAAGCCAATATAAAGTAGTAGTAGTGATGAAAAAAAATAATTTGTAGGTTTATCTAATCATTTTTTTAGAATTCTCCTTTAAGGGGTGTGGCAAGAGTTGTATCCTATGCCTATGTACTTTTGCTAATAGATGTCCCCCATTCCAGTCTTAGAAAGTTGGGAGGTATGTTCAGGTATCCCAAGAATGAGCTATAAAGGCCACCAGTGAAGTGAACAGCAGATGAGCAAATACCATAGATATGAGTTGATGAAATCTCCACCTAATGATTTTCAGCTTACACACTGCTGAATGCAGTCTCATTATCACCTCTCCTTGTCTCCTATACAGGTGGAATGAGCTGTAAAATAGATATAGCACCCTGCTCCATTTCATACAAAGCAAACCCATTATTTATGTAGCACTTTACTGGATTAACGACAAACAGGTCTTACCTAATAATATAGCACAATCTCATCACCTTTCTAAGTTCTTTACCTTCTTTACACAGAAAGATAAATGATTTACCTGTAGCACCCTCCTAGGTAGGTGCTAGTGATACCTGTAGCACCCTCCTAGGTAGGTGCTAGTGATACCTGTAGCACCCTCCTAGGTAGGTGCTAGTGAGAAAGTATAGTTTTGAGCTCTGTCTGCTTACCAGAAGGACTGCAGGTAAATCTATATTGTTCCTTGCCTACCAGACAGCAGGATCTGTTAGTGAGGTCTGCTCATTGTGCTTAGGATGCAATTTGTTCTGTCTGGAGAGTGTTTCACACTGGTCCAATAGGGAGACATATTGGACAGTGGGAGGAAACGTGACAAATGGGTGCACATGCTTTTGATACAGCCCTTGTGATTTGGCAAAGGAAAAGTGCCTCAGTGCATACTGGGATACCGTATAAAAGCCAGGAGCACATTTGCTCAAGGTCTTTCGTCTGGATAGCGGAGTCCCGGAGGGAGGGGACGGCTATCTCCTCCTCTGTAGGGGTGCTACTAGGCCTCAGGAGGGTCATTCTGAGGGCCTGGAGATTAGCAGTGAGGAACTGAACCCAGAGGTCCAGAAGAGCTGACTGAGAGTGGAGACACTGGAGGATCTTGCTCTGCAGTACAGTGAGTACAGAATCTTGTGTCAAGGGGCTTGACCTGAGGGGGGCCACCCCTGCTCCTAGGATAGTCAGTGGAGGGTTGTCGGTTGAAAGGGGATGCTAGTGAGAGTGTCCTGAAGATAAGGTTGTCATTCACTAAGTTGTTTGCTAGGAAGTGACAAGCAAGAGACTTAACCCTTTCCACACTTGTGGCAGTGTGGGTCAAGCAACCCAGCTGTTTCCAATCAAGCTATGAGATCTAGAGGTAGATGTCCTCAGCTGATATATATACTGTAGTTCAAATTGGAGTATCCCACTACAGTAATCCCCCGCTACATCGCGGTTCAGTTTTTGCGGTCCCGGTAATTCGCGTTTTTTTTTGTAATGTTATTTTACTATATAAATCATTAAAAATGAAAGATTTTTGTGTTTTTCATAGCTCTTGCTCTGTCTCTAAGTATCTTTTATGTGTTTAAATGAGTTTCTATTGTTTTAAAAGTGTGTTTAAAGACCTTAAAATGCTTCTACACGTACAGTGACAGTAAAAAAATCATGCCTACAATGCATTTTAATAGGGTTTTTCTATTTCGCGGAATTTCACTTTTCGGGGCTGGGTCCGGAACGTAACCCCCGCAATGGAGGGGGGTTTACTGTATTCTCTTCTCCTATCCAAGTTCCAAATAAACATAAAAAAACAACACCCCCTAGACTGTTTATTGTGTGACAAGCCCGCAGGAGCAAGGAGGAATCAATGAACTATACAGTATCTCAAGGTAACCATGTGCTGGTAACTCAGGGAGTCCATCATCCAGAAGGCCCAACGGGGACAGTGCTACATACCCTTTTGTGGCCACCTTCTATCTTGCACAAAAGATGACCGAGCCAATGTATCTGTTTTACACATGCACATTACAGACATGACGATTTTTCAAAGATTCCCCCAAACCAGATAATTTCTAAAAGCAAAAGAACCATAGAAGTAAAGGTGTAGTTGTCCTTGATTTAAGTCCTAGATAATTTTTCCAACTGGTTTTATTAGTATATAGACACAGCGAAAGGGTGGGATTCTTTCTCAGCCAGAACCATGTACCCCAGAATTACACTTATATAACCATTGCAGAGCTACATCAGATGCTGTTTCAGCATAACAACAGTGACTTCATTGCTTTGTTCAGTGCTTGTTGCGCAACTTTTGTGACTTGACATCTAAGTCCAGTGATTGCTTCAAAGCACCTGCAGCTAGACTGCTTGATCCAATGCTTTTACAGCTATTACACCTTGTCTGCTTGATCCAACTTTTATTATACAGCTACAGTATAGCATCGTGACTGCTTGATCCAGCATTTACTATACAGTATACTATTCATACCCCTTAACATTTTCCATATTTTTTCATGTTACAACCAAAAATGTAAATGTATTTTATTGGGATTTTATGTGATAGACCAAGACAAAGTGGCACACAATTGTGAAGTGAATGGAAAATGATACATGGTTTTCAAAATTTTTACAAATAAATATCTGAGAAGTGTGGCGTGCATTTGTATTCAGCATCCTTTACTCTGATACCCCTAACTAAAATCTAGTGGAACCAATTGTCTTCAGAAGCCACCTAATTAGTATAGTTAGGTTATAAATAAATATACCAAGCTTCGAACATCTCACGGAACACTGTTCAATCCATCATCGGAAAATGGAAAGGGTTGCAGTTGCAACAAAATTATATTAGCAGGTGGTGAGGGGTTAATGACTGCTTAGGATACCTATTGGTTCCACGCCCAATCCAATCCTGTCTTTTTTTAATTTTCCTGTTGCCGCTTCCTCCGTGACTTGACAAAGAGCATGTACGTGAAACATGTCGTCATGGCAACGTCTCCTCCCTGCGTTCCAGGTTGGTTTACAGTTCCGGGTTTGAGACTTCTGCCTTTGCCTCTGAGTTGCAGCCACGTCATACCGTAAACACACGGCTTCTCCGACTGGCATTCCATCTACAGAGGTTCGGCTACAGTTCACACAGTGGACCCAGTAGTCAATACCGATCATCATCGGAATGCCTGGTACAGCAATAGTTTCATTGGCTTAATGTCTCTTATTGCATTTTAACTTTGACATTTTCAATAAATAGTTTTTCATATCTATCGGCTTGTTTATCAGCATTTTCACAATACCAATATCCGGACAGTGCTGTTTTCTTCCTTTTGGTTATTTTATGGCGCAATTGCAAACCTACCAAGACATAGCTGTCCACCTACACTGACAGGTGGGAATTAAGGAGAGCATTATTCAGAGAAGCAGCCAAGAGGTCCATGGTAACTCTGGAGGAGCTGCAGAGATCCACAGCTCATGTGGGCTAATCTGTCTACAGGACAATTATTAGTCGTGCACTCCACAAATCTGCCCTTTATGGAAGAGTGGCAAGAAAAAATTGTTGATTGAAAGCCATAAAAAGTCCTGTTTGCATTTTGCGAGAAGCCATGTGGGGGACACAGCAAACATGTGGAAGAAGGTGTTCTGGTCAGATAAGGCCAAAATTAAACTTTTTGGCCTAAAAGCAAAACGCTATGTGTGGTGGGAAACTAACACTGCGCATCCCCCTGAACACACCATCCCCACCGTGGCTGATACATTAATTGAGCAGTATAAATTACTTTGTGTGGGTCTTTTGTCTCTAGGACCCTAAGTAAACCATTTTGGAGATTTGTTTTTTGAATGTGATTTTAACTAAAATAGAATTCTTTGTAAATGTTGTTATCTGTTGGCTTGTGCATCCCATTTGTACCAGTAAAGTCCAATCACAATTTTTCTGGTTTTTTCATATACGGTATAGAATATATGGATGAGGTACATTTACAGCAGAAATTATATATACTTTGACAATACATATTAAAAACATGATCAACCAAACATACATGCACAGTGCTACAAAGATATATAGCATGGAACATATAAGTAGAGAACAGTGTGACCTAATGAGTTTGGACTCATTAAGTCACACTGTTCTCTACTAATATGTTTCATGCTATATTTCTTTGTAGCACTGTACATGTATGTTTGGTCAATCATGTTTTTAATATGTATTGTCAATGCACTTTAACCACTTGCCGCCCGCCCACCATCAAATGACATTGTTCTGGCGGACGTCATATGACGTCGGCCCATTCAAGCAAGGCAGGCGCGTGATCGTGTGCGCGCAGCCCTGCCGGTGTCGGCGTGTCCCCGGGACACAGCCCGTCACTGGCAGGGGGGGAAACAGCCGATGGGCGTGGCTGTTTCCTACGTGATCGGCTGTGTTCCAATGACACAGCCGATCACAATAGCAAAGCCCGGAAGAAGACCGCGCATGCGCGATCGGGAGCGCGCAGCTCGGTCATGTCGGTGGCTCTGTGTTCCCTAGGAACACAGCTAGTCACCGGCAGTAGTGAACAGTCACTGTCAGTGACTGTTTACTATGTGATTGGCTGTGAATCCATTCACAGCCGATCACAAAATGTAAACACAGAGCAGTAACTCACTGTTACTAGCTCTTCTCCCCTCACACAGTTTCCAGTGTGAGGAGAGCAGGGCTAGAAACAGTGAGTTACTGCTCTGTGTACCTGTCACAATGTAAAAGCACAAAAATAAAGGTCCCCACACAGTCCTCAGCCCCCCCCCAATTGCACCTGTCACCCAACAGTCACCTCATCAGTGCCCAGAAATTGACACCCATAACATTCACATGTGAGCGTAGCGATCGCGTGCAGAATCACTGCAATTCTGCCCGCGATCCGGAAATCATTGCAAATTACGGGACGCCTGTACGTTGCCCGTGATTTGCAATAGCACCCCAAACGCTGTGCGATGTTGCCGCGATTTCCGCCTGCCGAATCGCAGTAACATCGCGCAAACAACGCATGCCGCCCAAAAAAGGTACAAGAGCTCTTTGGGGCGTCATGCGTTGTTTGCGCGATGTTACTGCGATTGGGCAGGCGGAAATCGCGGCAACATCGAACAGCGTTTGGGGTGCTATTGCAAATCACGGGCAACGCACAGGCGCCCCGCGATTTGCAATGATTTCCGGAATGCAGGCCGAATCACAGTGATTCTGCCCTGATCCGCTACGCCCACATGTGAACGTAGCCTAAAGTCACCAGAGACTGCCATCAGTACCGCCGTGCACCACCGCCCGTCACCTGTCGCCCATCGGTGACCATCGCCCATCACCTGTCACCCCATCAATCACCGTCACCTGTCACCCCATCAGTCATCGTCACCTGTCACCCAATCAATCATCGTCACTTGTCACCCCATCAGTGATCGTCACTTATCACCCCATCAATCATTGTCACTTATCACCCCATCAGTGATCATCATCTGTCACCCCATCAATCATCGTCACCTGGCTGTCACCCCATCAGTGATCGTAATCTGTCACCCCATCAATCACCGTCACCTGTCACCCCATCAGTCATCGTCACCTGTCACCCCATCAGTCATCGTCATCTGTCACCCCATCAGTCATCGTCACCTGTCACCCCACCACTCATCGTCATCTGTCAACCCATCAGTCATCGTCATCTGTCACCCCATCAGTGACCATCACCTGCCACCTATCAGTCACCTGCCACCCATCAGTGATCATCCGCAGTCAACCGTCACCCGTCGCACAGCCCATCACAGCCAGCACGTCAAAAAGGATGTACAGCAACGAGGAGGCCCTTCAGGTCCTCTCCATGACTGATGAGAGCACCGGGGAGCTCTCATCAGTATCCGAATCAAATCCCGAATCCGATTCGGAATTTGAAATCGCTAATAGTAGCGGATCGGAGATGGACTCGGACTATTCCTGTACACTTTCCTTTATAGAATGTATTTTGGGGTGCAATTTTTGCTATATACATGCAACAACTTACTGACCGCCTAACGACTATATACGTCAGCCATTAAAAGCTAAATACTGGGGTTATGGCAGCAGAGAGCTGCCATAACCCCAGTATTTTTTTAAACGGCGAGCGGTCGGCTTTCAGATAATGGTGGTCCCAGTGGCGCATTCGCCGCGGAATTACCCTTACGGTGCAGGGGAAGAGGTGCCCCCCCCTCCCGCCGCGTCCCAGACGTTTTCCCAGCTTACCGGACCCGCTGGCAGCGGGGAAAACTATCCGGTCCCGGATCCTCAGAGACAGGAAGTCGAGTGAGGGCAAGATGGCCCTCACTCGACTCTATGGTCTTGGAGGACCGGAGCTACGTCAAAAGTCGTTGCCTAGCAACCGGTTTAAAGGGCCGCTTTTTTTTTTTTCTTTTTAAACAATTTTTTTTTTCTTTTTTAGTGTAGTTGTGAGGTCTGAGGTCTTTTTGACCCCAGATCTCACAATAAAGAGGACCTGTCATGCCTATTTCTATTACAAGGGAAGTTTACATTCCTTGTAATAGGAATAAAAATGATCAAAACATTTTTTTTTTTTTTAAACTGTGTAAAAAAATAAATAAAAAAAAAATAAATAGGAAAAAAAAAAATTAAAGCGCCCTGTCCCCGTTAGCTCGCGCGCAGCAGCGAACGCATACGCAAGTCCCGCCCACATATGTAAACGGTGTTCAAACCACACATGGGAGGTATCGCCGCGATCGTTAGAGCAATAATTTGAGCTCTAGACCTCCTCTGTAACTCTAAGCTGGTAACCTGTAGAAATTTTTTAAATGTTGCCTATGGGGAATTTTAAGTACCAATGTTTGGCGCCATTCTGTGAGCGTGCGCAATTTTGAAGCATGACATGTTGGGTAATTACTCGACGTAACATTATCTTTCACATTATGGTAAAAAATTGGGCTAAATTTACTGTTTTCTTATTTTTTAATTAAAAAAAGTGATTTTTTTTTAAAAAAAAATGCATTTGGAAGACTGCTGCGCAGATATGGTGTGATAAAAAATATTGCAATGATCTCCATTTTATTCTCTAGGGTCTCTGCTAAAAAAATATATAATGTTTGGGGGTTCTAAGTAGTTTTCTAGCAAAAAAAAATGATTTTAGCTTGTAAACACCAAGTGTCAAAAATAGGCCCAGCCTTAAAGTGGATAAATGGACAACTTTGTGTAAAGTGCTACTTGGATGTTAGGCCTCTGTATGTGGCTAGGCTGTGTAAAAGTGTTACACATGTGGTATCGTTCAATTTTTGCTATGTACATGCTATTTGTTGGAAATATTTCATAAATGGACAACTTTGTGTAAAAAAAAAAATGCATTTTCATTTTCTTTCCACAGTTTCCAAAAACTTGTGGAAAAAAATGACACGTTCAAAAGACTCAAAAATGATACGTTGGGGTGTTTGCTTTCCAAAATGGGGTCATTTTATGGGGGTTTCCATTGTCCTGGTGCTTCAGGGCCTTCAAAAGTGCGATAGGTTGTCAGGAAATTATATGTGTAATTTATTCTCCTAGAATGCCGGACGGTGCTACTTGGATGTTGGGCTTCTGTATGTGGCCAGGCTGTGAAAAAGTCTCACACATGTGGTATCGCCATACTCAGGAAGAGTAGTAGAATGTGTTTTGGGGTGTAGTTGCAAGTATATATATGCTGTGTGAGAGAAATAACCTGTTAATACGTCAATTTGTAAAAAAAAAAAAAAAATCTTCATTTTGCAAAGAATTGTGGGAAAAAATTACAACTTCAAAAAACTCACCATGCCCCTTATTAAATACATTGGAATGTCTACTTTCCAAAAAGGGGTCATTTGGGGGGTATTTGTACTTTCCTGACTTTTTAGTGTCTCAAGAAATGAGATAGGCCTTCAGTACATCAGGTGTGATCAAGTAAGGTCAATTTTCAATGATTAGCGCCATAACTTGTGGACTCTATAACTTTCACAAAGACCAAATAATATACACTTATTTGGGTTATTTTTACCAAAGATAAGTAGCAGTATAAATTTTGGCCAAAATTTGTGAAGAAAAATTACTAATTTGCTAAATTTTATGACAGAAACAAAGAAAAATGCTTTTTTTCACAATATTTTCAGTCTTTTTTTATTTATAGCACAAAAAATAAAAAACCCAGTAGTGATTAAATACCATCAAAAGAAAGCTCTATTTGTGTGAAAAAAAGGACACAAATTTTTTATGGGTACAGTGTTGCATGACTGAGTAATTGTCATTCAAAGCGTGAGAGCGCTGAAAGCTGAAAATCGGTCTGGGCAGGAAGGGGGTGAAAGGGCACTGTAGGCAAGTGGTTAATAAAGTATATATAATTTTTATAATTGGCATTTGTACATCATTACAGACTACCCTCTAGCCCTTGAAAAATCTCAATTCACACAGGGAGATAGTTTGTTAGCCTCCTATGTCCATATGGACTGGATGACTTCTAAACTACCCCTGTTTGCTTTTGTTCTCCAATAGACACCAAGAACCTAAAAGTGAATAATGTCCAGGTCTACGGGAGGGGATTTCAGCGTCTGCTTGACCCACATCTCATAAATAGGCACCGAATCTAAGATTGGGGATACACAGGTTATTTTCAGTTGTGGAATACTCCTTTTTTGGCATATTTAAGGAGGTGCTGCAAGTGATCTACCATTGCACAAATGACCTACAATCAAAGCGCACTGCCGCTGGTCAGTTTCATAGCAGAAACTATTAGCAGTTAATCTCCACTCATTTCCTCCATAGATTTGAATGGGATTAGGAGATTAATCACTTAACAAATACTCATTTATGAGGTTCTCAGGAGATTGTTCCCATACAAGTATTCCATAAGGGATTAATTTCACGAGGCTAATCTCCCAACAATCATCCAACAATCTCCTGCAGTAGCACAAATGAGCAATTTGTGCATTAGGAGATTTTCTTCACACTCCAAGATTAAATAACCCATGTAGCCCCAGCCTTTGCTGTTGTGTGGCTGCATATTCCGCTTAAATTATGCATCCTCCTTGACTATGCTGAGTTTTGCCAGCATACACAATGGAACTAATTCAAGGAACTGCCATTGAAATTTTTTTAAAGAGGAACTTCACCATACATAGGTAAAACTAAATTTCAGCTCCCTACAAATGTTCCTGTATGATAATAAAAAAAAACATACAGTACATACTAGTCCACTGTGTCCAGTGTTGACTTCCTTAAAGCTGAAGTTCTTGCCATGTCACCATCTTGATACTCCTGTTTGGGAGATCCTTCGTTGTGCAGACACGGTCCCAGGTCTTTGTCAAGTCTCATATAATTGGAAGTGACCTGAAGCATGTCTATAATTGTCCGGGATCTCATGCATGCATAGGCATGCCATGGGTCTTTACCAGGTCCCTTATATACATTATATATTTGGAACCTGGCAGACATCTGAGGCATGTCTATCCATGCACAAGATTCTGTGCATATGCAGACATGGCGCAGGTCTCTGCCAGGATGGAACTCACACCATACTTCATTTCTCAGTGAAACACTGCCTCTCTGGATGTGTGACATGGATATCCAAGGAGGCAGTGGGTGGCCGATCCTACGTTGTCCTCACTTAAGCAGGCAATGGATGAGTCGAAAAACAAAAGTTCTGTCGATTGACAAATTAAAAGAGCTCATACGATGGTGCCATCATTTCTTTTTCGAATTTCTAAAAAAAAAAAAACCAGCATGTTGGATCTGGCAATTTCAATTGCAGCACGAAAATCGCATGTCGTAGTTGGCACACTTATAATCTTGAAAAATGAACAATTTGACGTTCAACGAGAATTTTGTTCATTTTTCGACTTGTCTATGGCCTGCTTAAGGCAAGGAATCAGAAAGTGGCACTATTAAAACGGAACTAAACCTATCAAATTACCGGTCTCAAAAAATTGTTATATTCAACCAAACTGTCAAACCATCAAATGGATGGTGTCATAACTGATCACATGTGCAGCACCATGGCAGTTGCAGATCAAACAGAAGCTAAGATGGAAGCTTCCCTGGCTGAAAAGGATAGGAGGGTTTAGTTCTGCTTTAGGGAAAAAAACGGTTTACTTTTCAAAGCATACAAAAATCGGAAATTTAATAAGAAGGAGGAAGCAGATGACAGAGGGTTCATTTCATGGATGAAGGCCACTTAAGGATCCTTTCAGACAAGCGGTGACTCACTTGGTAGTGAAGCCAAGATCAGGATGACAGCTCACAGCTGAAAGCAAATCAGTAATGGCAGCCCCCCATTTTTCATTACTTTAGGATCACTTTAAGCAGGGAAAACAAAGAAAGGCAATGT
Source organism: Pelophylax lessonae (assembly GCF_965119305.1). Taxonomy (NCBI): domain Eukaryota; kingdom Metazoa; phylum Chordata; class Amphibia; order Anura; family Ranidae; genus Pelophylax; species Pelophylax lessonae. Next base: position 191,517,468 of record NC_138772.1, on the reverse strand, counting down.
TCTGCAGCACTTATCTACTCATCACTAGTAAATGGCTGTCAGATCATTTAGTGAGGCTGAAATAAAAGATCTGTATGTTAAAGGAGACCCTAATGCTTTGTAATCACGGCCTGAAATTTGGCCAATATCGTCTAGTTCCTGCTGAACTTTCAGACCATGTGTACAGCAGTCTATTCTACAGAAGTCAATCTAACAGCCTGCTTCTGTCAAGTGGACATGCCTGAAAGCCAGCATCTGACTGTAAATGTGAAATCGTTTTCCATGTCACCTTTCCATAATTATTCCTCTGAATATGTTGTGTACTGCCTGACCTGTCACTGTGGGCTCTTATAAGTTAAGCTGGCCACACATGCATAGTACACAACTGGTAGTTTTTGGAAAGATCTTCGACATTTGTACCATTTTGACAGTAGGCCCGGCTAATGTTGATTGATCCCAAATCCAAAACATTTTACCATTTCAACCAAATTGTTTATATGTGTATGTTCTATTCAAAATAAAGAAAAACCCTCTGCCCTCTATTGCGCGTAATCATATCCTTAGAATATAGGTGAGCTGGAATTATATATGTTGTTATTGTTCTTGACTGATCACTTTTGATCATGGAAAAAATTGTATTCTACTAGTTAGTGGACAAGTCGCTATTGAGCGACAAATAGTCGTTCATGCTGCAAACAGCCAAAATTGAATACATGTATGGCTAGCTTAAGATGTACCATCAGGACCCTGTGAGTCAGGTTAGGTAAGCACCACGTTTATATATATATATATATATATATATATATATAGCACCCCCTAGCGTGCTTCTAGTGTGAGTGCAGAGAAATGTATATTCTGACTCATGCTTAAAACTGTGAGTCTTTAATTGGGTCATGGGTTTACTTTAGGTCAGGGCAGCATGACCCATACACACATCTCTCTGGTGCCCCCCCTGGTTCTGGAATGTTGGAGAACTTTCTGGAAGCTGGAGAGGGAGGCTAGGAGGGTTGTTTTGCATATTCTGGGTGCCTAGTCAATCCCCAGGAGATGGGCCTGGCAGGGGACTAAGTGAGCCCTTAAATAAAATTGACTTATGCTAGCCAGGAGAGTCAGGTGGAAGATAGGGATGCAGTAATGAGGGGACTGTTGGTCACCCTTGAGGCGACCCCCTAGTCTGGGGGAGGGGTGATCTGCGTCAGGCTAGGGCTCAGGTGCTGGCCTGGGAGGATCCTGACAACAGGAGAAGCTTGGAAAGTGTCTTCCTCGAGAAGCAGCAGGAGCAAGGAGGACAGTGTGAGTACTACAGAATGGTGCAGGGACCTACAAGGGGGGAGACTGGCACATGTAGCAGGTCTCCCTGGAAGATAGTGTGCTTAAACCTTCCATACCTTGCCCTGAGAAATCTCCAGAGAGTCAGTTGGGTAGACTGGTGAAGTGAAGAAGCCAGGTGGGCTGGTGAAGAGGTAGCCAGGTGGGCTAGCATTTCCTGCAGTGGTAGAGCTTGAACCAGTGTCTACAGAGGAATTGTATGTACAGTACTCCAGAATGCAGTTCACAACACATTCTGCTACTTTCCGAGTTCCTAGCCTGTAAGGGGCTGTTGCTGATCTAACAGAGACTGTTCTCTACTAAAGAGGAATTAATCATAGCTGTGCATGCCAAGGAGGAGGAATCAATTGACGCTGTATAGAATAAAGGGGAAGAAACAATTGAAGTTGTAAATAGGGAGGAAGTTGGCCCTGGATTTTTAACTTTCAAGTTGGGTATTCCATAATTTCTATTCCCCATTCAAATTATTACCTCCCAATAAAAACACAAAACAAAGCTCAAGGACTGTTCACTGTGTTCGTGTAAAAGCTGAAGCTGTTGTGTGCCTGGCTGAGCAGCAGTGGGGAACCCTGTTATTTGCAACCCCTACGGGGAAAGTGCTACATATACATTTATATTTTATATATTTGCTTAGCATATGGCTGTCAGGACAGTCAGTAAAGCTGAAATAAAAGATCTGTATGTTAAAGGAGACTTATTCACACATGCAGCTGGGGGGCAGTAAAAAAAGGCAGTTGAGAGTGGTTTTCCTGCTCCCATCCATCCCTTATATTCCCCATACACACAGGGTATTTTACAGCTGCTTTTAACAGCATCAGATGCTGTGTTTTTTTTTTTTTCAGCCTAAAAACACCTTTCCATGTTATTCTATGGCCTCGTGTACACAGGCTTTTAGGAGCTGTGTACACGAGGCCAGAGCGTTCTGCATTCTGAGGTTACAGCTGTAACAACGTCTGACGCTGCTAAAGCTGCCTCAATGTTTTTTTTTTTTTTTTTTGCCATATCAAAATCAATGGTTGCCTATGAGAGACAAATGATTTGAATGGAAGTCGTATCCAAGTCAGATCATGATGATCTGACTTGTGAAGAGATTTGTGTTCTGAGTATCTTGAAGGAAAACACGCCAAAATTAAAAAAAAAGAAAATGGCATGGGGTCCCCCCTCCCCCAAGATCTATACCAGGCCCTTTGAGTCTGGTATGGATCTTGAAAGAGAACCCCTTGCCAAAGTAAAAAAAGAAAAAAAAATGGCGTGGGGCCCCCCGGAAATCCATACCAAATCCTTATCTGAGCATGCAGCCTGGCAGGTCAGGAAAGGGGGGCGGGATGAGCGAGCGGACCCCCTCCCCTTCCTCCTGGACCATACCAGGCCACACGCCCTCAACATGAGGGGTGGGTGCTTTGGGGCAGGGGGAACTCTGTGGACAAGGGCCTCTTCCCGACTACCCAGGGCGGTGGTTGTGGGGGTCTGCGGGCAGAGGGCTTATCAGAATCTGGAAACCCCCTTCACCAAGGGGGACCGCAGATCCCAGCCCCCCCATGTGAATGAGTATAGGGTACATTGTACCCCTACCCATTCACCCTAAAAAAGGCAGTGTGGTGTAAATAAAGACAAGAGATGGTTTTTAACAGTCTTTAATAAAAATCTTCTACCCAGGGTCTGTGTAGCAAGAGGCTTCAGATGATGACCCTGCTGATGAAGTCCTGTTGGACGTAACACATACGGGAGGTGGAGGTTGCTTGTGACGTGACTGCTGCTATCCTGGCTCGCACGAGAGCGACACTACATGTTTATAACAGGCGCCTTACCAAGTGGAGATTTTGTGAGAGTTTATACTTATATCAGCAATAAAGACATTGTTTTTAAAAGCGACCGCTGTCTGTTTTATCTTTTTATACCATTGGGGATACATCCCTCATACCGGAGTCCGACGCCTTTTGCTACACAGACCCTGTGGTGGGATAAGCACGGTGGGATAAGCGAATTTGACCATCCTGTTAGTTCAGGGGTCAATATCTGGAGGTGAGCGGCCATTTTTACGGTCGCTGGTAGGAGCTGTCACCCAAGGTGATTGAGGAACATCTTTTCATTGCTCATAAGGAATCATCATCACTATTTGGTCCTTTTTAATCATTATGGTACTCTGTTCTTGGACTTTCTATAGGACTGCACTATTTGATTGTGTTTAATGTACTTAATTGCCAGCGGTGGTGTGGCTTTTTCAGGGTTAAAATAGGCAGTGAGGAGATGACATGTCACAGCCGATGCTGCCTGTCAACTGTCCTCTGAAAAGAGATCCACTGCAAACCACTTTTCAAAAGGGTGGCAAGGTGCTAGCTTTGAGGCTGTTATCCTGATCTTGTGTTGCCTGCCAACTGACCATGAACAAGCATACAGCCAGTGAGCTCTGCAAGTTGAACTGTCCTGAATTCCTGTTTCTGGTCAGTGACTAAGCTGGTAGTGAAGCCAGGATCAGGATGACAGCCCTAAAAGCAAATCAACAATGGCAGCCCCCCATTTTTTTTTTGTTCCTTTATTGGATCAAACAGGGAACGAAAATAAATGCAATGCTCTGCAGCAATTCTCTCCCCCATGATTAGCATATGGCTGTCAGTAAAGCTGAAATAAAAGCTCTGTATATTGGAGGATGTGTTTACTAGCTGCTACAAAAGAGAGAAGGAGGCTTGGCACTCCCATCATCATCCTCCTCCTCCATCTCATCATAATCCCCTCCTCACTTTGTGATCCTCCATCCAGTCCCTGTGTTTCCATTTCTGAAATCTCATTTCTATAAGGACACAGGTTACTGCCTTCATCTTCTCCAGCTAGTCCCTTTCTTGCCCCCCTCCTCCTCCTCCTCCTCTCTCCCTGATCCCTGTGTCAGCCTGTGCACATGATCTGCCTAAACAGTGACATAGGAAGAGCTGATACACCCACAGCCCTGTCATCTGCTGACGATCAGCTTAGAAACAGCCAAGGAGTCCCAGCATCGATCTGATTTACTGATTGTCCTAATTATCTGACACCCAGCATGTGACTTCACAAATGGAACACAAGAAGAAGTCCAAGACTCAACAGTGATCCTTGGGAACCCTGATCTCTATTTTTTTTAGGATATTTTTGGGGGGATCCAGCTGCTGCTTCTGGGGATACATGAAGAAGGGCTGATCTAAGGTTAAAGGGAAGTGCTTGCCACCCTGAAGAATGAAGAGTTTGCAGTGTGTTGGATTCTTCCTGCTGTCACTGCTGCTAGAGGTAAGTGGATGTCCCAGGTGACAGCAGCTGTCACTCACATACCATTCTGAGGGTCTCCTCTGAGCTGTTGGGGCTTCCCTGGTGTGTCATATTCCTTTCCTATTGTGTAGATTGCTAGAAATATGTCTGCCTTCCTTTGTTAGAGAAAATGCTATTTTCCGCTCTATAAATGGTGATCTGTTTGTGTTCCAGATCACTATTACATAAATGGGGAATTTCTTGTCTTTGTGTCATGATGGGATCCAAACAGGCGATCAGATGTTGTGAACTTGTCATTGTATTCCTTTTTTTATATATAATTATTACTTGTCTTTGTATTTTGATTCTATTTTTGATGTTCTTTACTTCCTCTGTGTGCTTAGATCAGCATACAGGCTAGTACAGTAGAAGCTCAAACTCTTGAATATGAAGCAGCAGAATTACTGTAAATGGTGGTTGTGATTATCCCTACAGCAGAGGAGATCAGCCTTCCGCAGATTTAGTAATCGGACATAAGAAGCCTTTTAAAAATCCTGAAGAGTGCATAATTTCATCACAGAAGGTGTTGCTGAGTGACAGATGTAACCTAAAGGAAGTTTCCTGATGTGTACTTCTGACAGCTGTCACACAGCGCTTTGATCTCTCCTCCATGAACTGTAGTGTTTACAGAAAACATGGGGAAAGTAGATCACAGCTGGAATATACAGAATATGAAATGATAGGCCTTTAGTTACTGTATTTGCAGCATGCGTGCTTCTCTATAGCAGGCGGATAGAGGTCCATTGTTCTCTTGCAGAGACTGTGTCAGATTTCAGTTTGTGGCTTTTCAAGTCATATATTTTTTCCAGCAGACGGGTTTCCCCACTACTCGATTGCATTCAAATGATGCTGCTTCCTTTACTTTTCAAGGCTGTAGCCTTCATTAGATGGTAATGTATGCGACACAGATTCCTTATTTACTGTCTCCTTGAAAAGCGCGATCCTGTTTAGAAATATTGTTGCCGTCATAATCAATACAATGCTGTAGTGGACATTAATGAGGTCAAAAAGTGAAGGGAACACATAGCAGCTGGGGATTTCTCATGCTGGAAAGCAAATTAACAAAAAAAAAAGTCTAACCTTTCTATGTAGAATGGGAAAAATTATTGGCGGGGTCATACATATGAAAATTGGGGATGGGCAGCCAATGGATGAAAAGCCTTGTCGAAATATTCTTGTTATAGATGGCATTAAACCCATCAGATATTGAAAAAACACAAAGGATAATATATAATAATATATATATAATATAATATACAAGTATAATAATGAAACTGGAACACAATGCTGTTGCCCAAAGCAACCTACCATGCTCAAACTTACACCAAAATGATGAAGGTGATTGGTTATTAAGGAGGCGAGGGCTTCATTTTTTTTCACGACTCCCATCCTTAACCACTCAATGTCCGCCCTATAGCAGTTTTACTGCTACAGGGCGGCACCTCTGTGCCGGATCACATATACAGTATATACGTTATAAACTCTTCTGGGTAGGGAGCAGGAGCCGATCGGCGGGTCCCGCAGACTCGATGTCCTCCGGCACCCGCCGATCATCAGGCAGAGAAACAGAATGGTGATCTACCTATGTAAACAAGGCGGATTGCCATTCTGACAGGAGGGAAGGGATGGAGTTTGTGTCCATTCTATCTCTTCCCTAGTAAAAGCACCTCCTATAGTTTAGTAAAACACTGGTTAGGCACACAGTTAACCCTTTGATCGCCCCTGATGTTAACCCCCTTCTTGTCATTAGTACAGTGACAGCGCTTATTTTTAGCACGGATCAGTGTCACTGGTCCCCAAAAAGTGTCAGTTAGTGTCAGAATGTCCGCTGCAATATTGCAGTCCCGCTATAAGTTGCTGATCGCAACCATTACTACTGAAAAATAAATAAATAAAAATATCCCATAGTTTGTAGATGCTATAACTTTTGCGCAAACCAATCCATATACGCTTATTGGAATATTGTTTTATAAAAATATGTAGCAGAGTACATATTGGCCTAAATTTATGAAGAAAGTTGATTTTTAAAAAAAAAAAAACATTTTATTGGATAGGTTTTGAAGCAGAAAGTAAAAAATATTGTTTTTTTTTTTTTTTTTTTTTAATTGTCCGTTTTTATTGTTTATAGTGCAAAAAAAAAAAAAACTTAGTGGTGATCAAATACCACGAAAAATAGCTCTATTTGTGGGAAATAAAAGGAAATCCATTTTTGTTTGGGTACAGCGTCACACGACCGCGCAATTGTCAATTAAAGTAATGCAGTGCTGTATCACAAAAAATGGCCTGGTCATGAAGGGGGGGGGGGTAAAGTGGTTAATAAATCAACCGCTAATATGTCACCAGTGTAATCGTTTGTGTATTAGGAAATAAGATTGGAGCTGCGATTCCCAGACAGTATATCAGAATATATTGGTGTGGCATAGTGCTAGTCTTTGTGTCTCTCCAGAGTGACTGTTGTAGCTCAGACATGTCAAAAGTAAAGTGCTTAATTAATAATATTCAACATGCATGTATACTGGAATGACTTGTGAAATATGTTCAACTGAAGAAAGAGGCAAATTTCCCCATCCCTTGATTTTTTTTTTTTTTTAATATGTGATATTTTTGTACAATATTGCATTACTAGGTTAAACCTCTCTGTGTTTCTGATAGGAAAGCTATTTAGATCTCTAGACCAGTCTTTCTCAAGCAGGGTTCCATGGATCCCTAGCTTTGGTTGCTCAGGGTTCCTCGTGCAAGGAGCAATTTCTGGTTCTCAAATATGTTCCCACTGACACCAATCGTCTTTTTTAACTGTCTGTGAGAGGTGAATTTTCCCCACAGACCATAAATTTGAAGTAACATTAAAGGTTATTTTTTTCCCCTTCAAAATAAAAAACACATTATATTCACCTGCTCTGTGCAATAGTGTTGCACAGAGCAGCCCCGTTCCTCCTCTTCTCATGTCCCCTGCTGGCGTTCTAGGCTCATTCTCTTCGGTGAGTGCCCCTATAGGAACCTGCTTCCTATTTGGGCACTCAAGCAGTCTCGCTCCCGAGCCGCATTGTCTGCGCCCATTGACACACACAATGAAGCTTAGCCCCTGCCCCCGCTCCCTTGTCACTGAATTTTATTGACACCATTGCTATCAATCTGTGCAGTGAGGAGGGAGAGCCATTGCTCTCATGCACAGCACTGGATCGGGCTTAGATAAGTATAAGTGGGGTGAGGGGGGAAACATGCAGGACAGAAGGTTTTTTATCTTAACGCATAGAAAGCTTTTAAAGAGGCGCTTCAGCCTGTTAACAAAAATTTTAAAGTCAACAGCTACAAATATAATAGCTCCCACCTGTCCCTGGATTCGTAGAACTTTCCCTCATTTGGAACAAAGTCCCTCTGTCCCTCATTCCTCCTCATATGTCCCTCATTTTGGAATGATCTCTATAGCTATAAATAAAATGCACTAATTATCTATGAAAAAGTGTTTTACAGTGCTAAACATTTCATCCAATTTCTGAATTGCTGTATTTGCAAATTTTAAATGCCAGTATAAAGTAATAGTAGTGGTTAAAAAAAGCACTTGCCTGCTGGGGCATAGGCCCAGAAACAAAGTTAACGTAGTAACAAACACCCCCTTCCCCCCTCCCCGTATAAAAAACCACGCTTACCATGATTACGTTGGAAAGGGCAAGGCCATAGCTTTTATTTAGTTTCCAATACCAAACCAGTACACGTCTAGACCAGTGCCAGTCACAGTTGTAATGTGAGCACTCTTAGTCATTAACTTAACTTCCAAAAAGGGGTATGGGGGAAGGGTCTGTCCTTACCATTAGTGCCTCACAGACAGCCTATCCCCAATTTACAAACAGTAGCATAACCCATTACCGGAACTTTAGCCGCTGGCAAGGTCAAAAACCGCCACGAAGGATGTGACAGACTGACCGAAAGACGAGGGGCTGAGCAGCTCTTCATCGCGATTCTTCTTAAAAGATCCAGAATTCCCTGGGAAGGTCCTCTTAACTGAGCTCAGGCCCAGCCCCATACCCAAGGCTCTGTCCAGTCCTTTTGTCCCATATAGCCCCCTGCTTGATCCCAACTCCTGGCTATGCCCCCATCAGTCAAGGCTCTCTTTCCCTACTGGGGTCAAGAGGCCTTCATGAGGGTTTGACCAATCATTTCTTTTTGTATAATTCTCCTTTAAAGGAGGTGTGGCAAGGGGTGTGTCCTATGCCTAAATACTTTTGCTAACAGGTGCCTCTCATTCCCATCTTTTAAAAAACACACACTTACCTGTCCCAGGATCCAGCGATGCCCTCACCCGGCCTGGCTCTTTGGCGGACTTCAGGTCCAGGTGAGGGCATCCTAAATATGGGCAGCCGACTGTGAGTGCTGGTTCACACTACGTCGCTCCAACTTAGAGGGCGACCTGTGAAGTCGCGTGCACGGACTTGCATGGACTTCATAAAATGAATGTCTATGCAAGTCTCTCCCAGGTCGCCCTGAAGTAGTACAGGACCCTTTTTCTAAGTCGGAGCAACTTGTGTCGCTCCTATCAGAACCGGTCCTGTACTACTCAATGGACCGCGACGGTGCGCGACTTGCCAGGCTGACCAAGTCGCCTGACAAGTCGTATTAGTGTGAACCGGCACTGACTCCTTGCGGCTTAACAGCCAGCTGTCCACTGCGCATGTGCGAGCCGCATTTCCCCTCTTGATTGGTCCCAGCAGTCTCCTGGGACCTGTGAAAATCTGACCAGAAGTTGAAGAGGGTACCTGTTAAAATCAGGTACCTGCCCCCCCCCCCCCACAATAAAACCTCCCAAATATCGGAGAGAACGGGGGGTGGTGTAGAAGGAAAAGCGGAACTTCCCCATTTTGGAGGAAGTTCTGCTGTAAGGTAAAAAAACCCTAAGGCTTTGCAACCACTTTAAGTAGCTTTCTTCCCATCGACCATCACAATGTTGTATTCTGAGCTTTGGATATAGTAATTATTAGCAGGGGTTCCCTGAGACTGTTATTTTAATGGTTCCTCAATGATAAAAAGGTTGAGAAAGGCTGCCGTAAACCATTAATTTTTTGAAGCTGGAAGTGCTGCTAATATGCAAATTGTCGGATCTCTTGAAGCAGATCAGTAGAATAATTTGTTGTCTGCGTCTGCCTGTCTATAAGATCATTATGTATGAGTAGGAGCCATGCTGTGTTTGTGTCTGCTCCCTCTCCCGATGGCTATGGCATGCTGAAGTGGGAATGGCCACACACAATTTGTGTTTTTTTTTTCAATTCTACCCTATTGTCTATATTTGTTTGAAAAATGAGGACCCCCTAAACAGTAAGCCGCATTTACATGAATATCTGGAAGAAGAATGCCATGAGCTTTAAGAATGCTTACTAAATGCCTGATCCTATTTTACGGCTCTGGTAGCACTTTATAGTATATGGTGTTCTAGCAGCGTTCAGCACGTGTTGTTGGGTAAAAGAAGAATTCCAAAGTTCCCATTCTGTTGGAATGCTTTCCTACCTTTTTAATGCTAATGTATCATTTGACATGCTTTTGTGTTATGTGGAGGACCTTTTATCCCCCTAGAGATAGATTTGTATGATGCAGTGCTTTGGTGGAAAACAGAGAAGTGGTAGTCATTCTCCAGAATGACCATCAACTCCTCCACTTCATAATCACCTTCATATGCACTAAAGCAATAGTCTCCAAACTTTTGGATCTCAGGGACCACAAAACTCACAATTTTGAATCCAAGGGACCACTAACATGAATTTTACATGCCTTATATACACAACGCTCTGGTTCTCTGCCCCCCTCCCTTTGCATCACACTGCTGCCTTATACACACAATGCTCCGGCTCTCTGTCCCCCTCCCTTTGCATCACACTGCTGCCTTATACACACAATGCTCCGGCTCTCTGTCCCCCTCCCTTTGCATCACACTGCTGCCTTATACACACAATGCTCCGGCTCTCTGTCCCCCTCCCTTTGCATCACACTGCTGCCTTATACACACAATGCTCCGGCTCTCTGCCCCTCCGCACTCTGTAGCACACTGCTGCCTTACACAGACTCATTATTGGTTGAATCTCACCTCCTTATCCAGCCATGTGCTCAAGCTCTGTGCTCCCTTCCACAGCCTGTGATCAACGCTGCCATTGGAAGTCCCCTCCTTCTTCACCTACCGCTCTCTGCACTACTCCCAGCGCCTACCTCTCAGGAACTGGAACGACAGAGTAGGCACCGGTATCAATTCGGACAGTGTTGACTGTCAGCACGCATTGAGAACAATACTGGAAACATCATTGGGTGCTAGCCACATGCCACAATGTTGATTTGCGGCAGATCTCTTGGGGACCACCAAAAAACTGATCTACGCTATATTACCAAAACTTTAATGGGATCCCAGTCTTATGCCTCGTACACACGCAACGATTATCGGCCGACCGATCGTCCGACTTTTGTCCAGAGTGGTGTTTTGTTGGTTGGAATGTGCCTAGACTGCACACGAATTTTCTCGGCCAACAAAAATCTACTTCAGAAGTGATGTCATGTGCTGGTTTACTTTCCGTGTGTTTTTTCTTCTCTGAGCATGTCCAGTTTTGCTCATCAGATTTTTGTCTGCCGAAATCTGTACTGACTGATGGAAAATCGGCCGTTGTGTTGACGGCCAACAAAAATTTTATAGCCTGCACACCAGATTTTTTTCGGCCGAAAAGTCGGAGTCGGTTGTCGGAAGCATCATACTAACAAGCCGAAAATCGGCCGATCGGACCCTGGCCGAAAATTCACGGCCAATTATCGACGTGTGTGTACGGGGCTTTAGTCCATAGGGTTTAATAATGAGTTGGCCCACCCTTTGCAGCTATAACAGCTTCAACTCTTCAGGGAAGGCCGTCCACAAGGTTTAGGAGTGTCTCTATGGAAATTTTTGACCATTCTGGCTCGCAGTCTCTTATCCCAAATGTGTTCTATCGGGTTGATGTCAGGGCTCAGTGCAGTCTAGTCAAGTTCCTTCACCCCAAACGTGCTCATCCATGTCATTATGGACCTTGAATTGTTCACTAGTACGCAGTCATGTTGTAAAAGGAAGGGGCCATCCTCAAACTGTTTCCACAAAGTTGGAAGCATGAACTTGTCCAAAATGTCTTGGTATGCTGACGCCTTAAGAGTTCCCTTTACTGGAACCAAGGGGTCAAGCCCAACCCCTGAAAAACAACCCCACACCATAATCCCCCTTACACTAATAGATATATGTATTTTTTTACTAGTAATGGCGGCAATCAGCAATTTTTAGCAGGACTGTGCCATTGCGGCGGACACCTAACTGACAATTTTGGGGGGACCAGTGACATTAACATAGTAACCAGTGCAGAAAATATGCACTGCTACTGTACTAATGACACTGGCAGGGAAGGGGCTAAAACCAGGGGCGGCCAAAGAGGTAAATTTTAGCCTACGGGGTGTTTTCTAAATGTGAATCAACACAGAGACCTGTGTTCCTAAATAGGAGGAACACAGGATCCCTGTATTCATCACTGACAGAACAGAGGTCTGCGGTGTTTACATCGGCAGACTGCCGTTCTGTCTTCATGGGGAGTGATCGAGGGTGCCCGCCGGACCCGCTCTTCGGCTCCCCCTCTAGCCAATTGGCACATGCGTGCCCCCACTAACTGCTACACGAAACAACGTGCATGTACGTAATTTCTCGTAACAGAGCGGACCTGCCACACTATAACTACAGTGGCTGGTTGGCAAGTGGTTATGTAGTTGGTCTAAATATCAAACAGGGAATAATGAGGAATGTATAGATACACTCCATTGGGACCAATATTTATCTAACTCAAAAAATATCTGGAGTAGTTTGTTCCTCAATATTTAGGGAAAAATACATTTCAAATTTTTAATGAACAATGCTCTATATTATAATATTGCAGCTTGCAAAGAACATTTAGCCATGCTTAAAGTGGAAGAAAGCATTTTCTCTACTAGCACTGGTAACTGCACAGTTTGATTTTTAGTTCATCAGTCCTAGATATACTGTACTTGGTGATTCTGCCTTGAAGGTCCTTTTCAGGTACTTCTTTGTATGCGGTCTCCCAACTGTGTTCTGCATGATAACCTTATCATATACTGTAAGCTCCTGGTGAAGGCTACAAGCAGTCATGCCAACACACATGGCACAGGCATGGTCCACTGTTGTTAGTAAGTTGAATTTCACCCACGCAATCAACATTTATAATTTTTAAACCTCATGCTGTTCCTTTCTGGTTTCTTGCCTGGGCAAATGATGCCATGCATCCTAGGAGTTTTCAGGAGGGGAGGAAAAATGGAGGGGTTTTCTCAGCACACCCGTCTGCTTGCATGCTTAAGCTCAGGCCAGATAGATTCCAGGGCGTAAATTCTACAATAATAATTTGCCCTTACTCAACATGGCCACAGCCAGAAGTGCTAGGGGGTGTTTTTCAAAGTGATTTCTTAACCACTTGCCGACCAGTCACGTTGACTGTACTGCGGCAAAGTGGCTCGTTCCCGTCCAGCGACGTAGACCTACGTTGCTGGACTCCTCCCCTTGTGGGCGGCGCGTGCGCGCCGCCGGAGGCTCGCTCCCGCTGTTTTCAGTCACAGCGGGAGTCGGGCCAGGGGAGGAGCGGCGGTGATCACCGCCGCTCTTCCCCGATTGTCAGGGAATCGAGTCTGGAGATCCGCCCGCTTGAGTAAACAAAGCGGGCGGATCTCCTAAGTGACAGGCAGGGTCAGATTGCATAGCTGAACTTGCGATCTGTCCCTGTGTCACTCGGTCACCTCCCCCCACACACGTTAGTAAGCACCAGGCATACATTAACCCCTCCCTCTCCAATAAAAAATTAACCCCTTCCCTGCCAGTGTCATTTTTACAGTAACAGTGCATATGTATAGCACTGATTACTGTAGTAATGTCACGGGTACCCCCAAAAGTGTCAAAAATGTCAGTCCAGGGTCCGATCTGTTCCGCCACAATGTCGCAGTCCTGCAAAAAAAAATCGCAGATCACCGCCATTACTCGTTCAAAAAAAAAAACATCCAAAAATGACAGAAATCTTTCCCTTAGTTAGTAAACGCAATAACTTTTGCGCAAACAAATCAAAATACACTTATTGTGATTTTTTTTTACCAAACATAGGTAGCAGAAAACAAATTGGCCAAAAATTAAAAAAAATTTTGATTTTTACATTTTTTTGGGGGGGAATTTCATATACTGTAAAAAAATGTGAAAAATATTGTTATTTTTTCAAAATTTACGCTTTTATTTTGTTTATAGCGCAAAATGTAAAAATCGCACAGGTGATCGAATACCTCCAAAAGAAAGTTCTGTTTGTGGGAAAAAAAAGGACGTAGATTTTGTTTGGGTACGGCATCGCACGACCGTGCAATTGTCAGTTAAAGTTGCACAGTGCCGAATCGCAAAAAGTGGCCTGGACGTAAGACAGCAAAATCCTCCGGTGGTAAAGTAGTTAACAAACTAAAGCATGGAGACATGGAACGCAAAAACACACGCACAAGAGGGAGCAAATTCCTCATGAATTACCACCAAACAATTTATTGAATCCTAAAAGACAAATGGATACACACCAATGTATAAAGAACATCAAGCATATAACATAGATACTTCAGCCAAGGACGGTGCACCCCATCAATAGACCATCTGATTGGAAAGCTATCGTGTTCCAAAAGTCAAGCTTCATTCTTCAGCTCTCAAGAAGGGAGCTCGTCTCCGAAATGCATTTGATTTCCAATCAGATGGTCCATTGACTGGGTACGCTGCCCATGGCTGAAGTATCCATGTCATATGCCTGATGTGTTTATACGTTTGTGAGAATCCATTTGTCTTTGGGTATTCAATAAATTATCTGGCGGTAATGCACGAGAAGTTTGCACCCTCTTGTGTGTGTCTTTTGCAGTTGACTGAAGATTTCCTGATCTGTGGAGGGCTTCACCTGGGGAGGCATTGCGCATCTAAGCACCTTTGAAAGTAGCTTGTATTGAGCGCTGGAGTGTTTTTGAAGATTCAGTGGAGACATGGGGGAGTTTGCTTTAAATATTAAAAATTTATTATATAGTGTTTTGGGTTTGTGGTGCTCAAATGCAGTGAAGAACCACTTTAATGAAGCCATTCAAGAGTAATTATGTGCAGCTCAATGAATGGCTGAAACTGGCTGGAGGATATCAACAATGTCCAGATGCAAAAAAAGATGAAAAAAGAGTAAAAATTGTATTTTATGCAAAAAAACAATTAGAATTGTTTGATACGCAGTGCGATAACAAATAAATTTAGTAAGGAAAGTAGAAAATAAGCACTGGACCCATAAGGTTATTGTATTGGTATTGCCAGGGCTGCCATCAGGGGGGGTACAGGTGATACACCTGTATGGGTCCTGAGCGTAAGGAGGGGCCTGAGCTGCGGCAACCAGGAAGTGTGCACAGTGCAAGAGAGATAAGATAGGATGGAGGAGATAGGATTAGAGGACGAAGAAATGGGATGGAGGAGATGAGACTGCAGGAGGAGGACATGGGATTGGGGAAGGAGGAGGGCATGGGATGGAAGAGGACAAGGGCAATGAGAGGACATGTGATGGAGGAGGACATGGGATGGGACTTGGTGGGACAGCCAGTGGGGGGGCCCTGAGAAATGTTGATGGTCAGGTCCAGGGGGGACCCAAGCCTAAAGCTGTGTAAGGGGCCCAAACATTTCTGATGGTTGCCCTGGGTATTGCTATCGTATCTTGAGGTAAGGATATTGTTTTAGGTGATCTAGTTCCTAGGCAGGCAGCTCCTACATCTCAGGATTTCCACAGTCTCCTTACCTTGTAGTGTAATGTAGCAAAAATGTAAATGGAAGTGTCACACTACTACTAAAAGGTCCAGATATGAATTTGTTCCAATGAAGGTCAGTGGGACAATTGACTGTTTCTTTGACGTTTAATGGAATCAAATCATATTTGCACCTTTTAGCAGTGCAAAAATTGTTATTTTTATTAACAATCTAATAATTATCCAGTTAGGGTTTAAATGTACTATATATAATTCTTCTGTGCTGTGGAATAAAGCAAGACAGCCTAAATGAGAATGTAAGAAAAGAAAGAAAATTAAAGAGCAATACAGAAAAAGGAACTCCATGATAAAAAACAAGTTTGCTCAGGGAGATAGAGATTTAGTGGACTTTAAAGGCACATATTAAGTAGGCAAAAGACTACCATAAGTATAAAAAACATATATTCTTTTATTTAACCAAAGTTTTTTTTAAAAAAAGAACAAAAGTTCAAGAAACAAAATTATACAATGACATACATATTGTTTGAAATAAGAACATTCATCGTATCTATAGGTCAAAATATTAGATATACAGATATTGTAGTAGTTACACTTTGTGAGTATTAGGATAGTGGTCTGAAGAGGTCGACGCGTTTCGCCTTAGCTTCTTCTGGACCTCAGACGCAAATATACAATTTATCTCTCTCAAAATGCAGAAAACCGTGTGATCCGTGGTCATCAGTATCAGTATATCATATTGATCATAGAGTAGTGAAAAATAAGCGGGAAGTGGAGAGGGAGAAAGAAGGCCCAAAAACTGGTGGAATGGGCCACCTCAAATTCCCACACTGGAATCTATCAAGGATTCAGGTCGGGATCAGAGTAATGATATGGAGGCTGCTATTGGCTGTATCACGTGAAGGTCTTTGTATCCTTCTGTCTAATCTTAGACCATATTGGGACCCAGTCCCCTTATAGCAGTAGATATTGGTGTCTTGTAACGTTGGATGGAAAAGTTCCCCCCAGATTTGTAGTGTATCCGATAGTAGAGTATATTCCAGTGTAAAACAATGGTATTATGGATATTACAGCTGAAATTGCTTGTGAATATAGTTCCCAGGGATAGAAAAGGTATAATCATCTGGTTCAAAAGGGGGCGACCCGGCGGGATACGAGCAGGCTGATGGAGGCTCTTGGCGCAGTCGCCCCCTTTTGAACCAGATGATTATACCTTTTCTATCCCTGGGAACTATATTCACAAGCAATTTCAGCTGTAATATCCATAATACCATTGTTTTACACTGGAATATACTCTACTATCGGATACACTACAAATCTGGGGGGAACTTTTCCATCCAACGTTACAAGACACCAATATCTACTGCTATAAGGGGACTGGGTCCCAATATGGTCTAAGATTAGACAGAAGGATACAAAGACCTTCACGTGATACAGCCAATAGCAGCCTCCATATCATTACTCTGATCCCGACCTGAATCCTCGATAGATTCCAGTGTGGGAATTTGAGGTGGCCCATTCCACCAGTTTTTGGGCCTTCTTTCTCCCTCTCCACTTCCCGCTTATTTTTCACTACTCTATGATCAATATGATATACTGATACTGATGACCACGGATCACACGGTTTTCTGCATTTTGAGAGAGATAAATTGTATATTTGCGTCTGAGGTCCAGAAGAAGCTAAGGCGAAACGCGTCGACCTCTTCAGACCACTATCCTAATACTCACAAAGTGTAACTACTACAATATCTGTATATCTAATATTTTGACCTATAGATACGATGAATGTTCTTATTTCAAACAATATGTATGTCATTGTATAATTTTGTTTCTTGAACTTTTGTTCTTTTTTTAAAAAAAACTTTGGTTAAATAAAAGAATATATGTTTTTTATACTTATGGTAGTCTTTTGCCTACTTAATATGTGCCTTTAAAGTCCACTAAATCTCTATCTCCCTGAGCAAACTTGTTTTGTATCATGGAGTTCCTTTTTCTCTAATTAATAGGATTATGGCACACAAGGGTCAGCTCAACCAAAAACCCCCCTCTTTTCTAAAGAGCAATACAATATTCCAGCATGCACCAGAAGGGACAGAAACAGGTGAGGCTGAACTTCCACTTTAAAGGGTAACTCCACTTTCTCGGGGAAAAAAATGTAAAATAAAGAAAAAAACAAAATAGTGCATACAATTGCGACACAAGTCATATTGTAATTGAATGTTATTAAAAATTATCTTTTCTTTTCAATCTGCAGCTGTTGTCATTTTCTGAAAATGCAATACAATATGGCTACAGGGAGTTGTTCTGTACACAGAACGTGTACAGAACGTCCCCCAAAAACATAATTTCCTGTTTGTGTGATTGGCTCACTAATTTTCCGTCTGCACTAAGATACAAGTCAGATTTCAAGCATCCCATGCAAATAAAAATGTCATTTTTGGTAAGATACTTCCAATAGGAAATCATGTCCCCTTGGAGCTGGCGCTTCCCGACCTTATAAGAGGTTTAGGATGCTGGGAGGCAGGGCGCTGGTTTAGGATCATGTGACCATCATGACAGCCAATCATGATCGGAAAGCTCACGATCACTGCTGTTTTCCGTTAGCCACCGTTAACTGTGCCGGAAGCGCGCAGGGCGTGCACTCTCATCACAGCTGTATTTGCACTAATGCATGCAAATTTGCGGTAACTCGGCACCAAGACTCACTCGCCGAGAGGCTGCATATTTGCGGACAACCAGCGCTAAGAGGTTAACAAATTAAACATGTCATACTTACCTGCTCCGTGCAGTGGTTTTGCACAGAGCAGCCCTGATCCTCCTCTTCTGGGGTCCCCCGCTGGCACTTCTTGACCCTTCCCCCCACTCTCCAAAGAAGTGGGCGCTCATGAGTGCTCGATCCGGAGCCGGGCTGTTTGCATCTATTCAGATACCCCCCCCCCCCCCCTCTTGACCAGCGCCCCCAATAGTAAGCCACTTGCTGTGGAGGCACTGGTGTGTGTTCACTTCCGAGCCCTGCTCTATGCATCCATGCGTGCCTGCTCTCTCCTCATTGGCTCACTGATTGTGATTGACAGCAGTGGGAGCCAATGGATAACCTGCTGTCTCAGCAAATTACAAAGCATAGGTTAATATATTGTGTTTGTGTGCACTAAAGTGTACTTTTTTCCCAAAAAATTGCATTTAATACACTGCTGAGAAAATATTGTGCTTTCAGAACAAAAATATAATGTTTGGTGGTTCTAAGTAATAATCTTGTTAAAAAAAAGCAGAATTGTAGGTGTCAGAATTGGCATGGGCAGCAAGTAGTTAAAAAAGGAAGGCAAACTAACATTTGTAGCAAATGTAGCTGCCTTAGAAGCCAAACTATGTTTTGTAAAGTATCTTCCTAGCAGTTAAAGAAGATCTGGGGTCACAGCAAACTCTCTGCACTTGGAAGGGCAGTCGCTGTAGATCTGAGGGGAATATCTGAAATGAGGGGAAGCTCTGCTGATTTCTATGATCCAATAATGTGCAAGCAAAAATGCTGTTTTTTATTTTCCTTGCATGCCCCCCTCATATCTACAGTGACTGCACTTCAAAGTGCACTTGAGGTGTACTTGTAGTGCACAGTAGATTTGCCTTTCGTAAATCAACCCCAGTATATATTGTTATCACTGATGACTGTATTAATATCACTGGTCATGTCAGTGGAAGTTAGTCAGTTCCTCTCATCATCAGTTAGTGTGTTATTTCCCGTCGCAATCTCATTATAAGTCACTAATGACCACCATTAGTAGTTAAAAAAAAAAAAAATTACAGTATACATACTATAGTTTGTAGACGCTATAACTTCCTTGAAAACCAATCAATATACACTTATTGGGATGTTTTCAACAAAGACTCGGATCAGAATATATTTCGGCCTAAATTTTTGATGAAATTCAATTTTTTTATTGGAAATGTTTTAAAGCAGAAAGTAAAAAATATTGTGTTTTTGAAAAAAAAAAATGTCACCCTTTTTCGTTTATATCGCAAAGAATAAAAAACCCAGTTGGGATCAAAAACCACCAAAAGAAAGCTCTTTTTGTGTGAAAAATTATATCAATTTTGTTTTTGTACAGCGTTGCATGACTACGCAATTACCAGTTAAAGTAGAGCTGTGAGGGATAGCAAAAAACAGCCTGGTCATTAAGGGGGAAAATCTTCCAGAGCTGAAGTGGTTAAAGACTTCATATCCCATGGTACCTTGCTGCCTGCAAGCAGTGATTTCTGTACTGACTCCGCCTCCTGAAACTCCTCCTCTCATTGCCGCTGTAGTTCAGGCTCTGTGAAATGTGTGACACAGCAGTGCCGGGGTATAGGGAATACGTGTGACAGAATTCAAGTTTACAAACTTCAAGATCATTCAGATTAATAGGATTAGGCTACAAATAATTGAAATACAATGTGGAAATGAATAAATTATTTTATATTTTGACCTTAGATTAAGGTGACCAGATTTTTAAAATGAAATCCTGGGACATTTTTTTTTTTTTTCTTATTGGCAAATGGCCCAGACTGCTTAATACACAGAGCGCTGGACACAGGACTGCATAATACACAGAGTGCTGGGCACAGGACTGCATAATACACAGAGTGCTGGGTACAAGACTACATAAATACACAGAGCGCTGGGCACAGGACTACATAATACACAGAGCGCTGGGCACAGGACTGCATAATACACAGAGTGCTGGGCACAAGACTACATAAATACACAGAGTGCTGGGCACAGGACTGCATAATACACAGAGTGCTGGGTACAAGACTACATAAATACACAGAGCGCTGGGCACAGGACCACATAATACACAGAGCAATTGGGCACAGGACTGCATAATACATAGAGCACTGGGGACAGGACTACATAATACACAGAGTCCTGGGCACAGGACTACATAATACACAGAGCGCTAGGTACAGGACTACATAAATACAGAGTACTGGGCAAAGGACTGCATAATACAAAGAGCGCTGGGCACAGGACCACATAATACACAGAGCACTGGGCACAGGACTACATAATATACAAGAGGATGTTAGGCATAGAGTGCAGGGTTCCGAGGTTTGCTATGCAAAGAGGACACTTCTGCCCCTACACCCATAGCTCACGTCTGCATGGGATGCCCTGTCTACATTAATCCGGCCCTGAATCCAGGCACAAAACCGGGGACAGACTTGGACCAGGGACAGTGTCCCCAATCCGGGGACGTCTGGTCACCCTACCTTAGATACCTAGCATTTATCAAAATGCTTTTTCCATTACTTCTACCTCAGTGACCACAGTCTACAAGACAGGAAGTGAACAGAAATCTCCCCAATGATGTAATAATGTACAGTAATAAGATAGAGATTCTTCTGCTATCCTCTTGACAATTTTTTTTTAACACTTTGTATGCCTCGTTGGAGGGACAGGAAATGTTCCTAATGGAAGCCCTTGGGTCTATAGCATTTAGCTGCATAAACCAAACCAAAAAATCTGCATTCACGGTCCTGCGTCTGAAGCATACCTTATGATACATGCATGTACCCATTTATGCTTAAAGTAGAAGTCCACCCTAACACTAAAATCTGTAAATCTACTTGCATCCACAATCTAAGACTATCTAGCCCTGTAAAGAAGAAATATCTAGCCCTGTAAAGAAGAAATCGCTATAAATACCTTTTCTGAAGCCGCTCCGGTGGGGTCCCACGCTGAGCTGTCAGCGGTGGCTCCTCTGTGTAGGCGTGTGCAGAAGAGGCAGCCGACAACGAAAGCCCCATAGAAACTCTATGGGTGAAGTCACTTCCCTGGCATTTCCCAGCCGATGAGAGAAGAAAGAGGTAACCCCCAATGCCACACGTCCATGCAGTCCTACAATGGTGATAGAGATGACATCTTCAGCCTGGACTCCAACCAGGCCATGCCCTCAACACATTTCGCTAAGCCCCCCTGGAGCCTAATCATGGGGATGGAAATCCCATGCTTGTAGGGAGTATTTAAGCATCATCGGCAATCACGGATTCACTGAATATTGTTGTTTCTGCATGTTACAATTCTATATTGTATTTGAATATTTTGAAATTTTTTATGTGGTATTAACATTATTGCACTATATTTTGCACTTTTGAAACAGCATTATTTTACTTTATTTTTGTTTTCACACTAGATTATTGTCAGTTTTATCACTTTGCGCACCTTTTCATAATTAAGTGATTGCCGATGATGTTTAAATACTCCCTACTCACATGTCATTTTTATCTCTATGATTAGGCTCCGGGGAGGGGGGGGGGGGGTGCTTCAGAGCGAAACACATTGGGGGCCTGACCTGGTTGGAGTCCAGGCTGAAGATGTCACTCTTATCACCATTGTAGGACTGCATGGACGTGCGGCATTGGGATTGCCTCTTTCTTCTCCTTTGAGCTATAGCTTAGAGCCAGGACGGGCTCTGTCCCTTGCCAGCACTTCCTGCAGTTGAGGTGGAGGAATCTATGCACATACTCCATATTGGAATGAGCCTGAGCATCACATTAAGCTATACCAGGCAGTGTTAATTTCTTCGACTGAAACCGACTAAAACGTTTTAGTCGACTAAATTAACACAATTTTAGTCGACTAAAATACGACTAAAACTAAAACAATTCAGATGACTAAAATACGACTAAAACTAAAATGGCATTTTAGTCTTAAGACCAAAATACGACTAAAACTAAAATGGCATTTTAGTCAAAAGACTATAACTAAAACTAAATCGAAATTTGCTGCCAAAATTAACACTGGTGCATGCTCAAAGCTTAATACCATAAATAATAACATATTCGATTTTTCACTCTAGGACCAGCAGTAGTATATAATGAGTTTGGAAATTGTAGAGAAATGCTTAAATAATGCAAATTACAATTGAACTACACCCATTCGATTATAGATGACTAAAATGAGTTTTAGTCGACTAAAATGTACTGGAGTTTTAGTCAACTAAATACGACTAAAACTAAAACACTTGCAGAAGACTAAAATGGGACTAAAACTAAAATGCCATTTTAGTCCTAAGACTAAGACTAAAACTAAATTGAAATTTGCTGCCAAAATTAACACTGATACCAGGGGTCATAGTGATTTCTCAGCCGCTGTTGGCTGTCTCCTCTGCAGAGCTTCCATCGCTGGAGACTGGACCAAAAAAAAAAAATTGTGTATAGCAATGTCTTCTTTATAGGGCTAGATAGGTTAGACTATGTGGATGCCAGTAGATTTAGAGATTTTAGTGTTAGGGTGGTCTTCTACTTTAAAGCTGGCCATAGACGAATCTAAATTCGAGCAGGTTCAGCAGGAACTGGCCAAATTTCAATCCATCTATGGGCAGGCTGGTTGTACTGAAGTCAATCTAAAAATCGGCTTTAGTACAACCAGCATTTCAGGTTTTGTTTGTGAAATCACTGGGCTATAGCCGCCAGCTGTAATTATTGTATTTTGACAACTGGAAAACCTCTGAATACAATAGCGCAGGGGTAGGGAATAGAACGATTTTCTTTTTTTCAACCAATGGTTGAAGGAAAGAAAATTGCATAATCTATGACTTGCCTAAGTTTACTTGCCTAAAGCATACATGGACCCCATTGCTTCTCAGGGCCAGTAGGTAAATATCAGCAATATGTAGCCAGCAGCACTGTTACCCCTAAATACACACTTTTGATGTTTAAAGCCCCCCTCCCCTAATGAGTCATACATGTGCTGCTGTCCCATGAATGACTCATACAGTGGGATATAAAACTCAATAGTGTGTATTCATCGGTGGCAGTGCCACTGTCTTCAATTTGTTGATGTCTACACGTTGGCCCTGGGCAGTGACGGCCATTAGGGTCAACAAATGTTGTATGCATGTGCACATTATTGTAAAAACATTACACACATATAACTTTCCACGCAGGATCTTTCAGCCCATAGCATTTTTAGGCTTTTTTTGCTTTTTTTTCAGTTTCCCTATGAACCTATTCATAATTGGTTATCAAAAGTGAATAGAAGTACCAGCACATACTTATATTAAGAACTTTATGTTTCTTTGTTAGAACATCACTTGTAGAACAGCACATTACCTTGCTTGGTGTTTGGCAGCTGAGAATGAGAAAATCATCAAAAGGCAATGCAGCAGGTCAAATGTGCACCATCTTATGTATTATACAGGATAATGCCCCATCTACAGTGATTTACAAAGATAGCAAAAGTAAACTCGGACATCCATGACCCACATAGAAGCACTCAACCACTCTCGTGCTTTAGAAAATTCAAGGTACCCTACAGTGGGGTTACTAAGCTATGTCAATTATTGTGATTATATATGTATTATCTCGTGATAATTTTATCAGAAGCTTTATTTCATGTCTCATAGGTGTGTAATCATCACTGTTGCATGAAAAAGTTATTTAACCCTTGCAAACCTTTCTAAAAAAAAAAAAATCTTTATTTTTCTCATGTTTAGGTTATCCCAACCTCATATTGCTGCATTTTCTGCTCTGCTCAGTAGACTCATCGTAGAACCTCACAGCTATTACCAGTTAGGAACTAGCAAAATCTCACTCTGTTTAATTTACATTGGCACTTCTTTTTCTGTATATGGATGATGGCATTGTAATTATTTTAATAAGACAAAACATCTAAGTACCTTTTTCCTATTCGATATACAGCTGTCACATGACCCAGCTTGTCTGCAGTGAAACATAAGCAGGAGGAGCTTCTAGTCCTGCTGCTGGTCACATGTTCAAAATGAAAATAAAAAAAGCAACCTTTGGGATACAGAATAAAAATAAATAATATCAATAAACTGCTTTAAATTGTCATGCAAATATATATTTGAAATTAAATCTTTATTATATTTTGGCAATAACATGGTGTGGGTGGTATTCTGCCAGTCACAGGCAGTGTCACACTTCCCCAGCCTCTGTCTTAGAATAAGAGGGAGGTGAAGCCTCCATTAATCTACATGTAATGTCCCGCCCCATTGTGTTTAGCTGGTTAGTTGGCATGGAGGAGGAGGTCTAGTCACATGGGCTGCTCAGATTTTCTAGGGAGGAAATGCTCAGCATAGAAACTTACTAAACTCACAAAACTGAGCACGTGCAGAGTTGCCACCACAGCTGCAAAATCCCTAGCAGAATTGGGGACCTGGACAGAAGGTGGAAATAGAGAGCAGCAGGATCAACCAGGTTTTTTGCAGAATACAGAAAACGAATCTCATAGTGACTGAGTGAGTATGAACAGCGTGTAATACACCATTTATTGATATGGGGTTAGTGACACTTTAATGAAAAAAACCCGTGCAATCATTTTTGTGAATTGACTTTACAGACTAACTAGTGCAGCAATCTATAAAATAATATGCAGTAAATTCAATGGATCTGTGCGATAAAACTTAATGGATTGTAAAAATCTTGCTGGAAAGTAGAAATCAGCACACAGCAAAAAAAATGACTACATATATTATGCTTTCATAATCCTTTCTATCCATTATAACAACTGTACTTCAAGGATACTATATTTTTCATAGGCCTATTATATTTTATCTTTTACATTTCAGCCTCGTCGACAGTGGTCACTAAGGATGAAAGAAGGTTTGGGCTGGGGGGAAGCTGTCAAATGATAGCAGGTTACCAGCTCATCCATCTGCTGCTGTGGAATTCCCTGTCCTGCAGCTGCTCGCAACAAAGAGGCTATATTTTGTCAGTGACACTGTCCAATTATGGCTGCATGACAGTATTAGGTTAATGATGTCATCGGCATCACGTCCCTTTGTTATGTGTGGAATTCCGTGGCCGCAGCTGATTGGGGTAGCAGCTCAGTGACAGCTTCCCAAAGGTTCTGACCAAACTCAGCTCATCCCTAGCGGTCATCAAGACCAATAGAAAAGGTGGATCTACCTAGTTTGGACACCAACAGCAAAATAAACTTGACAGGGGTTTTTATATTTTCCTGTCTTTTTCTGTCTCAGTTCCACTGATTGGGTCCTTTACAGGAAAAAAGATTTTGTTAAATAGGACTTGAACTTAGGAAATTTTTTACCAAAAAAAGGCAGGCAGAGGGCAAAGCACTAGCCATCAGTATGGCCTCTGGTCTCCCTACAGCCGATTTGTCCCCATTAGTGACTTACCATGCATATTGTGTCTCTGTGTTGAGAAAGCTATCTTGGTGGGAGCAGGGGTTTGCTTCCCCATGCCAGAGCCTCCAGCATAGAGAACATTGAGCGCCACAGTAGAGACTTCACCAAATCTCACTTCAATCTCCATAGACTCTTGGATTGGGGCAGCAGAATCTTAGATTTCACCCAGCAGATATACAGCTATAGGACTGCAGGCACAGGAGTGCCTAGGCAGCCTCGCATACCAATTTTATTCACATATAGCAGAGCATTCACTATTCTATCTATAAACCCCCATGCTGAATAAATATGTCAACCAAAATAAATGTAAAACTGTGAAAACCATCCACTATCACCTAGCAACAACTATGTAAAATCACAATTGTGTAATGAAAGTTTCCTGTAAAATGTTACATGTTTATGTGGTGCAAAGTGTCCAAGTATATTATTGAAATGAGTCCACAGTGATTATATTGATACACATGCAACTCAGTCCACAGGGAATGGCACAAGTGAATTTGTTTTCTGCAGTAATATATAGCAAGCGCTATCAACCCCTTCTATTCGTACCGATACACACACCAAATATAGTGAATAAAGAATCCACTACCTGCATGCTCCCCTATTTCTTGAGGTGACTTATTAGAGAAGATGCAACCTTATGATAATATAGTAATATTCAGTAACTGGAATCCTCATGGGTCATCACTTCCATCTTCCATCTCTCCGTTTCCATCGCTCCATCTCCTTAGATGTTTCATCAAACAAGCATCAAGGTTCAAATGAGAGACAAAAAAATCCACAGAAGTGTAAAACCTTCTTTTTATTAAGACATCACTAAGTCCTGCCCAACATTTCTCATCGTTGCTGGACTTCCTCAGGAACAGAGAATTTCCTCACATGCTTGCTCAGCACTGAAAAACATACACAAACCAATCTTGCTGCCTCTGCAAATGTAAACAGACTGACATCACAAAGCCCTGCCCAACATTTCTCATTGTTGCTGGACTTCAGGAGAAGAGCACTTCCTCACATGCTTGCTCAGCACTGGAGAACACACACAAACCAAGCTTGCTGCCTTTGCAAATGGAAACAGAATGACATCACTAAGCCCTGCCCAACATGCCTCATCGTTGCTGGACTTCCTCAGGAACAGAACAATTCCTCACATTCTTGCTCAGCACTGAAAAACACACACAAACCAAGCTTGCTGCCTCTGCAAATCGAAACAGGATGACATTACAAAGCCCTGCCCAGCATTTCTCATCGCTGCTGGACTTCCTCAGGAACAGAACAATTCCTCACATGCTTACTCAGCACTAGAACACACTGACAAACCAAGCTTGCTGTCTCGGCAAATGTAAAAAGAATGACATCACAAAGCTCTGCCCAACATTTCTCATCATTGCTAGACTTCCTCAGGAGCAGAGTACTTCTTTAAATGCTAGCTCAGCACTGGAAAATACACTTAAACCAAGCTTGCTAGCTTTGCAAATGTAAACAGAATGACATCACTAAACCCTGCCCAACATTTTTAATCTCTTCCTGACTTCAACAGGAGCAGAGCATTTCCTCATATATGCTAGTGCAGCACTGGAAAACACACTCAAACCAAGCTTGCTGGCTCTGCAAATGTAAACGCAATGACATCACTAAGCCCTGCCCAACATTTCTCATTGCTGCTGGACTTCCTCAGGAGCAGAGCACTTCCTCACATATGATAGCTCAGCATGGAAAACACACTCAAACCAAGATTGCTGCCTCTGCAAATGTAAACTAAGTGACATCACTAACTCCTGCCCAAAATTTTCCATCACCTCTGGACTTCCTCAGGAGCAGAGTGCTACCTCACAGGAGTTTTTCCAGGGCAAAAGGTACAATCTTTAGCATACTGCTTAGGCACAATTAATATTTATGTTCCCCATAACATAAAGCTTCAGAGTCCTGCTGATATGAAGCCCCACTCCCTCCGTCCTACTGTGCAAAAAATGTAATTGAAAGGAAAGTGTACACCGTCTCAGGTGAGAACAATCCATCCTCAATAACCAGGTGCAGGTCCAGTCCACAGTCTGAGTCCGTTCAATGCAAGCAAAAAGGTTTGACTGCACTCCAGTGGATGAAGATAAAATAATCCTTTATTGTAAATGTAAATCGGACAAGACGAGACAAATGAGCCACAGACAGTTGGCGTGTTTCACGGTTCAAGATCGCTTAATCATAACTGACAATACATCTTAGCATGCAATGTTAAAATAATGAAGGTAACAGATGAACCCAATATGGGAATAATTAGTAATTCTAACTTGCAAACAATTACTAACATCACAGCAAGGACTAATCAGATTGGTATGTGAAGCACATAACCACTCTGTTAAGGAAACATGACAAAAATGTAACAAAATAAAAGCGAAAAAGAAAATATTTTGTTTCCTTTTTTTGTATAAATAAAACCAAGAGGCAATAGCCATTAAGAGTCAGTTCACATTAGCGCGACACGACTCTTTACTACTTCGGGGGCGACTTGTGCATTACATTGCACCACGACTTCGAAGCGACTTGCAGATACTTCACATAATGGAAGTCTATGCAAGTCGCTCCGAGGTCGCCCCGAAATAGTACAGGACCCTTTTTCTAAGTCGGAGCGACTTGAGACCCACGGGAATACCCTTAGTTGTATGTGCTGGATGACTTAATTGTGCAAGAAGTAAACTTTTGTCTGAAAAAGGTTTCCTGTATAACTGAGTCACAACTCTATCATGGTAGTGTGTCAATTCTACATTCAGAAAATTGAACATATCGACATCTCTGAGCCCGTAAAAACTAAATTATATGTGTTGTCATTCAAAAATTCTAAGAAAGGGACAAGATCCCCCTCCTTGTTACAAATAAAAATAAAATCATTGATGTAACTAAAATATAAAGTAATTTGACTCCTAAATGAGTTTCTATCTCCAAAGATGTAGGACCTCTCCCACCAACCCATGAACAGATTGGCCAATGAGGGGCGAACATTTGGCCCCATCGCGGCCCCACACCGTTGGAGGTAGAAAACCCCATCAAACAAAAATTAATTATGAGTCAAGAGGTAATCCAAGGCTTCCACAATAAACTGTCTCAAATCCAACGGTAAGTTGGTATAGTTAACCAGTGAATACTCTTATGAACCTTGGGGAGATGATGGAAGGTAGGGAAAACAGGATGATCTGGGATTAATATTTCACTCTCTTTAGGTGTGCAAGCCCCCACATTGGCCCTGTTATCTACCATCGATCTCAAAATACTTTTATACTTTTTTGTATCGTCTCCCCTTAAAATGCCATAAGTATCCTAATTTTCAAGCTGTCTAATTGCTTCCTCCTTAAAATTAAAATGAAAGCTTCCTCTGCATCTAAAACTACAATTGCTCCTTCCTTGTCCACAATGCAAACCATGATGAAGGGATCTGCAATCAAGGGGTGCAAGGCCAATCTTTTCTCCTTAGTAAAATTGTCATTTTTAATTCATACATGAGGAGAGACCTCAGAGGCTAGGGCAGACAAATCCGCTCTATTATGCCCCATACACACGTGCAGATTATCTGCAGACTTTTGTCTGCAGACTTACCAAAACCATATAATATGAGGTCAAACCTAAACACTTTCAATTTGTATGCAATCAGGCAGGCCCTTGCACTACATAGAAAAGGTAAGTCTGCAGACAAAAGTCTGCAGATAATCTGCACGTGTGTACGGGGCATTAGCCTCTGAAATGTATCCAAGTCACCACTACGAGATTGTATAGGATAAAAGGAGGAAGGTACACAAAAGGAAACACGATGAACACCATCCTCACGTGTTTCTATATCTGTAGAAGACAAACTTTTAGATTCTAAATCCTCCTTGTCTAAGATAGTACAATTTTCTTTAAAGGAGAATTTAGACACATCTGCTCGCCATTATCACTCTGTACAATAGTTCCGCCATGTTCACTATCAACACCCAAAAAAATGTCTTATAAGGATTAAATTGCATACAAACCTATTAATATCCAAAACAGTATCAAAAGAGTTAAAATGAGCATGAGGACAAAAATGAAGACCCTTATGCCCCATACACACATGCAGATTATCTGCAGACTTTTGTCTGCAGACTTACCAAAACCATATAATATGAGGTCAAACCTAAACATTTTCAATTTGTATGCAATCCGGCAGGCCCTTGCACTACATAGAAAAGGTAAGTCTGCAGACAAAAGTCTGCAGATAATCTGCACGTGTGTATGGGGCATTAGACAGAAGTGATATTTTAGCATTAGACTAAAGCCCCGTACACACGTACCGATGGTCGGCATACAAATGTTCCTCTTTTCTCCCCGGGATGTCGGTGTCTGCTGAAAAGTGCAAAGACAGCACAAGGACAGCACAAGAATTTTGTCCGCCGACTGCAGAAGTGATGTCATGTAATGGTTAACTTTCCCTGTGTTTTCTATTTTCTGAGCATGCCCAGTCTTGCAAATCTGCGGTCTGTCGGCCGAATTGTGTACTGACAGGCGAACAATCGTCCGTTCTGGTGTCGGCATACAAAAATTTTCATGTTTGCAAGAAAGACTTTTGTCCGCGGATTGTGCGCAGACATCTGTCGGAGGCACCATACTAACACGCGTACAATCGGCAGATCCTTCGTCCACCGACGTTTGTATGCCGACGATCGGTACGTGTGTACGGGCCTTTAAGGGCCATACACACTATCAGATTATCTGAAGACTTTTGTCTTCAGATTTACCTTTTCTATGTAGTGCAAGGGCCTGCCGGATTGCATACAAATTGAAAGTGTTTAGGTTTGACCTCATATTATATGGTTTTGGTAAGTCTGCAGACAAAAGTCTTCAGATAATCTGCACGTGTGTACGGGGCATTATTGTAAATGTCAATCGGACAAGACGAGACAAATGAACCACAGACAGTTGACGCGTTTTACGATTCAAGATCGCTTAATCATAGCTGACAATACATCCTTGAATCTGATGTTAAAATAATGAAGGTAACAGATGAACCCCATATAGGAATAATTAGGAATTGTAACTTTCAACCAAGTTTCTTTAGGCCTGGCTCGACTCCCTGTCGATCATTGACATGGCTCCATTTTAAAGGCAACTTTAAATGTGGTTCCAAAGAATGTGGTTGTTGCTGTCATATAATATCAGATGACACTTTTTGTTCTTCAGCTTGTGATGTCAGTTATAAGTGCCGCTTCGGGGGCGACCTTTGAAGTCGCGTGCACCGCGACTTCGGCGCGACTGCACGGACTTCATATAATGAATGTCAATGCAAGTAGCTCCGATTTCGCCCCAAAGTAGTACAGGAACTACTTTCTAAGTCGGAGCGACTTGAGTCGCTCCTATTAGAACGGTTCCCGTAGCAGTGCATGGACCGCGACTTGTCAGGCTGACCAGTCGCCTGACAAGTCGCGGTAGTGTGAATGGGCGCTAAAATTAACAGATTTTTTTTAAATGCAACACAAGCTACATTATTTATGTCATCACATGCAGTGAATGCTCTATTCAATATGTTGGTAGGACCACCCTCGGGTTAAAAGATAGATTTAGAGAACATTTGAGCGACATTAGAGGATGTAAATCCACAAATGTGGCCAGACATTTTAGTAATGTACATGTGGGTGATCTTGGTGATCTTTCACTTTTAAGAATACAAGTCATTGAACAGGTTAAAATGCCAGAAAGAGGGGGAGATATATTCCGTCTATTATGCAAACGAGAAGTCTTTTGGATATTTAGACTTTGGACAAGAATACCGGTTACATTTCGAGTGGGATGTCACTCATTATTATGAATGACCGACTAACCCCCCTCCCCCTTTTTTTCTTGTGTTTTTTCTTCTCTTTTCTTTCTTTTCTTCTCATACATTATGTTTTATATAGTATATATTTTTTTCATTTTTGTTATAGGTGCGATTTTTTGTACATAAAAGCACCAACTGTCTGTGGCTCATTTTTCTCGTCTTGTCCGATTTACATTTACGATAAAGGATTATTTTATCTTCATCCACTGGAGTACGGTCAAACCTTTTTACACTAAATTTCATTGCCACTTCTGACAAGTGTAGGTGTATATCTGCCATTTCTGCAGTGACAGTGACAGTGTCCATGTGCCATAGTGTGATCACGCGGATTAGTCAATGCTAGTGGGCAGAATTATTTATTTCTTATTTTGTTTTTCACCAGCTGGTTTTCTATAGGCAAAGAACCTGTTCTGTGGAAATTACAAAGGAGGTACTTTGTAGTTTACATTATTAAAATCTTGTCATATGTTGTATGAATATTTAATTGTTAAAGAGAATTTAAAAAGGGGCTAAATACAACTTTGAACTAAGTGACTTTTACAGTAAATGACTTTGGCAGGAAAGTATATCAAATATGAAAGGTGCTATAAATCTAGGAAATAAAATCTAGGGTAATTTAAACCCAGCAAAGGCACATTGTATAAAGAAGCTACAAGTTAGCTATGATTTAAGTGTTTTGCAATATCACAGATAAAGTCGCCGCTGTAATAAGTTTAAAATATAATTGCACAGATGCATGTTTACAATACCAAAGTTGGATATTAAATAAATTAAGGATTATATAATTCTAGAAACAATTAAAAAAAAAGAAATGGTTTGCATGAAATTATCAAAAATACAAAGGGTTTTATTAAGTAGGAAAACTAATATAATAGAAAACACATCAAATTAAAACACCACAATGGACTTTTTTTTTAAATAACTAAGCAATGTTGTCCAGATTTTTTATGAAGTCCATGGTGGTGGTATAACTTGATTTGTTTTTCATTAATTTTCCTGTTATTGTTTGTGATATAGTAATTTTTTTTTTTTTTTTACTTAATAAAAATGTTTGTTATACTAATGATCAAGAGGTTCCATATTAGTATATATTTCAGGTGTAAAACATTTGAAAAAGGGTGATTTTCTAAGGTCAATGTCTTTTAAAATAATAAACTCAAATAAAAAATAAAAAAATTGCACAGGTGCATACCTAACTGGTGATCAGGTAACACATTTTAGGTATCACCGTGCATGCCAGAATGAGAGAAATAAATCTGTGGATATCATTTCAGGTAACTCTGAACTGAGGAGCTCTGAAGATTTTTTGAAGTGTTAGCGATGGACAGTATTGTTATTTTTTTGCCATCTCACTGTGCAGGCAGTTTTAAGGCTACGTTCACATGTGGGCGTAGCGGATCGCAGACAGAATCACCGCGATTCTGCCCGCGATCCGGAAATCAATGCAAATTGCAGGATGCCTGTGCGTTGCCTGTGATTTGCAATGGCACCCCAAATGCTGTGCGATGTTCCCGCGATTTCCGCCTGCCGAATTGCGGTAACATAGCACAAACAAAATCGCGGGACGCAGGAGGCCCAAAGAAGCTCTTGTACCTTTTTTGGGCGTCATACGTCCCTCAATTTTCTTTCGCGCGATGTTACCGCGTTTTGGCAGGCGGAAATCGTGGCAACATCGCACAGCGTTTGAGGTGCCATTGCAAATCACTGGCAACGCACACGCGTCCCGCGATTTGCATTGATTTCCACTTGATAACCACTTGCCGCCCGCCCGCCGCCTTTTTACTGCGGCAGGACGGCTCAGCTGCATCCAATCACGTAGTACTACATGACTGGAGTGCATGTGGTTTAGACACAGCGGGAGGTGGGCCGTTGGCCGCGGGAGGAGCAGCGGCGATTGTCACTGCCCTCCCGCGATCGTCCAGGAAACCGAGAGAAGACCCGCCTGCTTATGTAAACAAAGCAGGCGGATCTTCTCTCAGACAGGCAGGGACAGATCAGCAGTTTCAGCTAAGCGGAAACTGCGATCTGTCTGTGCCTGTCCCAGAACCCCCCTCCCCCACACAGTCAGTAAGCATATAGGCATACATTTTACCCCTTTGATCACCCCCAGTATTAACCCCTTCCCTGCCAGTGTCATTTATACAGTAACAGTGCATATTATTTAGCACTGATTACTGTAGTAATGTTACTGGTCCCCAGAAAGTGTCAAAAATGTCAGTTAGGGGTCCGATCTGTCTGCCGCAATGTTGCAGTCCCACTAAAAATCGCAGATCACCGCCAAACAATGCAGCAGTGCCAAGATTAGGCTGCCTGATTAGTTGACTGTAATCTGAATTTTATGAAAAAATTCAGACGGCAGGTCAGATGTTTACTGAGAGTCTAGTCCCTGTAGCCTGTTTTGCATCATTTCCTCTGTCTCTGATTTCTTTATCAAAAGAATGCATTTAGTAATCCAACCAGTAAATCTAATTATTGGCTTAAGGTAGCCATACACACGCACATTTTGTTTGAGAAAATTAATTAATTCCCCCATCTACTCTAAATAACGTGGATGAAGGAGTTTCCTTTGCCAAATTTGTAATCAGGTAGCTGCGGTTGCCTAAATATCCAAAAAAAAAAACGATTGTATCTAATAGGACATACAGGTGCATCTCATAAAATTAGAATATCATCAAAAATCAAAAAGGTAATTTTTTTTCAGTAATTCAATTCAAAAGTGAAATACTTTATATAGATGTGTTACACATACACTGATATATTTCAAGCATTTCTTTCTTTTAATTTTGATGATTATGGCTTACAGCTAGCAAATACCCAAAATTCAGTATCTCAAAAAATTAGAAAATTTACATAAAAGATAAAAAGGATTTTTAATTCAGAAATGTTGGCTTACTAAAACGTATGTCCATGTACAGTATAGTATGCATTCAATACTTGGTCGGGGCTCCTTCTGCATGAATTACTGCATCAATGTGTGGAATTCAGTTGATCAGCGTGTGGCACTGCTGAGGTATTATGGAAGCCCAGGTTGCTTTGATAGCGGCCTTCAGCTCATATGCATTATTGGGTCTGGTGTCTCTCATCTTTCTCTTGACAATACCCCACAGATTCTCTATGGGGATTAGACCAGCAAGTTTGCTGGCCAATCAAGCACAGTGATACCACGATCATTAAACAAGGTATTGGTACTTTTGGCAGTGTGGGCAGGTGCCAAGTAGGCATGGGCTCTGTGTTTGTTCAACTCAAACATCAGCTGTTCGTGTGTTCTCTGAACACACGAACAAATGTGGCACTCGGTGCAGTGCATTGATTTCTGATGATTGGCCAAAGCATGCGCCTGACCTGTATGCTTTGGCCAATCACAGCACAATGTACTGTCAGAGCTGTGATTGGCCAAAGGTAGAGTGCCTTTGGTCAATCATGGCTCAGGGGCTAAGTCCACGCCCTACATTATATGGGGCTGCTGCTTGCACGGCAGCCGTGTATAGTGTGTGACAATAGAGATTAGGCAGGTAGTCAGTGGATATTGAGTTCAGTAAGATTAGTGCAGTCAGGTAGTGTACAGGCATACTGCCCTTTAAAATGTATAGATATGTTGTAGTCATGGATCCCCTCTCGGTGCTCCCCAAGTTTTGTGTCCCTGTGACTTTTGGTTTGTGAGCAGTGCCATGTCAAGCTAACCAAGATTTCCCGTAGCTGCCAACATTAAAGACAGGGAGCAGTGGCATGTCAAGCTGACCAAGATTTCCCATAGATGCCAATGTTAAAGAGGAGCTCCAGGCACCTATCAAAAAAATAAAAGTCAGCAGCTACAAAAAGTGTAGCTGCTGACTTTTTAAAAACAGCCACTCACCTGTCCCACGGTCCAACGAGATGGCCCAGCCATCTTCATCCTCTCTCCTCCCTCGGTGGCGTCGGCATCTTCACTATGGGCACCTGGCTGTGACAGCTTGCGGCTTCACAGCCGGGTGCCCGCCGTGCATGCGCGAATCTCGCTGCGCATCCTGACTGGTGGATGCAGTCTTCTGGGACCCTTCTGGGGGGGAGGGGGGAAAATGTTTTTTTCATTTTTTTATATCTATTGCTGGGAGCCAACAATACATTACAGTCGCGAGCAAGTTTAAATGACATTTTTTCCTGTAGACATGACTGTTATTACTGTTAAAATTTTATAAGCTTAAATTTTCTTACTTTCGATAGTTTTTATTGAAAAAAATTTAAAGCGGAGTTCCGGCCACAGAATCGTTTTTTTTTTACAAATACTTCCCAAAGAGTGATCCCCTGCCCTTCATACATCCGCTAATCCGGTTTTAGACAGTTTAATAATGGATTGGTAATCATAAAATCTTACTTTATAAAAAGTTTGCTGAGCGCCGCCATCTTTGTCCTGGTCACCCGAAGCCGCAGTATGCAAATGTCTGCCCTGCTTCCTGGTTCAAGATGGAGGGGGCCGATAAATGCAGCGCGAAATCTCTCACATGCCCAGTACTATGCGATTGGCATAGTAAGGGTTTCCATAGGGACGGCTGGGCTCCGCCTATCATCGCATCATTTCCTGTTTGCAAATAACGTGATGAGAGGAGCGGCCAGCCACCTACATCACTGCCCATTGTCTCCCGGGAGAGATGAGTAAGAGCTCACAGGACGCATTGCAGGACAGGAAGTGACGGCGCGGGCCGCGGCCACAGAGGGAGGAAGTTGAAGGAAAGGTGAGTATATTTTCTTCTGAAACAAAGTAAGTAAAAAAAAAATAAAAAATTCGGGAATATCCAATTCTTTTTCAGGTGGCAATAAGGAAGCAGATGGCACAAAATCTAATGTAATGATTTTGCAGCCGGAACTCCGCTTTAAAGTCAGATATAGAGACATCACTGAGATTGTGACAACAGCCAGGGCAATATACATCTCTCCATAACTAGAGCACTTGATAATAGAAAAGAAAGTTAACAATGGAAAGCTAAATAGCCTCCATCCATTTCTAACCATAGTGTAGGCGGGACAAAGTAGCAAGAAGAATTGTTATATAACTCAAGTCAAGGACAAAAGGGAGAAAGCAAACAATTCACTATGTAAAATGCACTCAAAAATAAAAGTGTCATGAGTTCTAACTATAACCAAGCGTAAAGAAGAGAGGTCCCAGACAGGAGGAACCTCAGAAGGGACAGAAAAGAATAGAATAAGAAGAACAGAAGGGGGAATGCAAGAGAGAAAAAAAGAGAAACCCATGGAGGAGAAAAAGAATAAGGCTCCCAGGGGGGGAGAACTTCTGTGCAGCTTGATAGATATACTGTACACATGTTGGACAATTCAGGAAAGTCAGCTCTTTAGGAATGTAAAAACTTACTTTTATTTACAAATGAACATCTTCGTCAAGTTTCCAGATTCTTTTCACTGGCTTTACATGGTCTCTTGGCAAAGGTCCACCTAAACGTAAATAGGATACTTTTCAGTTCTTATCATGCCAGCATTTTTGCATCACCTTGAGGTTTTTAAGGTTTGTTTTTCATTAGGTTTGCTGTCATTAGCAAGGGGTATAGGTATCAGCACATGTCATCAATTTGTAAAGCTGCACATTGTGCACACTTAAACGCCCAAGCTTTATATACAGATAATGCTTCTCTAGAAGGTAAATCTTAGACACATCTCTTTTGCATCCCCAAAGCATCGGAGGTACCTGAGGAACCTATTGAGAGGGACAAGGTTAGTTTTTGTGAATGCCCCGCGCCTCCTAGGCAAGATGATGTAAGTCCGTCTTCTTGTGGGTTCCTGAGAATGTTTAGGATCCTAAATCCAGTGAGAAGATGCTCCTATACAGCTCTCTAGCATCTACTTTGAGAAATTCTTCAATGTGTACAGAGCGCCTGGTACAACCATTCATCTCACTTTGAGGACTTTTTGAACCTTTTAATGCTTAAGAACTGAACTCTAGAAAATCTAAAATAACAATACACAATTGAAATAAAAGCGAACTAACTGTCTTACCGAAAATTAAAGCGGATCTTCGCCCTTAAATCAAAATTCCTCCTTAACGCCCTCCTTAACTCTGATCCATGAGTACTGTGTTTTTTTTTTAATTCTTTTTTTTTTTTTACTGAAAAGGGTTCAGTCCTGCTTCTTATACACCTCATTCACCTAGGTTCTCCCTGTGCATCCTAGGATATGCACGTCCCGGGGCTGCTGTTAGAAACTGCGGGGCCCTGTACAGACTACCTGGAAGGGCCCCCCCAAGAAAATATTAACGATATATTTAGCTAAAATTACAACAAAATCACTATTATCAGACACAAATATAACATAACTCGCATAATTCCTGCTAAATCTAAAAAAAAACTATGTTAAATAAAAAAGAAGATGAGATGAGAAAAATATACAGGCTGGGCAGTTGGAGCTCAGTGATCAGAGAGACAGAGAGAGAGAAACAAAGTTACAATTTGCAAATAAACTCCTGCGCAGAGATAAGTGCTGGGAGGGGGACCCACACAAGGGAGGGGGATTAGTGAGGGATGACTGTCTCTTTCTCAACAGATAAAAGCTGATATCACAGAGAGGGACAGATCAGATTCAGGCGCTGGAGGAAGATTTCTGTATTTGTTGTCCATCACTAATCCCCCTCTCTGTGTGGGCCCCCCTGTGTGCTCGGGCCCCCTACAAGAGGGCTGGTGGTCCCCCCCTATCAGCGGCCCTGTGCACGTCACATATCCTAGAAGGCCTACTCTTTTATTCACTAAGGAAGAGGGGGGCAGGCCTAGTGACATGTCATCGGGAGGTCCACCGGCTGAATCCAGAAGAGCTGCAGCCTCCTGATGACATCCCACAACAACATAGCAGTGTGGGACTTCAGTGGCAGCTGCAGAGGAGAGGATCTCAGCAGGACAATGCTGGATTTGTTTGGTGGGTGAGTATCTCAATTGTGGAGAAACCACAACAAAGTAAGCAGGGATTTTTAAGAAGAAGGGTGGGGGTGAAGATCCACTTTAAATTTTGTTGAGGCAGTAGTTTGGTCCAGACATCCATAGTAGACAGTAGGTGACCACTGTTTGTGATCCTTGGTGGTCAGAGACATTCAGAGCAATAAAGAAAAGATAAAAAGGTGGTAGGGAGCGATTTCTGGAGTGAAAGGAAGTTATGAATAGGATGATGATAGAAAAGTGGCGTTCTTGCACCAACGACAAGGTATTTTTCTGTAGGCAATGATTGTCTAAGCGCAAACATCATTATTCAGGTTTAAAGTTAGGAATATGATTTTTTCCTTCACATTTGCATTTTTTTGTTATTGAAATTCTAAGAGACTTAACGTTCTTAGTCCCAGAAGAGCGAGGCACATATATAAATGTCTGCTTCGGAATTGAAAAAAAAACTTTAGCTATGAACCTCTCGGCCTGCTTTGCATTAAAATAATTTCGAGAAATATTACTTAGCAGCAGATCTGAAAAGCGTTAAAATAATATTTTGGTATGTTTTCCTCCTTATGAGACCCACATTTCTCTTTTATATGGATACAGAAAACACATTGGAGAAAAAAATGTGTACAATATATGGATACAGAAAATGTTGCATAATAATTACCATATATCATTTTGTATTTGTTTCTATAATCAACAAACTTTAATTAAAATAGTTGCACTGAGCTACAGTGGCAGAGAAAGTATGTGAACCCCTTGCAATTAATTGGTTTTCTGCAGTAATTTGCCATAAAATGTGATCTGATACTTATCTAATTCACAATAGACATACAAAATGTGCTTAAGCTGATAACATACAAACAATTCTAATTTCTTGAATGAACACACCCATTAAACATTCCCAGTACTGGAGGAAAAAAGTAAATGAACCCTTGGATTTAATAGCTGGTCGACCCTAATTAACAGCCATAACTTCAGACAAGCGCTTTTAGTAGCTCTGGATCAGACCTGCACAATGTTCATGAGGAGTTTTTGACCATTCCTCTTTACAAAACTGCTTCAGCTCAGACACATTTGTAGGATGTTTGATGTGATCGGCTCTCTTCAGGTCATTTCACAGCATCTCTATGGAGTTAAGGTCTGGCTGTGACTAGGCCACTCCAAAAGGGGCATTTTCTTTTTCTGCAGCCAGTCTGTGGTGGTTTTGCTTTCGATGCTTAGTGCCTTTATCCTGCTGCATCACCCAACTTCTACTAAGCTTCAGCTGGTGGACAGCCACCCTGACAATATCCTGTAGGATATTTTGGTAAATGTGGGAATTCTGGTATGTCGGTTAGCTGTGCCCTTGCATAGTTCTGAGTATTCTTCCTGAACAATTCTACTTTTGTTTCATCGGTCTACAAAACATTTTCCCAGTAGCGTTGAGGTTTGCCAAGGTGCTCTTTAGAAAAATTCAGTCATGCAGCAATGATTTTTTTGGAGAGCAGCAGCTTCCTCCATGGTGTTCTGCTATGGACACCCTGTCTGTTCAAAGACTTACATACAGTTGTGCTCATAAATACTGGAGGAAATTTTGCATTCATCAGCCCGGAAGCTGCGCATGGGACGTACTTGGACATTCCAACATTACAATGATCCTAAACACAAGGCCAAGTCGACCTGTCATTGGCTACAGCAGAATAAAGTGAAAGTTCTGGAGTGGCCATCTCAGTCTCCTGACCTCAATATCATTGAGCCACTCTGGGAAGATCTCAAACGTGCAGTTCATGTAAGACAGCCCAAGAATATACAGGAACTGGAGGCTTTTTGCCAGGAAGAATGGGCAGCTTTACCATCTGAGAAGATAAAGAGCCTCATCCACAAATACCACAAAAGACTTCAAGCTGTCATTGATGGTAAAGGGGGCAATACACGGTATTAAGAACTGGGGTATGTAAACTTTTAATCAGGGTCTTATGGGTAGTTTCTGTTGTCATTTTGATTTAAAAAGCATACACACAGTTTATTGGTAATAAATGGCTTCACCCAAACACTGACCATGAGTGAAAGAAAAGTTTTTGTGTTAACATTCATATTCTCTGAAAAATGGCCAAGAAATCATAAATTCTGCCTGGGTATGTAAACTAATGAGTACAACTGTACGGTAGACTCATGAACATGGATGTTTGCCAGGTACAGTGATGTCTTCAAACTCTTAGCTGTTACTTGTGGGTTCTTCTTTAGCTTGTTCAGGATTCTGCATTGTGCCTTGGGGTCATCCTGACTGGGCATCCACTTCTAGGAAGAGTAGCCACAGTAGTAAACTCTCTTCATTTATATACAATTTGTCTGTGGACTAATGGAGGCCTAAACACTTTGAGATTGCTTTGTGTCCCTTTCCAGCCTTATGCAGATTTCCTACTGTTGAACTTATGTCTTCAGAGAGCTCTTTTTTTGTGAGGCATGGTTCACATCAGCTGATTCTTTTAATGAAAAGCAATGCTAAAATGTTTACGTGTCTTTGACTTGTTTACGTGTCGTGACTTAGAAAAAGGGCCCTGTACTACTTCGGGGCGACCTGGAGGCGACTTGCATAGACATTCATTATATGAAGTCCGTGCAAGTCGCGCCGAAGTCGCGGTGACGGGACTTCACAGGTCGCCCCCGAAGTCGTGCACAAGTCGTGCCGCGCTAGTGTGAATGCACCTTAAACTACACCTACAAACACATTTCATAAATTGGATTGTGTGACTCCAATTAGCTTTTGTTACAGTAGTTAGTCAATGGCAGTGGTGTCAAACTCAATCACATTGTGGGCTGCGTCACCATTATGCTTGTCCCCAAAGAGCCAGTTGTATCTGTAGTACTACAAAGATTTTTGTAGGGCTTTTTTTCTCAAAGTATAGATGCAGGAACTCAACCACGCCCCCCCCCCCTCTCCCACATCGAACCATATTGAACAGTGGGTGTGGCCAAATTGCACAGCAGGAGGATCTTTAAGGGGCAATAAATACCATGTGTTATGTGTGGAGTTCAGGGACGTGCTATGTACAGAGTGCAGAATTCAGAGGTGCGCTACGTACAGAGTGAGGAGTACAGGTATGTGCTGTGTACAGAATGCAGGGTTGAGGTGTGTTTTACATACAGAGTTCTGGGTTTAGGGGCTTGCTATGCACAGTATGCAGGAATCAGCCCTCGTTCACAGGATGTTTACATCTCACTTCCACCCCTCCCCCTAGGTGTGAGGGCCACATGAAATGGCATTAAGGGCCAGATTTGGCCCGTGGGCCTTGTGTTTGACACTTGTGGTCTATGTGTTCACCTACTTTTTCCTCCGCCACTGTGAATGTTTAATGGGTGTGTTTAGAATTGTTTATTTGTCATCAGCTTAAAGAGGAAGTAAACTCTCTCTTTTTACTTGTACCTACAGGTAAGCCCATAATAAGGCTTACCTGTAGGTTCTGTGAATATCTCCTAAACTTGCACAATTTGGGAGATATTCAGAGTTCATGCAGCCGATGACGTCATTGGCGCATGTGCTCTGACGGTCCGGCTTACTGTACCAGACCTTCAGAGCCCGTGCCACATACAGGCAGCTCCCGCGCACATGCGCAGGAGTGATGTCATCACGGCTTACAGCACCAGAGCCCGTGAACCTGGAAGAAACATCGGGGAAGATGTCAATTGTCTCAGTGATGTGCAGGCACCGCTAAGGCAGCGTCATTCTAAGGTAAGTATTTTATAATAAGCTAGTATGTGATGCATACTAGCTCATTATGCCTTTGTCTTACAGATATTTTGTTTCCCCTCAGGTTTACAACCCCTTTAGGCACACTGTGCTGTCTATTGTTGTGACTTAGATAAGGATCAGATCACAACGTTTGGCAAATAGTCAAAGACAACCAGCTAATTTCAAGTGGTTCACATACATTTTCTTGCAACCGTATATTGTATCTTCATATATTTTTTTATTACGGATGTTATATAACACCATCAATTTACTAAGAGTTTTACATGTACATGTACTGTACTTTCACATCAGTCCCTGCCATCAAGGAGTCTATAATCTAAGGCCCCTCTCTCACATACTGTACATACTAAGGCCAGTCAAAACTGAAGCCAATTAACCTACCACTATATGTTTGGACTGTGGGAGGAAACCCACGCAAATCCAGGGAGAATGTGCAAACTCCATGGAGATAGTTAAAAACAGGTATTAATTCGGCACTATGGATCTAGGATCTAACATTTGCCTACTGCCTTACCTCAAATTCTCCACCACCCCAGTTTATAAAGGTAAGTCAAAAAGAGAGGTATATATGGCGCTGGCCAATACTAGCTTCAGAATATTCAAATAAAT
Source organism: Pelophylax lessonae (assembly GCF_965119305.1). Classification (NCBI taxonomy): domain Eukaryota; kingdom Metazoa; phylum Chordata; class Amphibia; order Anura; family Ranidae; genus Pelophylax; species Pelophylax lessonae. The sequence goes on along the minus strand of NC_138772.1, from coordinate 191,474,901 downwards.
AAATGTGCACCATGCCTTCAATTGTAGTGCTAATAAAAATGTTCTAACTGATTTATGTCACTTATTTATATCATATTACCACTTAATTAGCTAAATCAATCAAATGAATACATTTATGCGTGCTTGTCCCTCTAAATGTTGCACTGAAAAAAAATTTGTTTTCTTGTTAAAACCAAATTACCCCAGCTGTAACATATCTAATTACTAAAATTTATACTGGTTAATTTCCAATATTAAAGTGCTCTCGTGCCCAATAAACAGAAATATCTTGTGCAACAAATCAGTTCATATATCTATAAATAAATTTAAAAAAATATTTCCATATAAACTCTCCCAATCGAAAGTAAAAGGTGCTTAAGGGAGAAGTACAGTCAAAGCTTATTTGGCTGTACTTCTCCGGTGGATCACAGGAATGCAGTTCATTCTGCAATCCTGTGAACCATTTTCAGGTCCAGGCTCGGGCAAGATTGTGACAATGGAGTCGGGATCTGCCCACATACCTGAAACGCCACCTGACTCAGCCTCTCAGCGAGCCCTGAGAGCCCCTAAGCCGGCCACTCCTGCCCCCACCACAGCCCAGCGAGTGCTGGGGGGGGGGGGGTGGAGCAGAAAACCGCTGACTGACAGAGCTGTGAGAACCGATCGATCAGCGGTGGTAGATCGCTTTGTTTTCAGTCTTAGAGGCGCCAGGGGACCAATGCTGCAACCACCTAGGTAAGTTTGATTATTGAAAAAATTGAATATTCTGTTTTTATAAATTGATTCTTGTAAAAGCCAAAAGCTCACTTACATGATTGAGGGAAGGAAAATATGTGCAATATATAATGTGCCTGGGACATCTTGCATTCCACGGGCTGAGAAACTGGAAGCGACACGATGATGCTCCAAGCCCCACCCCGGGGATACAAGTACACTTCACTCCTTCAAACAATAAACATCCATATTCTCAGAAGACCTCTGTGACAGCTGATTCTGTGCATAGTGCACCCGATCCAGAAAAGCTCACACAGTAGCCTCTTACCCCCTGACGATGTCATCTACGATGAAACGCGTAGGGTGGGGCCGATTGGTGGCCAGATCTACACTGTACAGCCCATAAGAATTTCTTGATTCTCAGCCCATGCCTTTAATGCTTGTCAGTTGTGAAGTTAATGTGAGTGCATATTTTATTCATTTTTAGCTAAATAAACTTGACGGTTTTACACTATTGGATGTTTTTTTATGTTTCATTCCTGAGAATTGTGGCTGCACATCTTGCATTGGTTTAGTTGAGGAGACACACTGACAGGCTGGAGGCTAATACTTTTGAAGCGCTGAATGGCCATTAATTACCACAGTGGTCATGGTGATCTGGTAAGCGGATGGAGTGTGAGCTTTTCTGAATTGGGTGCACTTTGCAGAGAATTAGCTTTTACACAGAGGTCTTCTGAGCTCATGGGTGTTTATTGTTTGAAGGAATAAGGAGCACTTTATTCACAACAATTTCATGGACTCATATGAAGACTGTTTCATGTGATATCACCTTGAACTGTCATTTTTAGTTTTGGCGTGTCTGTTTATTCATTTGCACTTTTTTTTTTTATTGTATGTATATTTATTGGATATATTATAGTGCTGCAATCAGACTCTATAAGAGGCAGAAGTCTGCACATGTCCAAGATAACTGCCAACAAGAGGGCAAGGTAAGACCTTGACAAAGACACACACGGAGGCCCAGTGTGCCCGTTAATGACTGTGATCTGAGCCGTCATTGTTTTCGGTGTTACTGAACATCGATACAACTTTAAAAGAAACTTCTCCCTGAGATTCACATGAAAAATATTAAATGACTGCCTTCAAGTATTTGACTGTTGATAAGGGCTCTTGCAAGTTGTTCTAAAGAACACGTTTTTTTTACCTTCATGCATTCTATGTATGAAAGTAAAAATCTTTCTCTGTCCATCAGCCCCCCTAATACTTACCTGAGCTGCATCACAATCTAGCAATGTGCACGAGAGCCTCGGCCCTCCGGGGACTCTCTCTCCTAATTGGCTGAGACAATCCCAGCCAAGGAGCCAATAAAGAGAGAAAGGTACAACAGGAAAATGGTGGTCCCAATTCCGTGGGGTTTCAATTACAGCCAACATTTAAGACAATTTATAAAAGTAATCAAAAAAAGTTTATTTATACATAGCTAAAAGACAATCAGACAAAATATAATGAATAAAATACAGACATAAATATACCACATGGGGTCAGGCCTCTGTGCTAGAACATGGTTGAACCAGATATGCTAACAGTCAGGGGGTAAAGCCATGAGGATAGCATTGGCGATACCAGTTAACCCAACATGTTTCGGAAAGTAAATTTCCTTCTTCGGGCAAAGCAGCACAAGGTATGTCTGTCTATTGAGAAATAAATGTACAAAAATCTGAAAGTATACATAATGTATTTAAAGAAGTATATATCATCATAAAGATCCAATACAACATTATAGATGAAAGAAAATAGAAGAGAAAAGGATATATTGCAGTTAACAATTCCCCGGAATGTATCTGTGCACTTGCATGAATTCTATCTGACAAAAAGACTGTATCGTAAAGGGGTTCACATTTAAATGTAGAAAGGGAGAAGGGGCAGGGTCGAGCTGCAGCTCTGTGTGCGGCTCAGGAGCGAACCTGCTTGGGTGCCCCCTTTGCAAGCTGCTTGCTTTAGGGGCATTCAGCAGAAGAAAGGGGCCAGAATCGCCGGCCGGGGACCTGAGAAGAGGAGGATCAGGGCTGCTCTGTGCAAAACAGCTGCACAGAGCAAGTAAGTATATTATTAGTTATTTAAAAAAAATTTACTTTATTATCACTTGAAGCAGTATTTCCTTAGGTGCAACATAGAGCCTGCCATTTACCTGTCTTTTACCTAAATGGCTTTGCACCACTGTAGTTGTGTACTGTATGAGTACAGCGTATGAGCATTTGCAAAAATTGGCCAGAGGGTTCCTAACTATTAATAAAAGTAAAAAAAAAAAAAAAAAAATTCCACTTTGAACAAGTAGGCAACATAATATTGTGGGTGAAGATCCACTTTAACCTACAAAGTGAAGCTAGATCAGCCTTTGTCAACCTTTTTACTTCAAAGGAATATTTGAACTAATTTTAAGGTCTCAAGGCACCCCTGCTAAAACCAATGAATTGTTTGTCAGTGGGGACAATGCTCCTTACATTGGGGGTCAAAATGCCACCCTTACATTCCTCACACCACTGCTTTTAAAGCAAACCTGAGCTTTACCCATGTATGGCTTGGGTTTTCCTTGAAACTTTGCAGCCTATACACAACTTTCTTTTCTCTCTCCACTTCATTCATCAGCAAGGAATAATTACAATACCTGTTATTTCTAATTATATTGGAGCATGTGGCTCACTCTCTTTTCCCTTATGTGACAGCTGGTATTTGGTAATTTGCTCAGTCTTGTCACATGGAGAGATACATAAACCATTTCATAAAAATGAAAACTTGAGCTAACTCCAAATATCCTGGCCATCCCAATGGACCCATGAATTTTGATGCAGCATTTTTGAAAAGTAGAGCATGCAATACTTTTTGTGTGATCCAGTGTGATTTCAGCCTTTTAAAATGAATGGGCTGAAAATCGCACTGACCTGAATTACACAAGAATCGCACAGGAACCCTGACCATTTTCCTGTGCGTTTCCGGTGGGAACCAGCCCTCGGTTGGTTTCTAATGGACACCAGCTGTGTATTTAATTTAGAGGGCTAGCAGGCTGCCAATATCTGATCTGCAGAGATTTCAGTGCCTGTGATATAAACTTTGAAAATTACTTTCTCCACAATACTTACAGATACGGGGATACATTAGAGCTTGTTTTAAAGTGCTTTTAGTGCTTGTTCAGAATATGTACATGTTTTAGTGTGCATGGCCTGGTTTCGAGTTCACAGTAAGGTTTATTGCAAAGCCACTTCATTGAGTACTACCGGTGAGCAGACGCAGTGCGGAGTGCTGACAGTGCTCCAATAATTTCACAAGTGGCGGGAAGCGTGTTCTCAGCCCTCCTATGAAAATACAATAATTAACTGGTAGGATCAACAAGTGAATTATGTACTGTGATGGAACTGTCCCAGCACCCAGCTTTGGTGCAGTATACAGCTTCCTCCAGTCTGGACATAGATTCCAGATATTATAGCTGACCATCCAAGACTAGCCAGCAATAGCTTAAATGAGAATCTGGAACTCTTTATTGAAACTCAGACACATACTTTATACCCCACATGAGGACAGTCCCCTCCAGATCATATTACCCTAACAATACAAACTGTAAACAGATATATAATTACCAGAGCTAAACAACAGCCAACATAAACTATGCTACTCACCCTCATACACAGGGATTCCCAAACTACGGCCCCACAGATGTTGCAGAACTACACATCCCATGAGGCATTGTAAAACTCTGACATTCACATACATGACTAGGCATGATGGGAATTGTAGTTCCTGAACAAATGGAGGGCCGTAGTTTGGGAATCCCTGCTCTAGCAACTAATAACTTACAGTGGTGAGTTAACCAACTAGTCACTTAAACCTGCCTAGATGACCAGACTATTCGCCCCTACAATACTGAATACAAAGTACTGTACAATACACAATAGTACAAGTATAAACACATCCCACAATAGTTTGCTAGCTGACAATAGGTGAGTTAATTAGCACTATTAAAAATGGCTGAAAGACAGGTGGCTTGAGCTGATGATATTAACATCTGCTATGAGTCTTACAGTGTGGCGCAGTCATTATTGGTAATGGGGCAGCGAGGCCATAAACAGGGACCCCGGGCCTAGAATCCCAGAGTCTGTGTGTCTTGGGGAGACATGGACCTGAATCCAAAATAACATTACTCCAAGGGTCCCCCAGGCATACACCTCCCAAAGAGTAGTGTTCCCTTAAAAGCCAGGGATCATAGTCAGTGGTTAAGAGGCTTGATCCCAGTCCTCTCCAAAAGCCCCTGTCCTGGTTAGGTCTGTCACATGTACCTAATAAACTGCTGTCAGGGCTTCCTTTATGAATAGCCAGATATGCCCAAAACAGTTCCAGTTCTCCTCTAATGGCTGTCATTTTATGTGCATTATGTGTACAACAGCCAAGTCAGTATGGTCACCTTTCCAATTAGTAAATTATAGCGAAAAAGGATTTTTTGCTCTCAGCAATATTATTATTCATGAGTATTCAATAGTTAAAGAAGGCAACCTTGGTGACCCTCTTCTGAAGCAAAGGTCACCATTTTCCTTCATAGAGAGGGTTTTTTGATGTGCGTTCCACTGTACAGTCTATACAGTAACCTGCAGTATTTGTTATGTGTTTTCTTACTTTACCTGAATGATATATTCTCAGAGCACCTACCATGACATTTCATTTCAGGACGGCCTTGCAGGGCTGTCTCCAAGGACCCTTCCTAGCTTTAGCATCACATTGTTGTGACAATAAGTCGTCATTTCAATACAGGAAGTTGGCATCCGTTTACCCCAGGGAATACTTTAGCAGCTGAGCAGATCCTCATATATATTCTTTAAAACTCACTGACATAGGTCTCGGTTTCTGCTTTATTTTATTTTTTTTCTCTTGAATTGATCCTGAAAGCTTAAGGCTATTCTAAATTGGTTTATTGAGTCAAACAAATGGACTGCTGTATTGGATAATGTACCATTTCTTCTTTTGCATCCTAATAATCTGTAGCAGTGGTCTCCAATCTGCGGCCTGGGCCATGTTCCCCCCCTTTACCTGCTTTTATTCAGTTCTTGGGGCACCATGTCATCCACTGATACCAACAATGGGGCCCAATGCCCACCAATGAGACCAGTGAAGGGGCACAGTTCTTCACAATGACACCAACAGTTGGGCCCAATAACACCAATGATGGGGCAGATTCCTTCACCTGACACCAAAGATAGGATTTTTTTTATTTTTTTTTTTTTACTTTGGGACCTTTTCTACTCCCAAAGACCACAGTCTGGCCTCCCTAAAGTCTGAGGGACCGTAAACTGGCCCCCGGTTCAGAAAGTTGGAGACCCCTGATCTATAGCACCAAAACTGGACATGCAATACTATGCAATACTGTACGCAAATGGGATTTTTATTATTTTTCAGTACAAATAAAGCTTTCTTTTGGTGATATTAGACCACCTCTGGATTTTTTACTTTTTGCGATTTTAATAAAAAAAAAAAAGATCAAACATTTATTTATTTATTCTTTATTTGGTTTTCCATATACATTAAATTCTTTTATTTAACATTTATATATAAAAAAAAAAAAAAACTATAAAAAAACACCAGATCAAACAATTTGACACAGCAATTGCGGGGGTGCCCAACTCCCCCTTATCCCGAGTAGGCAAAATGAAGTACTTGTACAGGCTTCTCAGCCGCATCAGTTGTCATTAAAAGACAGCCAACTGTCGGCTATGGACGCCTGTACTGGGGTGATGCCTCTAGCTGCAGGCATCACTCCGGTACAAGTACTTTCCCAAAATATCGGCAATATTGGTCACCTTGGTGGCCGATTCCGATATATCGGGGAAAGTGCAGATCGGCCCTCGATATATCGGCTTTGCTGATAATTGGTCGATCTGTATTACAGAGTTCGGTGGTGTTAAGCACAATGCAGAGTTCAGGGGTGTGCTATGTGCAGAGTTTGGGAGTGTGCTACATATACAGTGCAGAGTTCAGTAGTGTGCTGCGTACAGAGTTCAGGGGTGTGCTATGTGCAGAGTTTGGGAGTGTGCTACATATACAGTGCAGAGTTCAGTAGTGTGCTGCGTACAGAGTTCAGGGGTGTGCTATGTGCAGAGTTCGGGAGTGTGCTACATATACAGTGCAGAGTTCAGGAGTGTGCTGCGTACAGGGTTCAGGGGTGTGCTATGTGCAGAGTTTGGGAGTGTGCTACATATACAGTGCAGAGTTCAGTAGTGTGCTGCGTACAGAGTTCAGGGGTGTGCTATGTGCAGAGTTCGGGAGTGTGCTACATATACAGTGCAGAGTTCAGTAGTGTGCTGCGTACAGAGTTCAGGGGTGTGCTATGTGTAGAGTTCGGGAGTGTGCTACATATACAGTGCAGAGTTCAGGAGTGTGCTGCGTACAGGGTTCAGGGGTGTGCTATGTGCAGAGTTTGGGAGTGTGCTACATATACAGTGCAGAGTTCAGTAGTGTGCTGCGTACAGAGTTCAGGGGTGTGCTATGTGCAGAGTTTGGGAGTGTGCTACATATACAGTGCAGAGTTCAGTAGTGTGCTGCGTACAGAGTTCAGGGGTGTGCTATGTGCAGAGTTTGGGAGTGTGCTACATATACAGTGCAGAGTTCAGTAGTGTGCTGCGTACAGAGTTCAGGGGTGTGCTATGTGCAGAGTTTGGGAGTGTGCTACATATACAGTGCAGAGTTCAGGAGTGTGCTGCGTACAGGGTTCAGGGGTGTGCTATGTGCAGAGTTTGGGAGTGTGCTACATATACAGTGCAGAGTTCAGTAGTGTGCTGCGTACAGAGTTCAGGGGTGTGCTATGTGCAGAGTTTGGGAGTGTGCTACATATACAGTGCAGAGTTCAGTAGTGTGCTGCGTACAGAGTTCAGGGGTGTGCTATGTGTAGAGTTCGGGAGTGTGCTACATATACAGTGCAGAGTTCAGGAGTGTGCTGTGTACAGGGTTCAGGGGTGTGCTATGTGCAGAGTTTGGGAGTGTGCTACATATACAGTGCAGAGTTCAGTAGTGTGCTGCGTACAGAGTTCAGGGGTGTGCTATGTGCAGAGTTTGGGAGTGTGCTACATATACAGTGCAGAGTTCAGTAGTGTGCTGCGTACAGAGTTCAGGGGTGTGCTATGTGCAGAGTTCGGGAGTGTGCTACATATACAGTGCAGAGTTCAGGAGTGTGCTGCGTACAGGGTTCAGGGGTGTGCTATGTGCAGAGTTTGGGAGTGTGCTACATATACAGTGCAGAGTTCAGGAGTGTGCTGCGTACAGGGTTCAGGGGTGTGCTATGTGCAGAGTTCGGGAGTGTGCTACATATACAGTGCAGAGTTCAGTAGTGTGCTGCGTACAGAGTTCAGGGGTGTGCTATGTGCAGAGTTTGGGAGTGTGCTACATATACAGTGCAGAGTTCAGGAGTTCCGATATATCGGGGAAAGTGCAGATCGGCCCTCGATATATCGGCTTTGCTGATAATCGGTCGATCTCTAGTACAGAGTGCAGGGTTTGGTGGTGTTAAACACAGTGCAGAGTTCAGGGGTGCACTACATACAGAGAACAGAGTTCAGCCTTCTTTCACAGCTGCTTACTTCTGCATCCCCCATCCACATCTCACTTTTACCCCTCCTCTTCTTCTCTAGTACCTTCCCTCACACTGTAGATGGCTTTGCCTCTCTCACTTGCAGTGAGATCATCCAGTGGGGGTATCAGCATTCCTATTGTGGGGGTATCAGCACTCCCACTGTGGGGGTATCAGCATTCCCCCAGCATCTCCTTTGTCCCCATACTGCACTTGGAAAACACAGGAAGCCAGACCTCTATGTTTATGAGTGATAGTGGTGAGCAGGGAGCACAGGGCCTGAGCCAAAGGTGGTGGAACTGAGTTCCACCAAGTTCCAGCTGAAAAAAGCCCTATATATCTATATGTATGCATATATATATATATATATATATATATATATATATATATATATATATATATATAAAATGTTTGGGGGCTCTAAGTGATTTTCTAGCAAAGAATACTGATTTTCACTTGTAAACAACAAATGTCAGCAAAAGCAAGTGGTTAAAAACAGACAGCGGTAATAACCCCCCTCCTATGCAAAATGAAAAAAAAAAAAAAGCGTTCTACTTTAAGTAAGTAGGGTGGGCAGAAGGTTGGAAAGGGGGGCTGGTTAAGAACATTTTGCAGACTTCACGCCAAAAACTTGCAAGTCACCTTTCTGAAAACAAAGCCATATTTTGTTATTTATTGACTTATTTCTTGCTGCGGAGTTAGCAAAGTGCGCTGTGCCCCTTCCCGTTAATGCAGTCATCATGCAATCAGCTCTAATGCTGCATCAGCTTCTCTCTGTAACAGTGCAATTAGGGCAGAACTCCCGCAAGAGAGAGATAATTATACTAGCTCCTGTATCATCTCACTTTCGGGGACAGCCTACGGCAGCAGGTGTTCTGCAAGCTCTTTTAATAAACCATAATTATCTTATTTGTAATTAATGTATTGTACATCAAGCCCTGCATAGGGTACATTAGATGCCACCGAGAAAAAAACTTATTTGAAAATGAAAATAATAAGAACAAATGTAACAAAATAATGAACGTAATGAAGCAGAATCGACTCGCGTAGCCTTTCTCACGTTCAGAGCTGTAACCAGGTGTGGTTAGAAGTTGGAGCCCAGGTAATAGATAAGTCACGGAGGAGGTGTCATATCACACTAGGGAAGGAGAACAGTTTCAAAGGAGCATCTAACCAGAACTGATCATTTAAAAGGATCCCTTGGCAGTGGAGCTGAGCCAGCATTGCAAGGGTTAAATTGCTCATTTTGCTTTAGGGGACACAGAAAAAGAGATTTACTTATACGATCGTCCTCTCTTCTGCATTGCTAGACCGGTCCCCACAGCATCTTCTCCCAGTGCTTTCATGCCATGAAATCATCAGGGTCAATGCAGGGTCCATAGCTCTGCAATGGACATGATGATGCAGAGGGACAGCACACTACCAGAGCGTGAGGAAACACCAGTAGAGGACTGAGTAGGTAAAATCGCTTCTCCTTTAACTTAGACAAAATGAGCAGTTAACCCCTCCAGTGCAGGTGCAACTGCATAACTTTAAAGCGTAGCTCCAATTTTGTTGAGAATAAAAACTTTCCCCTCTGGCTGATCTCTGTACATTAGAAGGATTTTGACAAACTTTGTTGCAGATTTCTACCTTTTGTTATTCTGAAAAAATCTCTGTGTGTTTGTCTGTGCCCATGTGCAAAAGTGAGTCTAATGGGAGTGGTTTCCTAATTATGAACCAGCTGCTGCGCCTGCAGGGCTTTAATGAGGAAAGCTGCAGGGATGTGATTTCCTATTGGGAGTATTTCACCAAAAATGACAGGGGATGCCAGAAATCTGACTTGTGTCTTAGTGCACACTTATGGGAAACATGGTGAGCCAATCATACAAGCAGGAAATGATGTTTCTGGGGTGTGGTCAGTATACATTCTATGTACAGAACACCTCCAGGTAGCCATATTGCATTGCATTTTCAGAAAAATACTGAGCTGCAGTTTTTAACCACTTCCATACCGCGTCATGTAAAATGACGTCGGCAAAGTGGTTGTGAGGATCCGGGCCGCCGTCATATGACGTCGCCCGGATCTCCCCTCTACTGCGCGCCCCCGGGGGCGCGGAGCGCGGCGATCAGGGGTGAGGCTCGTCCCTCGGACATAGCCCATCCCTGATCAAGGTAAACAGCCAATAGAAATTGGCTGTTTACTACGTGATCGGCTGTGTCAATCACAGCCGATCACATGAGCGGCTCCAGCACGAGCCGCTCGTTCTCTCTGCAATGCGCGCCCCCGAGGGCGCGCAGAGCAGCGATCGGGGACGAGGCTCGTTCCTCGGACAGAGTCGATCCCCGATCTAGGTAAAGAGCCAATGAAATTGGCTCTTTACCACGTGACCGGCTGTGTCCAATCACAGCCGGTCACAAATGTCAACAGAGAACACGGTAACTAGCTGTCACCGTGTTCTCCTCCTCACACACTGATCCTGTGTGAGGAAGAGAGTGTGGTAACAGCTAGTTACCGATCATAGTGCACCCCAAACACACTGATTGCCCCCCCCCCAATAAAGAGCACCTGTCACTACCATCAAAGTACCCGAGCACCTGTCACCAGCCCATCAGGTACTCAGATGACAGGTACTCGGGTACTCTGATGGGCTGGTGACAGGTATTCGGGTACTCTGATGACAGGTACTCGGGTACTCTGATGACAGGTACTCGGGTACTCTGATGACAGGTACTCGGGTACTCTGATGACGGGTACTCGGGTACTCTGATGACGGGTACTCGGGTACTCTGATGACGGGTACTCGGGTACTCTGATGACAGGTACTCGGGTACTCTGATGACGGGTACTCGGGTACTCTGATGACGGGTACTCGGGTACTCTGATGACAGGTACTCGGGTACTCTGATGACAGGTACTCGGGTACTCTGATGACGGGTACTCGGGTACTCTGATGACGGTTACTCGGGTACTCTGATGACAGGTACTCGGGTACTCTGATGACGGGTACTCGGGTACTCTGATGACGGGTACTCGGGTACTCTGATGACGGGTACTCGGGTACTCTGATGACAGGTACTCGGGTACTCTGATGACGGGTACTCGGATACTCTGATGACAGGTACTCGGGTACTCTGATGACAGGTACTCGGGTACTCTGATGACAGGTACTCGGGTACTCTGATGACGGGTACTCGGGTACTCTGATGACAGGTACTCGGGTACTCTGATGACAGGTACTCGGGTACTTTGAGTACCTGTCAACGGAGTACCCATCATCAGAGTACCTGAGTACCTGTCACCTACCCATCAGAGTACCCCGAGTACCTTCCACCTGCTCATCAGAGTACCTGACGCCTGAAGTACCCGAGTACTTGCCGCCTGCTCATCAGTACCCATCACTACTCATCAGTACTCATCAGTACCTATCACGTATCAGTACTGATCATCAGTACCCATCAGTACAGTATCACTTATCAGTATCAGTACTACTCATCAGTACTTATCACCTGCCTGTCACCTGCCCATCAGAGTATCCGAGTACCTGTCACCTGCCTATCGGAGTACTCGAGATCCTGTCACTTGCTCATCAGTACCAGAGTACCTGTCACCTGCCCAACAAAGTACCCGAGTACCTATCACCCTTCATACAGCCACCATGTCCAAGTCCAAAAAGGTTTATATACGTCCCCCGTTTAAACCTAAATACCGGTGTTATGGCAGCAGATAGCTGCCATAACCCTGGTATTTTTTTAAACGGCGGACGGTTGGCTTTCCGATAAGGGTGGTCCCAGCGGCGGATTCACCGTGGGATCACCCTTCCGGGATGGCGGAAGAGGCGCCCCCCCCCCCTCCCGCCACGTTCCGGTCCTTTTCCCTGCTTACCGGACCCGCCGGCAGCGGGGAAAACTATCCGGTCCCGGATCCTCACAGACAGGATGTCGAGTGAGGGCAAGCTTGCCCTCACTTGACTCTATGGTCTTGGAGGACCGGAGCTACAGAAAATGTTGTTGCCTAGCAACCGGTTTAAAGGTCCTTTTTTTTTTTTTTTCATTTTATATAATAATTTTTTTTTTTTTTCTATCTTTTAGTGTACTTGTGAGATCTGAGGACTTTTTGACCCCAGATCTCACAAAAAAGAGGTCCTGTCGTGCCTATTTCTATTACGAGGAATGTTTACATTCCTTTTAATAGAAATAAAAATGATCAATTTTTTTTTTTTTAAACGGTGTAAAAATAAAAAATAATAAATAAAATAAATAGTAAAAAAAAAAAATTAAAGCGCCCTGTCCCCGGGAGCTCGCGCGCAGAAGCGAACGCATACAGAAACCCCGCCCACATATGTAAACAGTGTTCAAACCACACATGTGAGGTATCGCCGCGATCGTTAGAGCAAGGGGAATAATTTGAGCCCTAGACCTCCTCTGTAACTTAAAGATGGCAACCTGTAGAAATTTTTAAATTGTCGCCTATGGGGATTTTTAAGTACCAAAGTTTGTCGCCATTCCGTGAGCGTGCGCAATTTTGAAACATGACATGTTGGGTATCTATTTACTCGGCATAACATTATCTTTCACATTATGGAAAAAAATTGGGCTAACTTTACTGGTTTCTTATTTTTTAATTAAAAAAAGTGAATTTTTTCCAAAAAAATTGCGTTTGGAAGACCGCTGCGCAAATACGGTGTGATAAAAAATATTGCAATAATCTCCATTTTATTCTCTAGGGTCTCTGCTAAAAAAAATATATAATGTTTGGGGGTTCTAAGCAGTTTTCTAGCAAAACAACTGATTTTAGCTTGTAAACACCAAATGTCAAAAATAGGCCTAGGCAAGTGGCTAGGATGCATGATGGTGCGCCTTGGATGTTAGGCCCCTCTATATGGCTAGGCTGTGAAAAAGTCTCACACATGTGGTATTGCCATACTCAGGAGGAGTGGCAGAATGCATTTTGGGGTGTCATTTTTGCTATGTACATGCTATGTGTTAGGAATATCCTATAAATTGACAACTGTGTAAAAAAAAAAAGTTTTCATTTTTTTCCCACATTTTCCAAAAACCTGTGGAAAAAATTATATGTTCAAACGACCCATAATGCCTCATAGAATATACGTTGGAGTGTTTGCTTTCCAAAATGGGGTCATTTTGTGGACTTTTCCATTGTATTGGTGCTCTAGGGCCTTGAAAATTGTGATAGGTAGTAATAAAGTTTTATGTGTATTTATGCTCGTAGAACGCCTGAAGGTGCTTCTTGGACGTGGAGTCTCTTTTTGTGGCCAGGCTGTGTAAAAGTCTCACACATGTGGTATCGCCATACTCAGAAGGAGTAGCAGAATGTATTTTTGGGTGTAATTTTTGCTGTGTACATGCTATGTGTTAGAAATAGCTTATAAATTGACAACTTTGTGGGAAAAAAAAGAAAAAAAAAATGTTTTTCTTCATTTTCCCAAGAATTGTGGGAAAAAATTACAACTTCAAAAAACCCACCATGCCTCTTACTAAATACCTTGGACTATCTACTTTACAAAAAGGGGTCATTTGGGCGGTATTTGTACTGTCCTGACATTTCAGGGCCTCAAGAAAGGAGATAGGCCGTCAGTACATCTGGTGTGATCAATTTTCAGTAATTGGTACCATAGCTTCTAGACTCAATAACTTTCACACAGACTAAATAATATACACTAATTTGGGTTAATTTTACCAGAGACATGTAGCAGTATACATTTTGGCCCAAATGTATGAAGAAAAATTAATTTTTTTCAAAATTTTATAATTGAAACTAAAAAAAAGTGTTTTTTTTTTCAAAATTTTTGCTCTTTTTTTGCATATATCACGAAAAAAAAAAACCCCAGTTGTGATCAAATACCACCAAAAGAAAGCTCTATTTGTGTGAAAAAAATGATAAAAATTTTGTTTGGTTACAGTGTAGCATGACTGAGCAACTGTCATTCAAAGTGTGAGAGTGCTGAAAGCTGAAAATTGGTCTGGGCAGGAAGGGTGTCTAACTGCTCTGTATGGAAGTGGTTAAAGGAAAGGTATTTTTTTGTAATATTCAATTACAATAATTGTAATTGTATATGCTATAGTATTGTTTTTATTTGCTATTTTTTTCCACAAAAGTGGAGTTACCCTTTAAAGTTTCCCTGACTTGGACTTGGACTTTAAAGTAGATGTAATCTCTGACTAAGCGCCGGTTCACACTACCGCGACGCTACTTCCCGGGGCGACCTCCGAGATCGCGGTGCGAGCAGCGCGCCGCGACCTCGGAGCGGCCGCCACAGACTTCATAACATTGAAGTCTATGGCGGTTGCCTCCTGGTCGCCCCAATGAAGCTCCGGACCCTTTTTCTAGGTCGGAGCGACTTGTGTCGCTCCTATTAGAACGGGTCCGCAGCTTTCCTATGGGAGGCGACCTGCGGCGACCTGTGAGGCGACCAGGTCGCCTCACAGGTCGCCCTAGTGTGAAACGGGACTTAACGTAATTTTGTTTGTCAAATCATGCTGTATCATAAACAATTGCCATTCTGTTTTTAATTATATTTTTTAAAAAAAGGTTTACTTTTTTTCAATCCTTTCTGGCATCAAATAATGCTGATCACCATCAGCCTCTTTAAAACCACTTGGTAATGCTTGTTAACCACTTTACCACCAGAGCATTTTGCTGTCTTACGTCTGGGCCACTTTTTGCGATTCGGCGCTGTGCGACTTTAACTGACAATTGCGCGGTCGTGCAACGCCGTACCCAAACGAAATTTACGTCCTTTTTTTTCCACAAACAGAGCTTTCTTTTGGTGGTATTTGATCACCTGTGCGATTTTTACTTTTTGCGCTATAAACAAAAAAAGAGCTTAAATTTTGAAAAAACAACAATATTTTTCACATTTTTTTATATGAAATTCCCCCCAAAAAAATGTAAAAATCAAAATTTTTTTAAATTTTTGGCCAATTTGTTTTATGCTACATATGTTTGGTAAAAAAAATCACAATAAGCTTTTGATTGGTTTGCGCAAAAGTTATTGCATTTACTAACAAAGGGAAAGATTTCTGTCATTTTTGGTGTTTTTTTTTAAACGCGTAATGGCGGCGATCTGCGATTTTTTTGCGGGACTGCGACATTGCGGCGGACAGAACGGACCCTTGACTGACATTTTTGACACTTTTGGGGGTACCAGTGACATTACTGCAGTAATCAGTGCTATGTATATGCACTGTTACTTTAAAAATGACACTGGCAGGGAAGGGGTTAATTTTATTGGAGAGGGAGGGGTTAATGTATGCCTGGTGCTTACTGACGTGTGGGGGGGGGAGGTGACTGTGTGACCCAGGGACAGATCGGAGTGTTCAGCTATTTTGGTAATATAGTGTATGTCATTTCTGGTTTTGCCCACTATTCCACTTTTAACAAGCATTACCAAGTGGCTTTAAAGTTCAGGGCAGTTGCCCCAATACTTTTAGTAATATAGTGTATATGATGCAGCCTTTGTTTTTATCTGAGTACCCCCGATACCATAGTTTTGTTATCTGTTGGCCCTGGCAGTAGATCCATAATTTTCTTCCACCTGTAACAGGGCAAGCTGTACAGCAAAAAATAAAAAACAAAATAGTTACAAGAAACCATATACCATTGACAGGGATATTTATAATGGTAAGCTTTTATTCCTATGAATTCAACCTATTCTTCAAAAGAAAAAAAACTGTTGCTGAAAACGCTTACATAGTGTAAGCTGGAGTTGGATGTTAATTTAAATGTTTCTTACTTTAAGTGGTTGTAAACCTTCCATATACTCAGTGAAGTGATCGGCCTCAGGTCATATACAGAGATGAAACAAATCCTCCTACATAAGTTGTATCTGCTGTCTTCTATTTTCCACATCCATTCAAAGTGCTGAATTTATAAAGCTTGTCTGAGCTGTCACAAAAAAAGAGGGCGTCAAACTGAAGTTACACTCTGCAGAGCTCAGTGAGGAGAGCTCTGAGAGCTGATTGGAGGGAAGGGACACACCCTCTTCACACAGCACACAGGAACAGAGCTGAGGCTGTCACTCTGCTGGAGCTCCCTCCACTGTCACCATTTTTCTCCTGGTGTCAGGAAAATTTGCTTTTGAGAAAATTACACACTATAGAGGGATATGCTTTGTTCACATTTCATGTCTGAGGTTTACAACCATTTTAAAAATGAAAAGTCATCAGCTACATATACTGTAGCTGCTGACTTTTAATGAAAGGCCATTTACCTGTCCAGAGGACCCAGCGCTGTCCTCACCCTGGTCAGTTCTTCACTGGTATTTGGGTCCCCTTGCGGCTTCACAGTTGGCTCCCCATTGTGCATGCATGAGGCACACTGCGCCCTGTAAATGGTCCCACAGCCTTTGGGGGGGGGGGGGTGCGGAAAACTCCCAACTGTATTGCCTAGGAGATTTGTGCGCAGGAGGGAGCGGGTACCTGTCAAAACCAATGTAAGTCACTGATCGCTATTAGAAGTATAAAAAATAAATAAAAATTTAAATATACAGTGTATACCATAGTTTGTAGACACTATAACTTTTCATTTTCATTTTAATTTAAAAATCAAAACAATTAATATACACTTCTTGGAATTTATTTATTTTATTTTTTATTTTTTACCAAAGACATGTAACAGAATATATTTTGGCCAAAATGTATGAAAAAAAATTTTTTTTTTTTTATTGGATATGTTTTATAGCAGAAAGTAAAAAAAAATATTGTTTTTCTTCAACCGCTTGCCGACCGTCGCATGACTATTTACGGCGGCGCTCAGCCCCTCACAGGCAAAGTGACGTAGATCTACGTCGCTCGCCTATGAGGCTCTAGGCCCCGCCCCCGCTTGTTCCCTAAGCAGTCCGCGCGAGTGACCGGCGGACCCGATGTCCGCCGGTCACTCCAATCTTCCCGTGGAGAGGGAGAAAGGCAGACGGCTAATGTAAACAAAGCCACCTGTCATTCTCCCCTGTTTAATAACAGAGATCATACGGTCCTGCTATGTAGGATCGTATGCCTCTGTTGTTACACCACTAGCCCCACCCCTTTACAGTTAGAAGCACGCCCCTAGGGACACACTTAACCCCTTGATCACTAATAAAGTTAACCCCTTCCCTGCCAGTGTCATTTTTACAGTAACAGTGCATATGTATAGCACTGATTACTGTAGTAATGTCACTGGTAACCCCAAAAGTGTCAAAAATGTCAGTCAGGGGTCCGATCTGTCCACCGCAATGTCACAGTCCCGCAAAAAAAAAAAAACGCAGATCGCCGCCATTACTCATTAACCACTTTACCACCGGAGGATTTTGCTGTCTTCCGTCCAGGCCACTTTTTGCGATTCGGCGCTGTGTGACTTCAACTGACAATTGCGCGGTCGTGCGACGCCGTACCCAAACGAAATTTACGTCCTTTTTTTCCCACAAACAGAGCTTTCTTTTGGTGGTATTTGATCACCTGTGCGATTTTTACTTTTTGCGCTATAAACAAAAAAAGAGCGTTTATTTTGAAAAAAATAACAATATTTTTAACATTTTTTTATATGAAATTCCCCCCAAAAAAGATGTAAAAACCAATTTTTTTAAAAATTTTTGGCCAATTTGTTTTATGCTACATATGTTTGGTAAAAAAAATCGCAATAAGCGTATTTTGATTGGTTTGCGCAAAAGTTATTGCGTTTACTAACAAAGGGAAAGATTTCTGTCATTTTTGGTGTTTTTTTTTTAACGCGTAATGGCGGCGATCTGCGATTTTTTTTGCGGGACTGCGACATTGCGGCGGACAGACCGGACCCCTGACTGACATTTTTGACACTTTTGGGGGTACCAGTGACATTACTGCAGTAATCAGTGCTATAAATATGCACTGTTACTGTAAAAATGACACTGGCAGGGAAGGGGTTAATTTTATTGGAGAGGGAGGGGTTAATGTATGCCTGGTGCTTACTGACGTGTAGGGGGGGAGGTGACTGTGTGAGTCATGGACAGATCGGATGTCCAGCTATGCTGAACAGTCCGATCTGTCACTCCCTGTCACTATGGAGATCCGCCCGCTGTGTTTACACACAGCGGGCGGATCTCCAGACTCGATCCCCGACGATCGGGTAAGAGCAGCGGCGATCGCCGCTGCTCCTCCCCTGGCCCGACTCCCGCTGTGAATGAAAACAGCGGGAGCGAGCCTCCGGCGACGCGCAAGCGCCGCCCAGAAGGGGGAGTGTCCAATCACGTTAATACTACGTGGCTGGACGATAACGAACCACTCTGCCGCAGTAGTATTACTGTGAGCGGTCGTAGAATGGTTAAAAAAAAAACACCAAAAATGACAGAAATCTTTCCCTTTGTTAGTAAACGCAAAGACTTTTGCGCAAACCAATCAAAATACGCTTATTGCGATTTTTTTTTTTTTACCAAACATATGTAGCAGAAAACAAATTGGACAAAAATGTAAAAAAAATTTGATTTTTACATTTTTTTGGGAATTTCATATAAAAAAATGTGAAAAATATTGTTATTTTTTCAAAATTTACGCTCTTTTTTTGTTTAGCCCCGGTTCACATTTGTGCGAGTGCCGGGTTCGCATGTAATGTCGGAGCGCACTGCTCCGACATTACATGCGATCGGCAGTGCGGTGCGAGTTTAGCCATACAGTTTGTATGGCTAAATTCGCACCGCAGCCGCAGCAAACACGCACAGGGACCCTTTTCTCTAGCCGCATCAGGATCGGATCGCACAGCAGTTCACACTTGTGCGATACGATCCTGTGCGAACTGCACGATCGCACTGCGATATGCGATCAAACTGGGGGTGTCGTTAAGATTACATTGACACCCCCATCGTATCGCATATGGCAGTGTGAACTGCCGGGGGTGCGTGTGCGATGCGGGAACAGGCTGCGAGTTCGCAGCCTTCCCGCACTCGCACAAGTGTGAACCGAGCCTGATAGCGCAAAAAGTAAAAATCGCACAGGTGATCAAATACCACCGCGCAATTGTCCGTTAAAGTCACGCAGTGCCGAATCGCAAAATAGGGCCTGGTCAGGAAGGGGGTAAAATCTTCCGGGGCTTAAGCGGTTAATACTGCAATAAATAAAAACCAAAGACTACCAAGAGAAAGCACTATTTGTGGGATAAAAATGATAAAAATATAATTTTGGTACAGCGTTGCATGACTGAGCAATTGCCAGTTAAAGTAGCGCAGTGCTGAATAGCAAAGAATGGCCTGTTCCTGAAGGGGGTAAAACCTTCCGGAGCTGAAGTGGTGTTTTATGTTTTTCTTGCATGTAGATTAAAGTGTGCACATGGGACATCTGCTGTTGTGTGTCTGCACTGGGAACTAGAAAAACATGGTGTCTTGGTTGGGCACTAGAGGAATGTGCATGGCAACATAGAGGAGATAAGGGAAAACATGGCTTTGCAAGGGTGGCAGATGGCTGAACAAGCACAAATAATTACTGTCACATTTGGTTTGGCAGGAAAACAAATGAAAGGGAATTTATCGGTCACATGATTGCTGTATGCACACATAGACGCACTCTATTATCTGATGTTTGCTATCTCAGTATCCTACAATGAAATCATTTGCACATAGTGTGTGCCTGATGGATATCCCTGAGAACCTTGAAGCATTAATTCCTTTGTATGTGTAGGCCAGGGATCTTCATACTATGGCCCTCCAGTGGTTCAGGAACTACATTTCCCATCATGCCTAGTCATGTCTGTGAATGTCAGAGTTCATGGGATGTGTAGTTCCACAACAGCTGGAGGGCCGTAGTTTGAAGCTAGGCCATCAGAAAAGTCTTTAACTAGGCGTTGATCTGCTGTGACCATGCTGCTTTTTTTGGTGTACTACCATCATCTTATTATCCTGGACCTTATATGTTGCTGTCTAGGTGGTCATGTTAAATTATTATTTGTTCATTAGCCATCATGTTCCATGCTTACAAAGACAAGGAAAACTCCAGGTGGATTCAGAAGCCTGATGATGTACAGGTGCACGCCTCGGTTCGCCTCCGCAGATAATCAATATAGAAGAAATGGTTGCACTCCAAGTATCATCAAAATTCCGTTTTATTTACCGAACATCCCAATGTGGCAAACAACAGGTAGACGCGTTTCACACACTAGCAAGTGTGCTTAATTATTACCAAGTAATGTAATGATTACGCACATTCGCTAGTGTGTGAAACGCGTGTCTACCTGTTGTTTGCCACATTGGGATGTTCAGGTTAAATAAAACAGAATTTTGATGATACCTGGAGTGCAAACATTTCTTCTATATTGATGTTCCATGCTTGGCTGAGGCTGGGTTCACATCTATGTTGATGTGGGACTGCGTGTAAATCGCACACAAACATGCCTTGCACTTTATTTTTTCATATATTTACATACTTCTTCTCTATTGAATGAGTCTGATTGATTTATTGTATCATTTTCATACATTTTTAGATTTTTTTTTAACCACTTCTGGACCCCCTTTACCACTTAAGCCCCGGAAGATTTTACCCCCTTCCTGACCAGGCCCTATTTTGCGATTCGGCACTGCGTGACTTTAACGGACAATTGCGCGGTCGTGCGACGCTGTACCCAAATGAAATTGCCGTCCTTTTTTTCCCATAAACAGAGCTTTCTTTTGGAGGTATTTGATCACCTGTGCGATTTTTACTTTTTGCGGTATAAACAAAAAAAGAGCGACAATTTTGAAAAAATAACAATATTTTTCACATTTTTTTATATGAAATTCCAAAAAAAAAATGTAAAAATCAAAATTTTTTAACATTTTAGGCCAATTTGTTTTCTGCTACATATGTTTGGTAAAAAAAATCGCAATAAGCGTATTTTGATTGGTTTGCGCAAAAGTTATTGCGTTTACTAACTAAGGGAAAGATTTATGTCATTTTTATTGTTTTTTTTTTCAACGAGTAATGGCGGCGATCTGCGATTTTTTTTGCGGGACTGCGACATTGCGGCGGACTGATCGGACCCTTGACTGACATTTTTGACACTTTTGGGGTTACCAGTGACATTACTACAGTAATCAGTGCTATACATATGCACTGTTACTGTAAAAATGACACTGGCAGGGAAGGGGTTAACTTTATTAGTGATCAAGGGGTTAAGTGTGTCCCTAGGGGAGTGCTTCTAACTGTAAAGGGGTGTGGCTAGTGATGTAACCACAGAGACATACGATCCTACATAGCAGGATTGTATGATCTCTGCAGTTAGATCAGGGAGAATGACAGGCGGCTTTGTTTACATCAGCCGCCTGCCTTTCTCCCTCTGCACCGGGAGATCGCGAGTGGCCGGCGGACACCGGCTCGCCGGTCACACGCGCGGACATGTCGAACGACGTAGCCCTACGTCACTTTGCCTGTACGGGACTGACTGCCGCAGTAAATAGTCGTGCGGCTGTCGGCAAGTGGTTAATGACCAGGCCATTTTTTGCGATTTGGCACTGCATTACTTTAACTGACAATTTTGCGGTCATGCGACGCTGTACCCAAATAAAATTGATGTTCTTTTTTCCCCACAAATAAAGCTTTTTTTTGGTGTGATTTTTATTTTTTGCGCTACAAACAAAAAAAAAAAAGCAACAATTCTGAAAAAAAAAAAAATCACATTCTGCTATATAACAATAAAAAAAATTAAAATCACATATTTTTATCATTTTAGGCCAATTTGTATTCTGCTACATATTTTTGGTAAAAAGAATCCCAATAAACGTATTTTAATTGGTTTGCGCAAAAGTTATTGTGTCTACAAACTAAGGGAAAGATTGATGTAATTTTTTATTTTTATTTTTTTCTAGTAATGGCAGTGATTTTAAGGCGGAAATGCAACATTGCGGCGGACAGATCGGACACCTAACTGACATTTTTGATACTTTTGGGGGGACCAGTGACATTACTACAGTAATCAGTGCTAAAAATGTACATTGTTACTGTAATAATGACACTGGCGGGAAGGGGTTAACACCAGGGGCAACCAAAGGGTTAAATGTATGCCTAGGGGGTGTTTCCTAACTGTGAGGGGGACGGGCTTATGGAATCAACACAGAGACCCATGTTCCTAAATAGGAGGAACACTGGAGCCCTGTGTTGATTGCTGACAGAACAACGGTCTGCCGTGTTTACAACACCAGACCACCGTTCTGTCTCCATGGGGAGCGATCATGGGTGCCCGGCGGCAATCGTGGCTGCCGACCCCGCAGATCAGCTTCCCCCCTGGCGAATGGCCCTCCGTACGGGTACAGCGATTCATAAGAACCTGCCGACCTGCCGCTGTGTATCTGCGGTGGATGGTCGGCAAATCGTTAATAATCTTAAGGTATTTACCCCAAATTTTGAGAACTTTTTAAACACCTTATGTTTCATGTGGTCATGATTAAATTACTCTTGTATCCTAAGGCCCCTTTCACAGTGTCAGTTTTTTAGGTGGACCTGATCGGATCCTCCATGCATCCCTATGGGGCAGCGGCTGTCAATGGAGACATCTCCGCTGACACCCGCTGCTATCCAATTCCGATCCTGTCCGTCAAATCCAGACAGATGAAAACCCTATTTTCCAACTGTCCGGTGGATCGGATCGGATGAGAACAGACAGGAGCTCAGTTCTCATCTGATCTCCCTGTTGAGGACAGCGGGGATCTGACAGCTCCTTCTCTGCACACAGAGCGGAGACGGAGCTGTCATCCGCCTGCTCAGCGGGGATCAGCGGATCGATCCCCCGCTGAGCAGCATGGAGTCTGCCGGCGGAGGCGGACCTTGTGAAAGGAGCCTAACTTTGCTAGATTGTATGGTGTATGGGCTTCAGCACATGAGTATTTATAATCGGTTAACCCACGAGTTCTTTTACTCTCCATAAATACACTATAATACCAAAAGTATTGGGACACCGGCCTTTACACACACATGAACTTTAACCACTTGCCGACCAGCCGCTGTACTTTTACGTTGGCAGGTTGGCTCTGTCCCGCGAAACAACGTACCTGTACGTCACTTCGTGGGGACGCAATGTCCGCCGGGCACCCACGATCGCTCCCCAAGGAGGGAAAACGGCAGTCTGCCGATGTAAACATGGCAGACCACTGTTCTTTTAGTGATAAACACAGGGATCCTGTGATCCTCCTATTTAGGAACACAGATCTCTGTGTTCATCCAGCAAGTCCATCCCCCACACAGTTAGAAAGCATCCCCTAGGGACACACTTAGCCCTTTGGTGTAAACCCCTTCCCTGCCAGTGTCATTATTACAGTAACAGTGCATATTTTTAGCACTGATTACTGTAGTAATGTCACCGGCCCCCCAAAAGTGTCAGAAATGTCAGTTAAGTGTCCAATCTGTCCGCCGCAATGTCGCAGTCCCGCTAAAAATCGCCATTACTAGTAAAAAAAAAAAATAAATAAAAATGACATAAATCTTTCCCCTAGTTTGTAGATGCAAAAACTTTTGCGCAAACCAATCAATATACACTTATTGGGAATTTTTATACCAAAAATATGTAGCAGAATACAAATTGACCTAAAAAGATGAAAACATTCGATTTATTTTATTTTTTTTTATTGGGAAAGTTATATAGCAGAATGTGAAATATATATATATATTTTTTTTTTTTCAGCAGTGTTGTTTTTTTTTTTGTTTATAGCACAAAAAATAAATAATCGCACAGGTAACCAAATAGCACCAAAGGAAAGCGCCACACGACCGCGCAATTGTCAGTTAAATTAACGCAGTGCCGAATTGCAAAAAATGGCCTGGTCATTAAGGGGGTAAATCCTTCCGGTCCAGAAGTGGTTAATTGAACAATGCCTGAGTAAATTACTTGGTAGCAGCTAAAGGCAATGGGAGATGCTTACATTGGAAAATTGATTAGAGTAGAGAGGAAGATAGATCAGCAAATTTGAAAGAGGGGAATGATAAAGGATAGTTTAAATGTTTTAAAGGTGTGAGCAAGTCTATTAGGATAGTGAAGAGAATTTCAAAAAGCACTTTAATCATTGCTACTCTTTCAGTCCCATAAATAAGTATTGACCTGTGCATGCTGCAAACTGCAATCTTTGTGACAAAGAAAATACTAGAAGAATAGCCGCTAAGCTCTATACATTTATAGCATCGGCTTTACTCTTTAGTCCTTGGTATGAATCTCTTACCATTACTTTGAACACCCTGATTATGCACTTACTTCTGCACTTGATGGTCATAGCATGACATATTGGATAAATAAGGAGCCCACTTTTTACAAAAATATAATAAATAAAACATGAGTCACGATTAATAAAATTTATTTTGGGAAGCAAAATTTTGCCTTACAATATTTTTGGTAGCTGAAGCGAAATATGCATAGAGAGCTTACTCCGTTATTGATGGTAATCTATGATTGCATGTGTGCACGCGGGATCTTATAAGGACGTTGTGTGACGCATTTTTTAAATGTAAAAAAGTAAACCGCATCCATAATTATCAAAAATAATTAGTCACTTTCTGAGGAAATTTCATGTAGCGGTAGGTCTAGCCATCACCGTCAAGCTTGAATAGGGGTCTCCAAAATTTCAGCATGAAGGTCAGACTGTATATTGTACAAATATTCACATGCTGAAAAAATTCCCATCAGCATCCCCCCTTACATCATGGTGCCCATCAGAGTTCCCCCTTACATCAGAGTTCCCCCTTACATCAGAGTCCCCATTAGAGTCCCTCTTACATCATGGTCTCCAACATAGCCCCTGCTTACATCCGGGTCCCCATCAGAGTTCACATTTTTTAATCAGAGTCCCCATCAGAGTACTCCCTTACATCAGGCTCCTCATTAGAGTCCCCCCTTACATCAGAAGCGGAGACCATAAAGCAGCAACCTGCTGACCCTAATCCAGAATGCATGCACATTGAGGATACACCCCTCACCCTAGCTATGGGTCAGCGGGCCAGATGTGGTCCCCGAGCTGTAGTTTGGAGACCTCTGGGGCTAGAACAACCCCTATATTTAATTTTACATATTTACGTGGGCAGTGGATGTAGATCCAAAGGTGATAGTATTCAACCTCTCACGTTTTTTTAGATCATCTATTAAATTCTGGGTCCCCATCAGAGTTCACCTTTCATCAGAGTCCCCAGAGTACTCCCTTACATCTGGCTCCCCATTAATGTCCCCCCTTACATCAGAAGCGGAGACCATAAAGCAGCAACTTGCTGACCCTAATCCAGAATGCGTGCACATTGAGGATACACCCCTCACCCTAGCTATGGGCTGGATAAAATCTTTCAGCGGGCCAGATGTGGTCCGCGAGCTGTAGTTTGGAGACCTCTGGGCTAGAACAACCCCCTATATTTAGTTTTACATATTTACGTGGGCAGTGGATGTAGATCCAAAGGTGATAGTATTCAACCTCTCACTTTTTTTAGATCATCTATTAAATTCTGGGTCCCCATCAGAGTTCACCTTTCATCAGAGTCCCCAGAGTACTCCCTTACATCTGGCTCCCCATTAATGTCCCTCCTTACATCAGAAGCGGAGACCATAAAGCAGCAACCTGCTGACCCTAATCCAGAATTAGTGCACATTGAGGATACATCCCTAACCCTATCTATGGGCTGGATAAAATCTTTTAGCGGGCCAGATGTGGTCCACGGACTGTAGTTTGGAGACCTCTGGGCTAGAAAAATCCCTATATTTTGTTTTACATATTTACGTGGGCAGTGGATGTAGATCCAAAGGTGATAGTATTCAACCTCTCGTGTTTTTTATATCATCTATTAAATTCTGCCATTTTGAATTTATTTGATTTATTTAATCTTTTTTTTTCTTTTGCTATTTTCCTTGATTTGCTGTATAATTTATCACCTCTGTATGAGGGCCCCACAGAACCTAAAGTGCCCAAGGGCCCTCCTGGCCCTCATAGCATGTTTGTTGTACTTTGTTCTAATCGGATCATATCATTTGGAATAATCTGGTATTGGGAGTAAATGGCGCAGCACCTTTCTGTTCTGCTAATGTGGATTTGAATTGCAGTTTCACTGTGAATTACACATTTGTACGTGTCCCTCAGGTTTCAGAACTCATAAAATGGGTTTCCTTTATTAAAGAAAATCTCTGCCTGTAGTTACCTGCTTCTGTGCCTACATCCTGCTCTGCTTCGCAAAATATTGCTTGTAAAAGTGGGCCTGCTTATCAGTCCAGTGCAGAGCTGGTCTCCCATCCTCTAATGGAGGCCAAGAAACAAGACGTGAACATAGAGCCAGGTCCCGTTACTGGAGAAAGGATTCGTCTTCGATAAGGTAAGTTATTGGGGCTTTTTCGTTGTCTGCAGGAAAAAACACAGATGTATAATTTACAGTTAGAGTATAAATATACTTTAGTTTTAGTTTGCTTTTACCAGCCACTTCAGCTCCGGACGATGTTACCCACTCTTTCATGACCGGGCATGTTTTGCTACTTAGAACTGCACTAGTTTAACTGGTAATTGTGCGAAATCTCGCATTATTACACCGGCACCTGCTGTACTCAGATTTATTGCATTGAGTCCGTCCTCCGCCCCGCCTCCTCTCAGTTAGCTCTACGGGATGTAATGCTTTCAGTCCGCGTTCACTGAGAGGAGGCGGGGGGAGCGCAGACTCAAAGCAATACATCCCGTAGAGCTCACTGAGAGGAGGCGGGGCAGAGCGCGGACTCAAAGCAATACATCCCGTAGAGCTCACTGAGAGGAGGCGGGGCAGAGCGCGGACTCAAAGCAATACATCCCGTAGAGCTCACTGAGAGGAGGCGGGGGAGAGCGCGGACTCAAAGCAATACATCCCGTAGAGCTCACTGAGAGGAGGCGGGGCGGAGCGCGGACTCAATGCAATACATCCGAGTACAGCTGGTGTCGGTGTAATAATGCGGGATTTCGTCACTAGGCGATTGCAAGGGCTGCTGGGATACATCCCAGCAGCCCTTGCGAATCGCCGAGTGACGTAATCGCCTATAGATAGCCGGACCCGGAAGTGTGGATGAATAAAGAAGAAAAAAAGGTATTTTCTTGCAAAAAAAAATGAGTTTCCATTGGTAAAAGTATTTTGAAAGGGGATTACATTGTACATCTAAACTTATTAAAATGGGTGGAACTCCGCTTTAAGCTTAACATTTAGTGGCAGGAAAAAAAAAAAAACCTTCTAGTTTGCGTTTCTCATTGGGGCTTTCTGGCAGAAAAAATGTTGAACTCTCCTAAACTCATCTAAACTATTTACAATGACGGTCTGTATGAGCGTTTTTTTGCCAGTTTTTTAAGCCCAGTGTTCATGGAGCCTTTGATGGACTAGCAGATTTAAATACATTAACACACTTTATAAGCAGTTACAGCAACAGTTTTTTTTTTTTTCCTTTTAGAGTAAAGGTTCCACAAACATAAATAAAAGCTGACCGCTGTAAGCACCCCTATCAGTGTCAAATGGTTTGTCTCATCTCTGTAACTCATACATCTGCAGGAGAGCTTGTTCTTGTGAAAAACAACAAGCTTACTGGCCAGATCAGCAGGTGAAATAAGGGAAAGGAAGCCTAAAAAAGAAAAGCAATGCAGCCAACACATCGAATACGCACATTGTAAGCTGCGACATAATAAATGTTTTTTTTTTTTGGGTTTAATACTGCTTTAAATGTAGATCTTGCCGCTTTATTCATGTTTGAACTAGTCCATTGTGTCATCTCAGCTTGCATATCTAATGTTAATTGCTCTGAGAATAAAGTTATTAGGAAGAAGGCACTGTTTTAACAGGCATACAGTTACTAAGCAGATCAATTTTTCTCTAGTGTACATAAAATAAATATCCCACTCTGCAAAAACAGCTTGGAATCTTCAGGATTGTCGTGTAATATAAACGCAGATTCCACATTTTATCTCTTGGAATGTGTATTGGGAAATGATCTGCGGTACCATACACATCGCCGTCCTATGGGGGTGCTGAGAAGCCATATGGCAATAGTAGAAGCTGTCCGCACTTTCATTAGAAGGCAAGTCATGCACAGATATTTCAATCAAGATGGCTTGATGAACCGCAGCGTTCTTCATTTTGCATAAATCTTACTGTGTATATCTGGGATCCTCAAACTTCGGCCCTCCAGCTGTTGCGGAACTACACATCCCATGAGGCATTGTAAAACTCTGACATTCACAGACATGACTAGGCATGATGGAAATTGTAGTTCCTGAACAACTGGAGGGCCAAAGTTTGAGGACCCCTGGTGTATATGTTATTGCCCAGATTTTCTAGAGGTCTCTCTTCTGCTGAAGTAGTAAGCAGCCCATGACGTCCTCCATAAAAAGAAGGTAGAGAATTGTGAGTGACAGTCAGGTGCCTCCAAGGTCCTGATGGCCTTGGAAGGTCCATGCGTAGGTCTCCTGTGAACGTTATTAAAATCTGCTTCAAGTCGGATAGTTTCTTTTTTTTTTACTTATTCTTGTTGGATTTCACAAGCAGGAATTGGTGTCTATCTCCAGGGATATCTCTTGTAGAAGTCTGACTGCTTTCATATACTCCCAGTGAGTCGAAGTAGGAAAACAAACTCAAAGCTGACTGTATTACCTCAATGGCTCTTGGGGGTTGATTTTCCAAAGCATGCCATCACAGCTGTTTCCTGCTTGCTGTACTGTATGCATTTAATATACAGTTTAAGGGTTAGTTATTTGTATTTTGCAGTAAAAAAAATTGCTTTTGTTTGATTTATTTGCAAATGGCGGTAATTTTTCTGACAGGTGGTTACGTAGCTTCCATTTACTGGCCACCATCTGGTGTCCCCTTGTAGCCCCTATTCTCTCATGAGTCACTACCAGCAATCGGTATGCCATGTGCCTCAGCAATCTGTTGGTCTGTCTAATCCCAGTTGTGCTTTGCCCTCTTTTTTTTGCGATTCAGTATCATATCTTGTTGCTGGCCTTGCCACACTCTATTTTCTCCACTGTATTTATTGCTATTATTATTTATTAAAAGTATTTACAGTATCTCACAAAAGTGAGTACACCCCTCACATTTCTATCTTTTCATGTGACAACACGGCTACGTTCACATGTTAGCGTAGCGGACCGCAGCAGAATCACTGTGATTCTGCCCGCGATCCGGAAATCATTGCAAATCGCGGGACGCCTGAGCATTGCCATTGATTTGCAATGGCACCCCAAGCGCTGTGCTATGTTGCCGCGATTTCCGCCTGCCGAATCGCGGTAACATCACGCAAACAAAATCGTGGGTCGCATGACGCCCAAAAAAGGTACAAGAGCTTCTTTGGGGCGTCATGCGACCCGCAATTTTGTTTGCACGATGATACCGCAAATTGCCAACATCGCACAGCATTTGGGGTGCCATTGCAAATCAACGGCAACGCACAGGCGTCCCGCGATTTGCAATGATTTCCGGATCGCGGGCAGAATCGCGGTGATTCTGCCGCGGTCCGCTACGCTAACATGTGAAGAAATAACACGTTGCTACAATGTAAAGTAGTGAGTGTACAGCTTGTATAACAGTGCAAATTTGCTGTCCCCTCAAAATAACTCAACACACCACTCATACATCTATTTCCCAAAGACAACCTCTGGATATGACCCTGAGCATGTGCACTTAACTTCTTTGGACGATCATGGCGAGACCTGTTCTAGGTGGAACCTGTCCTGTTAAACCGCTGTATGGTCTTGGCCACCATGCTGCAGCTCAGTTTCAGGGTCTTGGCAATCTTCTTATAGCCTAGGCCATCTTTATGTAGAGCAACAATTCTTTTTTTCAGATCCTCAGAGAGTTCTTTGCCATGAGGTGCCATGTTGAACTTCCAGTGACCAGTATGACAGAGTGAGAGCGATAAAACCAAATTTAACACGCCTGCTCCCATTCACACCTGAAACCTGGTAACAGTAACGAGTGACATGACACCGGGGAGGGAAAATGGCTAATTGGGCCCAATTTAGACATTGTCACTTATGCCCTGTACACACGTTCCGATAATCGTACAACAAAACTCGATTTCGACCTGATCGCACGATAATCTGATCGTTAGTACACAGCTTTCGACAGCCGATCACAACAGTTCATCCAACAAAATCCGAAGGGACAAACAGGAAAACTTTTGTTGTACGACAGCCTCGGGAACGACAATCGTTTCATCAGTACACTATGCGTCCGCTAAAAATCGATCGACAAAGACCGCGCATGCTCAGAAACACTAAAATAGCACAGAAAAAGCCTGGCTGCCATTGTTTTTGTTTTGCACCATCTGATATGTAGCTAAGCAACCAGGAAGCTTTTCCAGAATCGTACGACAAAAATCATACGCTAAGTACGCATTGTTGAATTCGATGTTAGTATCATGCAACAAAATGCGAACGATAAGTCGTCCGATTATCTGAACGTGTGTACGGGGCATTAGAGGTGTACTCACTTTTGTTACCAGAGGTTTAGACATTAATGGCTGTGTGTTGAGTTATTTTGAGGGGATAGCAAATTTACACTGTTACACAAGCTGTACACTCACTACTTTACATGGTAGCAAAGTGTCATTTCTTTAGTGTTGTCACATGAAAAGATTTAATAAAATATTTACAAAAATGTGAGGGGTGAACTCACTTTTGTGAGGTACTGTATATAGCACCGACAATTTACATATTGTACATTCACATTAGTGCTTGCCGGCAAGGAGCTTACAATCGAAGGCGCCTGTTTCGCATACATACATGCATACACATACTAGGGCCAATTTTTTACATGAGGCAATTACCCTACCAGCATGTCTTTGGAGTGGACCTTGTGTACATAGACTCACTGGCCACTTTATTAGGTAGGTTGGACCCCTTTTGCCTTTATTCTTTGCATAGACTTAGGGCTCTTTCACACGGGCTTTCCGTGTGAGAGCTCCGCTGCGGTCCTTTTTTTTTTTTTTCACGGAGCGGATGACATTTCTGTCATCCGCTCCGTAGGTCCGCATATCATCCCATCCGTTTGCGGATGATATGCGGACCTAATGTAAGTCTATGGGGATTGCGGATGTCAGCGGATGACACCGCTGACATCAGATTTTCCTTCCTTTCCGTTTTTTGAACGGAGGAAAAATAGGGTTTTGTTCCGTTCCAAAAACGGAACAGAACTGAAAGGAAGAAAATCGTATGTCAGCGGATGGTATTCCGCTGACATCCGCAATGCCATAGACTTACATTATGTCTGCAAATCATCCGCAAAAAAATAGGATGATTTGCGGACATACGGAGCGCCCGTGTGAAAGAGCCCTTAACAAGGTGTTGGAAACATTCCTCAGAGATTTTGGTCCATAATGACATCACGCAGTTGCTGCAGATTTGTTGGCTGCACATCCATGATTCAAATCCCTCATTCCACCACATCCCAAAGGTGCTCTATTGGATGAGATGTGGTGACTTAGGAGGCCATTGGAGTACAGTGACCTCATTGTCACGTTCAAGTAACCAGCGGTGAGATGATCTGAGCTTTGTGACATGGTGCATTATCCTGCTGGAAGGAGCCATCAGAAGATGGGTACACTGTAGTCATAAAGGGATGGACATGCTCAGCAACAACACTCGGGTAGGCTGTGGCGTTTAATGATGCTCAATTGGTACTAAGGGTCCCAAGGTGTGAAAAGAAATTATCCACCACGTCATTACACCACCACCAGCCTGAACCGTTAATACAAGGCAGGATGGATCCGTGCTTTCCTGTGGTTTATGCCAAATTCTTACCCTACCATCTGACTGTCGCAGCTGAAATCGAGACTCATCAGACCAGGCAACGTTTTTCCAATCTTCTATTGTCCAATTTTGGTGAGCCTGAGCAATTTGTAACATCAGTTTCCTGGTTTCATAGTTACATAGTCAGGTTGTAAAAAGACACAAGTCCATCTAGCACTGTTCTTAGCTGACAGGAGTGGCACCTGGTGTGGTCTTCTGCTGCTGTAGCCCATCTGCTTCAAGGTTGCATGTGTTGTGCATTCAGAGATAGTATTCTGCACACCTTGGTTGTAACGAGTGGTTATTTGAGTTACTTTTGCCTTTCTATCATCTCGAACTCGAACCAGTCTGCCCATTCTCCTCTGACTTCAACAAGACATTTTCGTTCACAAAATCCCCCCTCACTTAGATATTTTCTCTTTTTCGGACCATTCTCTGTAAACCCTAGAAAAAAAGATGTGTGTGAAAATCCCAGTAGATCAGCAGTTTTTGAAATACTCACTCCAGCCCTTCTGGCACCAACAACCATGCCATGTTCTAAGCCACCTAAATCCCCTTTCTTCCCTATTCAGATGCTTGGTTTGAACTTCAGCAAGTCATCTTCACCACGTCTAGATGTCTAAATACATTGAGTTGCTGCCATATGATTGGTAACACAAATGGCTAATCAGCCAATCAATTGAACAGGTGTACCTAATAATGTGGCCGGTGAGTTTATATATCCATTATCCTACCAGCATGTCTTTGGAGTAGATCTTGCATACATAGATCTCCATTATAGTGTTATTGACAGCGGCTTCGTTGCCTGTTAGCGGTATTTAGTGGTTAGCCTTGTTTCCGTTGCTGATTCTCTGTATCTTACTTTTGTCCTTGTTGTTTTCATGGTTTGCTTCACCATTGCTGTCTTCACGTGTTTGCTTGCTAAGGCCGACCATACCCGGTTCGAATCTCGGCCGGTTCAGCAGGAACCCGCCAAAATTAATTTAATAACCCGAATTAATAACCCGAACCATTAATAGGCAAGCTGAATGCACCAAATTGATCGATTGATCAAACTGGGTACAACTAGCCTGCCGGATTCGCTTTTGAACAGCAAACGGCTGCTATAGCCACTAGCGATAATCACTGTCTTCTCCTGGCAGATAAAAGACAATTGCTCGGCAGGAGGGATTCCCGTCAGCAGCACCTGTGATTGCGGGAAAGAGATTTGCACCATCTATGGCCTGACTTAATTTGCTATGCTGTTTTTTTTTATCACAGTAAACTCCACTGGTGTGCCCCTTATATGTACAGTGCACACAGGTGGCAAGCATGACGGGGCCCGGTGTACACTTACAGAGCACATTGGGCATTTGTCAGGGTGGATATAAATCAATGATTTAAAAAAAAAAAAATTGAAGAAATCTGATTTTTTTTAAAAATTAAATGGTATCTTTGTGATTTAAATTCTATTTTTTATTTTTATCAAACTTATATTAATAAAATGCTTTTGGAGTAAAAATCTAAAGGTAGTTTTCTATTTAAGATACATGAATAATTTAGTTTATTTAGCATGAAATGGAGCTTAGTTATGTATAATGAGGCTGTATATTCTGCAATATTTACTTTTTTGGTAAACTCATTCAATGAATCCAAGCTCTACAAGCTGAGAGAACATGCACTGCATTGATGCATTCACACAATTCCACAATAACTACCAGGAAGATTGAGTCCTTACATTTCAAGAGCACCTGTCATTTCAGATCCATCATGGCAGCGCCTGTTAGCGGGCATCAACTCACCTGCTGCCGCCACATCCCTCACCTTGTTGTCTCACTGTCGCATCACCAGCCATCCCATTAAAGTGAATGGGACTGTCGGTGATTCCACAGCATGGCAGAGGAGGAGATGCTGCGGGACAGAGATGACAGTTGCTCTTTAAAAATTATGATTTAAATCAGGTTGATTTAAAATCAAGCCTTTTCACTAGTGATTTAAATCAATGCAGACTGACAACAGCGTGCCCCCTTTCAATGCAGACTGACCACAGCGTGCCCCCTTTCAATGCAGACTGACCACAGCGTGCCCCCTTTCAATGCAGACTGACCACAGCGTGCCCCCTTTCAATACAGGCTGACCACAGCGTGCCCCCTTTCAATGCAGGCTGACCACAGCGTGCCCCCTTTCAATGCAGACTGACCACAGCATGCCCCTTTCAATGCAGGCTGACCACAGCGTGCCCCCTTTCAATGCAGGCTGACCACAGCGTGCCCCCTTTCAATGCAGACTGACCACAGCGTGCCCCCTTTCAATGCAGGCTGACCACAGCGTGCCCCCTTTCAATGCAGACTGACCACAGCGTGCCCCCTTTCAATGCAGGCTGACCACAGCGTGCCCCCTTTCAATGCAGGCTGACCACAGCGTGCCCCCTTTCAATGCAGGCTGACCACAGCGTGCCCCCTTTCAATGCAGACTGACCACAGCATGCCCCTTTCAATGCAGACTGACCACAGCGTGCCCCTTTCAATGCAGACTGACCACAGCGTGCCCCCTTTCAATGCAGACTGACCACAGCGTGCCCCCTTTCAATGCAGGCTGACCACAGCGTGCCCCCTTTCAATGCAGGCTGACCACAGCGTGCCCCCTTTCAATGCAGGCTGACCACAGCGTGCCCCCTTTCAATGCAGACTGACCACAGCATGCCCCTTTCAATGCAGACTGACCACAGCGTGCCCCCTTTCAATGCAGACTGACCACAGCGTGCCCCATTTTCATTCGCTATTGTCACACAAATGAGTGGGCTCGGGGCATACTGCTCTGCGCCCCGGGTCCACCCTTTTCTGAAGCTTTTCTGTGACTCCCACTGTCAGGACGGAGCCATCGGCTCCTTCTGACAGCTCCGCTGGCATACACAGGCTCAGCAGCACTGGGGGGGCCAGACGCAATGATTGTGCTGGCCGCAGGTTCCCCACCCCAGGTCTAGGGGAACAAAAAAAAGATTTACTTACCCGATCCTCCCCTCAGCTAGACTGGTCCCCCACAGATTACCCCCCCCCCCATTCCCCCCTGACCCTAGCAGTCTATGATCCTGGCATTATCAAGAACAAAGCAGGGTATTGGACATAATGACGCCCAGGGACAGCCCACTGCTGGATTATAATGGAGCACCATCTGCTTGGAGAGCGGAAGGTGTATCTCCTCTCCCCTGGACAAAGTGAGCAATTATTCCTTGCAGTGTAGATGCAGCCTTACTGTTAGCCTAGCCATACATTACACAATTTTCTTATTCAATTTCCTTTAGATTTACCTTCAACTATGTAGTGCAAGGGCCTGCCTGATTGCATACAAGTGAAAATTGGAGGTGTTTAGGTTTGACCTCATAGTATATGATTTTGGTAAGTCTAATGCCCCATACACACGTGCAGATTATCTGCAGACTTTTGTCTGCAGACTTACCTTTTCTATGTAGTGCAAGGGCCTGCCAGATTGCATACAAATTGAAAGTGTTTAGGTTTGACCTCATATTATATGGTTTTGGTAAGTCTGCAGACAAAAGTCTGCAGATAATCTGCACGTGTGTATGGGGCATAAGGCTCCTTTCACACGGTCCGCATTCCATTGCAGACTGTTCTCTGCTCAGCGGGGATCGATCCGCCGATCCCTTCTGAGCAGGTGGATGACAGCTCCGTCTCCACACTGTGTGCAGAGAGGTAGGTGTCAGAGCCCAGCTGTTCTCTAGGGGAATCGGATGAGAGCGGATAGGGTTTCCATCCGTCCGGATTTCACGGACAGGATCGGATGCGGATGGCAGCGGGTTTCAGCGGACATGTCTCTGCTGACATCCGCTGCCCCATAGGGATGCATGGAGGATACGATCAGATCCGCCTAGAAAACTGACGGGCGGATCTGATCGGATCATTCGTGTGAAATGACCCTAAGGGAAAATTGTTAAAGAAAATTGTACAGTGTATGGCAAGCCTAAGGGATATTTTTTTTCTGCCAGGAGTTGGGCTTTAAAGTCTGACTTTAGTCAAAACCTTTTATTTTACTTTTAGAGAGAGAGACTTGAAAAGGATTTCTCCAAGTGTCAAGTTTTTATTGCTGTCCGTGACCCTGATGGGGAGATTTGGATTTTTCTTCCATTGGTTTCGCAGACCATATTAAAAACCTGACTGGTGTTCAATCCTTTTCCTACTGTGTCCTAAACGAAAATATATTACGTTTTGGCTGGAGTTGGGCTTGTAGTATGAAATATAATAACAAGTAAAACAAATATTAAACTTAAAGTGTTACAAAACCCAGCACCCTGCATTCACTATATATCTGGTCTCCCACAGTACACAGAGCATGAAAATGTAATTATTTTAGTAAATATAAACTGCTAAATACTATTTCTCTTCAGCAATATATAGCAGTCTTGTGACTTCTATCAGTGCCAGGTTAAAGCTTGTAGGGGGAGTTTTCATACTGCACTGGTTGTCCTATCCGGATGCAGGACCCCTGACCCTCTGTCTGGATTGGCTCTGTACTGATCACATGCACTCTCTCAAGAAAAATAAAAAACCTCTAGCAGAACACGCCAAACTGAGCATATGCAGCCTGACTCCACTAACTCTGAATCCGGACATGTTATGGGAACAATGCAGGAAGGGGAGGATCTGTGCATACAGGATCAAACAGCCTTTTTACACAATGCAGAGGATTAACCCCTTAGGTTCCACAGAGAGTATAACAAGCATGCTTTACTGCATATACAGGCTGATTTTTACTGTTGTGGGTTTAGTAACACTTTAAACCCACTAAATCTAGTGGAGAATTTTTTTATTAGGAGGGGATGAGAAGGAAGAAAGAAATAAGGATTTACCTTGACAACGGAATCCTTTTATTTTAAAGAAAAGTAATCAGTGCAACCAGGGCTTTTTTTCTCAGAGAAAAGGTTCAGGTAACTCCCCCCTTTCAAGTCACCCCTTGTTTCCACCCCCTACCGACCTCCAAGCACTGTCCCTAAGTTCCACCCCCTACCCACCTCCCAGTACTGCCCCTTTTAGAGAATACAGAACCAAATAGGAAGTTTTGAATGGAATTTGCAAACAAAAAGCAGTAAAATAGATCCCCTACAGCAACAATAGACCACCCATCAACAATAGATCCCTCCCAGCAACAATGCATTCCCCCAGCAAAAATAGATCCCTCCCAGCAACAATAGACACCCCCCAGAAAAAATAGATCCCTCTCAGAAATGATAGACCCCCCCCCAGTAAAAATAGATCCCTCTCAGCAACAATAGACCCCCCCAGCAAAAATAGACCCCTCTCAGGAATGATAGACCTTCCCCCAGCAAAAATAGATCCCTCCCAGCAACAATAGATCCCTCTCAGGAATGATATACCTCCCCCCAGCAAAAATAGATCTCTCCCAGCAACAATAGACCCCCCCAGCAAAAATATACCCCTCTCAGGAATGATAGATCTTCCCCCAGCAAAAATAGATCCCTCCCAGCAACAATAGATCCCTCTCAGGAATGATATACCTTCCCCCAGCAAAACTAGATCTCTCCCAGCAACAATAGACCCCCCCAGCAAAAATAGATCCCTCCCATCAACAATACACCCCCAGGCAAAAATAGATCCCTCTCAGCAACAACAGACCTTCCCCCAGCAAAAATAGATCCCTCCCAGCAACACTAGACCCCCTTAGCAACAATAGATCCCCCTTGCAACAATAAATCTTCCCAGCAACTATAGGTCTCCTAGGAACAGTAGACCCCCCAACAACAATAGCCTCCCCAACTACAATAGATCCACCCTAACAACAATAGATCTCCTAGTAGCCAGCAACAATAGACCCCTCCCTCAACAGTAGGTCTTTTCCATCAAAAATTGATCCCCAGCAAAAAGTTATCCCCCCACCAGCAGCGATAGATACCCCCAGTGACAATAGATCCCCCAGAAGCCAGCATGCAGCATACCCCAGCACTCCTTGTCATTACATACATTCAGTGTTGCAGGTGCTTGAACTGCGTTTCCCAGCGTTCCGGATGAAAAAAAAGAGTGCAACCATTTACGGTGTATTCCTCCTGAAGGGTTACTTGCATTGTACATCATCTTATTATTTTGATGGAAAGATACAGCATTTTGCTAATAACATCCTAGTTCACCAGAATGACGCAAAATTTCGCAATAGCCTCCGACCTTTCCTTGTAGTAACATGAATGATTGTTCCCATTGCAACACCTCTGAGTCCCCTGGAGCTGAAGTTGCTGACAGTACATGTAGCATCAGTATTGAGCTAGAACTCATTCATTATGAATATTGTTAAAGTACTCATTTAAAAAGGCGTCTAGGATGAAGTTAATCAATCAAGTTTTTAACATGGGCTAGCCAACCACTTAAACGTATTGTATCTATAGAGTGCTAGCTATGAAAGTGAGAAAAGGCTGTAAGGCTAATCATTGGCATTAGAGGCGGATTGTACAATCTCTCATATCTTCCAGCATAGATGTAGTGCACTAGATCCACCAGCAACTATATAGTGGAAGAAGAAAACATTTGGTAAAGAGGAAGTTTAATCCGCCTGCATTTTGCCATTCCCATTTCCTCTCTCCCGCCAGCATCCTAATACAATTTATAAATTAAATGTTTGTTTTTATTCCTTACTTTAGACCAGTGGTCTCCAAACTGCGGCCCAGGGGCCAGATGCTGCCCTGTGCTTGCTTTATCCGGCCCTTGAGGCACTATTTCATCCAATGATAGCTATAATGGGGCATAATTCCCCCCCACTGACAACAATGAAGGGACATCAATCCCCCAGGTGACACCAACGAATGGGCACATTTCCTCCCAATGACACCAATGATGGGACACAATTCCTCCCAATGACACCAATGATGGGGCATAATTCCTCCCAATGACACCAATGATGGAACACAATTCCTCCCAATGATGAGGCACAATTCCTCCCAATGACCCCAATGATGAGGCACAATTCCTCCCAATGACACCAATGATGGGACCCAATGACACCAATGATGGGACACAATTCCTCCCAATGACACCAATGATGGGACACAATTCCTCCCAATAACACCAATGATGAGACACAATTCCTGCCAATGACACCAATGATGGGACACAATTCCTGCCAATGACACCAATGATGGGACACAATTCCTCCCAATAACACCAATGACGAGACACAATTCCTGCCAATGACACCCATGATGGGGCACAATTCCTCCCAATGACACCAATGATGGGACACAATTCCTCCCAATGACACCAATGACGGGACACAATTCCTCCCAATGACACCAATGATGGGACATAATTCCTCCCAATGACACCAATGATGGAACACAATTCCTCCCAATGATGAGGCACAATTCCTGCCAATGACACCAATGATGGGACACAATTCCTGCCAATGACACCAATGATGGGACACAATTCCTCCCAATGACACCAATGATGGGACACAATTCCTCCCAATAACACCAATGATGAGACACAATTCCTGCCAATGACACCAATGATGGGGACACAATTCCTCCCAATAACACCAATGATGAGACACAATTCCTGCCAATGACACCAATGATGGGACACAATTCCTGCCAATGACACTGATGATGAGTGATAATTTTTCATAATGATACCAATGATGGGGCACACTTTCTTCCAATGACACCAACAATGGGACCCAATGACACCAATGATGGGAAACAATTCCTTCCAATAACACCAATGATGAGACACAATTCCTGCCAATGACACCAATGATGGGACACAATTCCTCCCAATGACACCAATGATGAGACATAATTTCTCCTAATGATACCAATGATGGGGCACACTTTCTTCCAATGACACCAACAATGGGACCCAATGACACCAATGATGGGATACAATTCCTTCCAATGACAACAAAGATGGGGCACTGTTTTTTTCTACAGTCCTCAGGAACTTTTCTGCTGCCAATGGCCACAGTCCCACCCTCCTGAAGTCTGAAGGACGGTAAACTAACCCTTTGTTTAGAAAGATTTGAGACCCCTGCTTTAGACTTAGTGATTTTATCACTGGGTCTCTGTGCTTCTTTATGCAATGCAGGCAAATCATGGCTGGTAGGGGGGAGGGAATAGGTGGCAGGGTGCTGTACATAGTCCTCTCATACCATCACAGCATCCTGCCCCAGTATTCCTCTCAAGAACCCTTATCCCTGATGCAAGCAGTAGGTTGTCCCTTGGGAGGAGTTATGCAATTATTAAAATGCCCTGATTGGTGGATGTAAGTCTGGAGGGGTAGGCATTCCTAGGCAAACTGCATTTGCATGCAGTCGACTATATGTAATATCCACAGGTGATGTTGAACCTTCTTACTGGAAGAACTGAAATCTTTTTAATTAAAAGGAGGGGGACATGGAAGGTACAGTGCAGGAGGGATAGATGATGCTGGATGTCCTACAGCCAGGAAATGAGGCATGCTCTATCTGAGTTGATACAGCTTCTAATGCACACTGCAAGAAGCTCACAGTGTGGAGTTAAAGTAAGTGTAGACCCTCACAATGTAAAACAACCTATTCAGTGTAAAAATAAAAAATTAAAGGCAAAACATTTTTGTATAGATATAAAAATACATTATAAATACCTTTTATCCTGTTTTATTAGTTATCACATCCCCTCTGTTCTCAGCTGCATAAGAGCTGGGAGGAGGAGAAGCAGCAGCTTCCCAGTGAATGACTATGCAGCGGGGGAATGTCAGGACAAGTCTGATCATTGGAAGACAGCAGGCTTTGTTCCCAGCATACAGTCAGGTCCATAAATATTGGGACATCAACACAATTCTAATCTTTTTGGCTCTATACATCACCACAATGGTTTTAAAATGAAACAACGAAGATGTGCTTTAACTGCAGACTTTCAGCTTTAATTTGAGGGTATTTACATCCAAATCAGGTGAAAGGTGTAGGAATTACAACAGTTTGTATTTGTGCCTCCACTTTTTAAGGGACCAAAAGTAATGGGACAATTGGCTGCTCAGCTGTTCCATGGCCAGGTGTGTGTTATTCCCTCATAATCCCATTTACAAGGAGCAGATAAAAGGTCCAGAGTTCATTTCAAGTGTTCTATTTGTATTTGGAATCTGTTGCTGTCAACTCTCAATATGAGATCCAAAGAGCTGTCACTATCAGTGAAGCAAGCCATCATTAGGCTGAAAAAAACAAAACAAACCCATAAGAGAGATAGCAAAAACATTAGGTGTGGCCAAATCAACTGTTTGGAACATCCTTAAAAAGAAAAAAACGCACCGGTGAGCTCAGCAACACCAAAAGACCCGGAAGACCACGGAAAACAACTCTGGTGGATGACCGAAGAATTATTTCCCTGGTGAAGGAAACACCCTTCACAACAGTTGGCCAGATCAAGAACACTCTCCAGGAGGTAGGTGTATGTGTGTCAAAGTCAACAATCAAGAGAAGACTTCACCAGAGTGAATACAGAGGGTTCGGCACAAGATGTAAACCATTGGTGAGCCTCAAAAACAGGAAGGCCAGATTAGAGTTTGCCAAACAACATCTAAAAAAGCCTTCACAGTTCTGGAACAACATCCTATGGACAGATGAGACCAAGATCAACTTGTACCAGAGTGATGGGAAGAGAAGAGTATGGAGAAGGAAAGGAACTGCTCATGATCCAAAGCATACCACCTCATCAGTGAAGCATGGTGGTGGTAGTGTCATGGCGTGGGCATGTATGGCTGCCA
Source organism: Pelophylax lessonae (assembly GCF_965119305.1). Lineage (NCBI taxonomy): Eukaryota > Metazoa > Chordata > Amphibia > Anura > Ranidae > Pelophylax > Pelophylax lessonae. The sequence goes on along the minus strand of NC_138772.1, from coordinate 191,433,208 downwards.
ATGGAACTGGTTCTCTTGTATTTATTGATGATGTGACTGCTGATAAAAGCAGCAGGATGAATTCTGAAGTGTTTCAGGCAATATTATCTGCTCATATTCAGCCAAATGCTTCAGAACTGATTGGATGGCGCTTCAAAGTGCAGATGGACAATGAACCGAAGCACACTGCGAAAGCAACCAGAGTTTTTTAAGGGAAAGAAGTGGAATGTTATGCAATGGCCAAGTCAATCCCCTGACCTGAATCCGATTGAGCATGCATTTCACTTGCTGAAGACAAAACTGAAGGGAAAATGCCCCAAGTACAAGCAGGAACTGAAGACAGTTGCAGTAGAGGCCTGGCAGAGCATCACCAGGGATGAAACCCAGCGTCTGGTGATGTCTATGCATTCCAGACTTCAGGCTGTAATTGACTGCAAAGGATTTGCCACCAAGTATTAAAAAGTGAAAGTTTGATTTATGATTGTTAATCTGTCCCATTACTTTTGGTCCCTTAAAAAGTGGGAGGCACATATACAAACTGTTGTAATTCCTACACCATTCACCTGATTTGGATGTAAATACCCTCAAATTAAAGCTGAGAATCTGCAGTTAAAGCACATCTTGTTTGTTTCATTTCAAATCCATTGCGATGGTGTATGGAGGCAAAAAGATTTGAATTGTGTCGATGTCCCAATATTTATGGACCTGAATGTAGCTAGAGAACTGACTTCAGTGTATTCTCCTGCTTAGTGTGGTCAGTTTTTATACGGAAAGCAAAGGGACTAGCAGACACACTAGGGATTTTACACAAAGGAAGCACAGGATACTTTCTCATACAAGTACATGGTACAGCAGGCACATATCAGGAATATGAAGTGTTAGGGTAACTAACACTTTAAATCTGAGTAAATACTTCCAATACAGGAGAGGAGATGTGGTTGGAGTTAAGTTTTAACCACTTAAGGACCGGAAAGGTTTTACCCCTTAATGACCAGGCCATTTTTTTGCGATGCGGCACTGCAATACTTTAACTGACAATTACGCGGTCGTACAACGCTGTACCAAAATAAAATTGATGTCCTTTTCCCCCACAAATAGCCTGCCTACAAATGGCTCACTGGATGAACACAGAGATCTGTATTCCTAAATAGGAGGAACACAGGATCCCTGTATTCATCACTGGCAGAACTGCGGTCTGCCTTGTTTACAATGGCAGACTGCCATTCTGTCTCCATGGGGAGCGATTGTGGGTGCCCGGCGGACATCGCGTCCCCCGGGCCTGCTGATTGCCTACAATAATTCCCGGGCACTATCCCCTACAATAATTCTTTACTGCCACTAGGTGTCCTCAGTCTTCCAGGTTGACTGCCTGTCATTACCTTCAGAAGACTGAGGGCATATCATGAGTGCAGGGCACCATGGGCTCACCATGCTTCGGCCCTCATTGCTTTCACTGCTCACTGCTCTCTTCATCATTAAGGGCTGCCCAGCATCGGAGAAGGACTAAAGAGGACTGAAGAGAAAGAACAGTGTACATCATGTGACCAGTCTAAAGTTTTCTTTAAAAAAGTAGAAAACATTTTGCAGCAAACACACTAGGGGGCACTGGGCAGGGAAATTCATCAAAACTGGATATTTCATGTACTTGTTATCAGAATACACAACTATTGATCTGTACCTCTTTGCCCATCCTTGGCTTTTTCCATTCATTTTTCTTATTATTTATTCCTTATTTATTATGCATAGTTCATTACTTTTTTTATTTTAGACAGCATGATAAAAAGGTCTTTTGTCATCAGTATTATGAAAATTCTATGGAAATGGTATAAAGAACAGAGAAAGCTGCTGTACATAGATGCAGCATTGTAGTACAGTCAGAGCCGGTTCACACTGGGGCGACTTCTCAGGCGACCTGGTCGCCTGACAAGTCGCCGTGGGTCGCCTGCCATTGATTAGCACAGGACCCGTTCTAATAGGAGCGACACAAGTCGCTCCGACTTAGAAAAAGGGTCCTGTACTACTTTGGGGCGACCTGGAGCGACCTGCATTGACTTCAATGATATGAAGTCCGTGCATGCCGCTCCGAGGTCGCGGTGCGCGCTGTGCACCGCGACTTCACAGGTTGCCCCGGCAAGTCGGGTCGCCCCCATCTGAACCGGCTCTCATGGTGCCAAATAAAATACCTTTTTTTGTGTTATTCATAATTACTGCTGGCAACATTCTGAGATTGCACTGCTGTATTTTGCATACATTGTAGTAGTGCAAACACTTTGGAAAAAAAAATAATCTACTGGTAAGGATATAACATTTTATGAAATATATATATTCCTGTGAAACAAAGGAGCAGGGCTTGACAGAATGGGGTTGACTGCAGAGGATTTTTAAACCTTCCTAAAATGTAGATGTATTGGGGATTACCAATAGGGCTACCAATAGGGCTTTGCATTTGAAGTTTACTACTTGTGGACTTTAGATCTGCTTTAGCCTGGGTTCACACTACTGCAATGCAGAAATCAGCGCGATTCTATCGCAGGTTCCCGCATCGCATCTCCCCCGCAGGCAGTTCACACTGCCCTCTGCAAATCCCTGCAAGTGTCAATACAAAGTTAATGACACCCCCAGATCGATTCGCAGTTCACAGTGCGAACTGAGAATTTGGACAGGAATCGGATCGCATGGGTGTGAATACCCATGCGATCCAATTCAAGTGCGGGGGGAAAAAAAAGGTTCCTGCACCTTTTTTTTTTTTTTGTGAATCCAATGCAAGTTCAGCCATACAACTGTATGGCTGAATTTACATTGCACAGACATCACGTGATCTGCACAGTAATGCAGTGCAAATCGTATGCAATGTCTGACATTCCCTGCAACCATTAGCCTTCACTCCACATTAAAGCTGAGTTCCATTTAAAAGCCCCCCCAAAAAAAAGCCTAAAAACGATACGCTCATGTGTGAATGGCCCCTTAATGATAAGAAGAAAGGTAGCAAAAATAGATATAGCAGCAATGAACACCCCAGATGACATTAGATCTACCCTTAGCAACAATGGACTCCCAACAGCCAGCATCAATAGACCCTCCAGCAGCCAGCAACAATAGACCTCTCCCTCAACAGTGTTTCCATTAAGGCAAGGATTGACCCCCTGCAACATAAGACCCACCCTCAGCAACAATAGATTCTCCACCATCAACAATAGATTCCCCCAGCAACAATAGACCCCCCTACCCCCTGCAAAAACAGATCCCCTCCAGCAACAAAAGATTCCCCAGCAGCCACAGCCAGCATCAATAGACCCCACTCTCAAAAGTGTATCCCTCTCAGCAATGATTAACCCCCCTGTGACATAAGACCCACCCCCAGCAGCAACAGAAGACCTCCCCAGCGCCAATAGACCCCCTTCCTCCGCATAAATAGATCTCCTACAGCAACAATAGATTCCAGAGCAGCCAGCATCAATAGACTCCCCAGCACCCCTTGCTATTAAATACTTTCAGTTCTGGAGGTGCCGGAACTGCTTTTCCCCATGTTCCTGTTGAAAAAAAGCCCTGTATTTTATACAGAGAAATAGTTATACATACATATTAAAAAGGGACTGGACTGCTTACCATAAGCAATTTCTATTCGAATCGGCGCAGTTCCTGTTTTCCAATGTACATTACTTTCATGCTATCAAAAATGTATGACTGTTAAATAAAATATACCCATTAACTTTAGCATAGTTCTGTAGAAATATGGCTTTGCAGAATAAAGATAAACTTGCAGTGACTACTTACAGAATTTAGGTAAGATTACCAACCGAGTTTTAGGATCCTTACATGATTGTTGTATCCTGGTGTCCTGGAACGAAGGGTTAATGCCTCCCTAGGAAGCAAGTTCCCTGATGGTACCAAATGAATGCTTTAGTTCAGTGACATTAATTTGTACATGCGTTTCATTTTGATATACATCAAGGCAAATGGAAACTGGCACTTCCATTAGTACTTGAGTAAACTGAGCTGTTGGGATTAAAAGAAACCTGTCACTGCATTATAGAGGGTAGATTGGCATTTAATGTTAAGTCGTGGCACCATACATGAAGATGTCTTTCAGAGCACTCTGGGAGTCCGCAAAATCCAAGACTTGCTGTTGTACACATAATAATGTCAGGTAGGAATTGGTGCTGTGTCCTCCTGTGCTTCCTTGTTGGTCCGGCAGTGTGATGGATGGCCTCATAGACTAAAGCCCCGTACACACGAGTCGAAATTCGGCCGGGAATTTTTGTCCGACGACTGATCTGCCGATTTTCGCCTTGTTAGTATGATGCTTCTGACAACCGACTCCGATTTTTCGGCCGAAAAAATCCTGGTGTGCAGGCTATAAAATTTTTGTCCTCCGTCAAAACACGTCCGATTTTCGTGCAGTCAGTACTGATTTCCACAGGGAAAAATCTTATGAGCAAGACTAGGCATGCTCAGAGAAGAAAGAACACAAAGAAAGCAAACCAACACATGACATCACTTCTGAAGTAGAATTCTGTCGTGCGGGAAAATTCGTGTGCAGTCTAGGCACATTCCAACCAACAAAACACCACTCTGGACAAAAGATGGACGACCGGTCGGCAGAAATTCGCTGTGTGTGTACGAGGCTTAAAGCCACACACGATCAGGTTATCGGACAAATTTTCATCCGTTTTTTGTTGCATGTTAGTCTCATATGGAAAGTGAAGAGGTTACTTTCATACGAAAATTCTCGTACGACAGAATTTAACTTAAGAAGTGATGTCATGTGTTGACGTCTTTGTATTTATTTTTTCATTTCCGTGCATGCGTAGTCTTGCTCTTACAATTTTTTTCAGACGAAAACTGTGCTAATTAAATGAAAATCGGACCTCGTGTACGCGTACGATAAAACTTTTATAGCCTACACATCCAGTTTTTGTCGTATGATTTATTTCACGTTATTCATCCACCACTGAGCACTTTATATTTATATTTATTTATGATTTTATTTGTGCTGTTTGATTTGTTTATGCAATTTATATTTGACAATTTTTATCTATTTATATTTGATGATCAATACGATATATATTTATTATCCTCTACATACTAGCACTTATTACACTTTTTACACTGTCTACAACCACATACTTAAATGTATTGATCACAATCAATGTAACCACATCAAGGCACACATACTTCTTTAGAGTGCCCCTTTATCTAGAGGTAGCGCCATTTACCTCACCCCCCCCCCCCCCATTTATACTCTTCATAAACCTTTCGGGGTGTATTTCTGAGGTAGGCAGCAGCCTTACATTTGTTCCTTAGCGCGGATCTTCCCAACTCTCTAACTTTACTGTTTCGTTTTAAATTAATTAAAGTGTTTTTTTTCCCCAAAAAAAAAACTGCATTTAAAAGACTTCTGCGCAAATACAGTGTGACATAAAAGATTGCAACGATCGCCATTTTATTCTCTAGGGCATTGATTGCGAACCTTGGCACCCCAGATGTTTTGGAACTACATTTCCCATAATGATCAACCACACTGCAGAGTGCATCAGCATCATGGGAAATGTAGTTCCAAAACATCTGGGGTGCCAAGGTTCACCATCACTGCTCTAGGGTCTCTGCTAAAAAAAAAAAAAAAATATATATATATATATATATATATATATATATATATATATATATATATACACAGTACAGACCAAAAGTTTGGACACACCTACTCATTCAAAGAGTTTTCTTTATTTTCATGACTATGAAAATTGTAGAGTCACACTTCAAGAGGTAGTCACCTGAAATGGTTTTCACTTCACAGGTGTGCCCTGTCAGGTTTAATAAGTGTGATTTCTTGCCTTATAAATGGGGTTGGGACCATCAGTTGTGTTGTGCAGAAGTCAGGTGGATACACAGCTGATAGTCCTACTGAATAATCTGTTAGAATTTGTATTATGGCAAGAGAAAAGCAGCTAAGTACAGGAAAACGAGTGGCCGTCATTACTTTAAGAAATGAAGGTCAGTCAGTCCGAAAAATTGGGAAAACTTTGAAAGTGTCCCCAAGTGCAGTCACAAAAACCATCAAGCGCTACAAAGAAACTGGCTCACGTGTGGACCGCCCCAGGAAAGGAAGACCAAGAGTCACCTCTGCTGCGGAGGATAAGTTCATCCGAGTCACCAGCCTCAGAAATCGCAGGTTAACAGCAGCTCAGGTTAGAGACCAAGTCAATGGCACACGGAGTCTTTGTGCGACGCAGAAAAGGTGAACGGATGGACTCTACATGCCTGGCTCCCACTGTGAAGCATGGAGGAGGAGGTGTGATGGTGTGGGGGTGCTTTTCTGGGGACACTGTTGGGGATTTATTCAAAATTGAAGGCATACTGAACCAGCATGGCTACCACAGCATCATACAGCGTCATGCTATTCCATCCGGTTTGCGTTTAGTTGGACCATCATTTATTTTTCATCAGGACAATGACCCCAAACACACCTCCAGGCTGTGTAAGGGCTATTTGACCAAGAAGGAGAGTGATGGGGTGCTGCGCCAGATGACCTGGCCTCCACAGTCACCGGACCTGAACCCAATCAAGATGGTTTGGGGTGAGCTGGACCACAGAGTGAAGGCAAAAGGGCCAACAAGTGCTAAGCATCTCTGGGAACTCCTTCAAGACTGTTGGAAGACCATTTCAGGTGACTACCTGAATCTGAATCCTGAATCGCTGCGATTCCCACACCCCCAGCCACACGCAAAAGTGTGAACTTAGCCAGAGGGTTCCGAATCCGATCCAGAACTACAGAATCCAGAGAATGCCAAAAACACAGCGCTCTCTGCTCAGAAACAGTAGTCTGGAACGTCGCACAACCCCTTAATGCAAATCCTGTGTCACATTTTCCTATATTCTCATAGTGACAGGGTCTCACACTGTCACAATATATATACATATACTTTGTATATGTATATATACATTGCGGCGGACAGATCAGACCCCTAACTGACATTTTTTACACTTTTGGGAGGACCAGTGACATTACTACAGTAATCAGTGCTAAAAATATGCACTGTTACTGTACTAATGACACTGGCAGGAAAGAGGTTACTACCAGGGGCGATAAAAAAAAGGGTTAACTGTGTCCCTAGGGGGTGCTTTCTAACTGTGGGGGGGCTTGCTGGATTAACACAGAGACCTGTGTTCCTAAATAAGAGGAACACAGGACCCTGTGTTCATAACTGACAGAACAGTGGTCTGCCGTGTTTACAACGCTGTTCTGTCTTCACGGGGAGCGATTGTGGGTGCCCAGCGGCAATCGCGGCCGAAGGACCTGCTGATTGGCTCTCCCTGTGGCCAATGGGTGTGTGTGCGTGCCTCTGGTGGCACGCATGCGTTTGGCTAGCGGTCTCACGAAGCGACGTACAGGTACGTCGTTTTGTGGGACAGAGCCGACATGCCGCAGTAAATCTACGGCGGGTGGTCAGCAAGCGGTTAATCCCAGTATAAATATATATATATATATATATATATATATATATATATATATATACACACGCACACACACATATATATATATAAATACACACATATATATATATATATATACACACACATATGTGTGTGTATATATATATATATATATATATATATATATATATGTGTGTGTGTGTGTGTGTGTGTATATATATATATATATATATATATATATATATATATATTTATATTATCAGCAGAACTCTGTAAGAAGATATAAGCCAGCTGTCTTCCTAATATCATTCTGCAGTCATTCAGTCTATCAAATTATGAATTTAAACATTATGACATTGTTACAAAAGGCTTTTTACATAGAGTGTGTATGGTTCAGTTGATATGTAATACATAAACTAAAATGATTTTACATTGCTGAGACAGATGATATAAACCTGTAACAGCACAGGAACATGGGTGGCAGATGTAGCAACTGCTGCCATGGCCCCTGGTGGGCCAGCTTGGAACCTGACTCAGGAATCTTTATTTCCCCCTCATTGCATCAAATAAATCATCACCATGAGATCTTTATTATTTTTATTAAACTTTCATGTTGACCAGTTTTTATTTGTATGAGGCATTTGTATTTGGTAGGCATTTATAAAGGACCTGTAATGAGAGCACTGTCATTGCTGACTTCTGTAAATTCTATCTGACCTGCCACCATACTGGTGGGGGTCTGACATCAATACTTTCTTTGTCCCTGACCCAGAACGAGTTAAGGAACTCTAACTTTCCTTTGACTTCTACCGCTTGCTTATTCTTGGTCATTGAAATCTTTAAGTGGAACTACACTACATCTGATCACACAAACTAAAAATGCTATTTAATTAATTTTTATTTTCTCTTACGTCCTCCGACAGTCGCCGCCTCTTCATATTCGTCACATATGGGGTATTAGACTTTGCTCCGAAGGAGTAGCTAGGCAACAGAATATGTTAACAATAAAGCTTTAACATATCCCACCCTCAAGGGGTGGTCCCCTCAGTCAATACCCTCCTACTTCCTGCAACCATATCTCAGTTTTAATGTCTAGCTTGTCAGGAGTGGCTGGCTCTCTCTGTGCTGGGACTTTCTGTCCCAGACTCTTTCTTCTTTTTAATATTTTGTTAGAGTTTTCTCTCTACCTTTACTTAGCTGTTATTTTTGTCAGCATTAGTTAGTTCTTCGGACGAAGAGGATCATGCGGACTGGGTCTCGGGCTGATCCCCCTGATCGCAGGTCGTGGGTCAGTGGCTTCCCAGTCTGCCATCGAGCGTTCAGCCAGGTAACGCTCCTGGCACAGTGAACGACCCATCCCTGTTCGGTGCAGGGATGATTGGTGAGGTGGCTACCTCACCGGACGCTGTGCGGTTTCTTAACCGCCATTGTGTGCGTCTTGAATTGCGACTCTCCCTGCCTCATGTGCAGCGGCTTGTTCGCCTGTGCGGGTTCCCCACGCCATGTGAGGTAAGTGTATTTATGTGGGGACCTGTCTGTCTGGGGGGGGTCTCAGTCTGGGACTGTGTAACCTGCCTTTAATCACACTGCTTGTCTCCCTATCTCTCGGCTGCATGCTGTGGGCTGCAAGGGGGGGGGGGGGGGGGAACTGTATGACACTGTGTGTGTCAGGCTGGGCAGTGTGAGGAGCTGTGTGCTGTGGGGCATGTTTTTTCTTGGCATGTTTGGGCATATACAGCGATCGCTGCGGCGATCTAACATGTATCCTTATATTGGGATGTAAATGTGTGTGTTTTTATGCACTGTGGGGCGGCGTTTTCGGCGCCAAACGACGCCATTTTACCGGCGCCCGCTCCGGCCGCATGGTTTACATGCACGGCGGCCATTTTCTTGTAGCCTCCATAGGCTTACATAGAGCGCCCTGGCAGCATCACTTCCTCTTTCCTGGAACACCGATCGAGGCAGCAGCAGCAGCGGGGTCTCCTCAGGTTTTATCCTTCTATTCTTGCTATCCATTGCCTGTATTCAGTCTGTATATTCCCTGTGGGGGTCTCATTGTGCCTGAGTGTGGTGCGGTGGGCTGCGCTTGCCGCGCTTGCTAAAAGGGGGCAGTTAACCCTTGGTTGTCTGGCATTACAGGGGCAATGGATTCTCAGGAGGGCAAGTTTCCTACAGTATTGGTGGAAAGCCAGGGGACCGCTGTTTCCCCCCCAGGGGGGGATTTAGCCACTATTGTGGCTGGCCTTGCTGCCCAGGTGCAAATGCTGGTGGCTGCTCAATCTACTAAACGGCCCAGAGTTGCTCTGTCCTCTGATTCTGAGGGTGAAGGTGATGGGGCTGTTCTGGCAGGGACCTCCTTGTCGGGGTCCCGCTCCTCTCTTGATCTAGTGGGGTCTGAGGTGGAGGCTGAAGTTGAGGGGGTTGATAATTCTCCCCCTGGCTCGCCTGAAGAGCTTGCAATCATGGATGAGTTGATTGCTTCCATTAAGCAGACGCTACGTTTACAGGACGAAGTGTGTCCCCCCGCTGCCTTGGCGGCTTATGGGACGCAAAGGAAACGCAGGACGCCGCAGGTTTTTCCCTGCAATGCTGATTTTCAGCGCGCTGTTAAGGATCAATGGCGCGATCTGCGCAAGCCTTTTGCGGTACCAAGTAAATTCAAGCTGCGTTATCCTTTCTCGCCTGCCACTGATGAACGGTGGTGTGTACCTCCGCCAGTGGATCATGCAATTGCGGTTTTGAACAAAGCCACTGCGATTCCTGCAGAGGGTTCCCCTGTTTTCCGTGATGCCACGGATAGGAGACTGGAGTCTCTTGCCCGTCATACTTATTCTGTTACGGGTTCTATGCTTAAGGCTCTGTTTGCTTCTCTCATGGCGGCCCAGGCGATCGCAAGTTGGACGCAGATGCTTAGGCGCGTCCTAGTGGCCGACTCGGCCTCGGCGGCGACCCTGGATATGGTGGATCAGATCCACCAGGGTGTCATGTATCTGTGTGATGCGGACCTGGACCTGATTCCGTTGGCTGCACGTGTGCACAGCGTGGCGGTGTTGTCTCGCCGCCTGGTTTGGTTAAAATGTTGGTCGGTGGACCAATCTTCACGTAAGACCTTAGCCAATCTGCCTTATGATGGGTCTCGCCTTTTTGGGGAGTCCCTGGATGTATTGATTAAGGGGATCACCGGGGGTAAGAGCACTCTCTTGCCCCATTTCCCCAAGGCTAAGGGGGCTTCTGGGAAGAAGCATGCTAATTTTCGGCCCCCTCAGGGGTCCTTTCGTGCCTTTCGGCCGCACTACAAGGGCAAACCGTTCAAAGGCCAAGGCTCTCAGAAGAAGCCCTGGTCTGGGAAACAGAAGTCCGGCCAATCCGGACCTACAGCCCATAACAGTTCGGCCTGAAGGGGCGCCCTCACCCAGTTTTGGGGTGGGGGGACGCTTGCTCGGTTTTCTTCAGCCCTGGTTGGCCCGTGTGCGGGACAGATGGGTTCTGGAAATCGTTCGATCTGGTTACAAGATCGAGTTTCTCTCTCGGCCAGGGAGCAGATTTTTTCCCTCAAATCTTCAATTGTCTCCAGAGCGCCTGCGGGATCTGCACCTGGCGGTGCGGGACCTGAGGGCTCAGGGAGTGGTGGTTCCGGTGCCTCATCGGGACAGATTTCGGGGGTTTTATTCCAATCTGTTCACCGTGCCCAGGAAGGAGGGCAAGGTTCGTCCGATTCTGGACTTAAAGGCTCTGAACCGCTCTGTGCGGGTTCGCAAGTTCCGCATGGAATCCCTGCGGTCGGTGGTGGCTGCCCTGGTTCCGGGGGAATTCATGGCCTCCATCGATTTGAAGGATGCGTACCTTCACATCCCCATATTCGAGGGTCATCAGAGATACCTTCGATTTGCCATTGCGGAGGATCACTACCAGTTCGTGGCTTTGCCCTTTGGTCTCGCCTCGGCTCCGCGGGTCTTCACCAAGGTGCTTGCACCGGTTCTGGCATTATTGAGGGCCCAGGGCTTTTCTGTCCTGGGGTATCTGGACGACATTCTGGTTCGGTCTGCGACCAGACAGGGTCTGGAGGAGGACCTGTCTGTCACAATGCAAACTCTGCAGGAGTTTGGTTGGATGATAAATGTTCCAAAGTCGACACTGAGTCCGTCGGTTCGTCTTCCCTATCTGGGAATGATACTGGACTCGGTGCAGGCGAAGGTCTTCCTGCCGGAAGACAAACTCAGGACTCTTCAGGAGGAAGTCAGGTCCCTCAGGGACGTTCCACACTCGTCTCTGCGGACGTGCATGAGATGTCTGGGATTGATGGTCTCGGCCTTCGAGGCGATTCCTTTCGCGCAGTTTCACACGCGGGGTCTCCAAGCGGAGATCCTGTCCAGGTGGGACGGGCGACCTCAATCCCTGGATCTTCAGATCTCGTTGAGTCATCGCACAAGGGAAAACCTTCTGTGGTGGCTCCAGTCCCCGTTGGTGTCCGGGGGCAAGTCGTTTCGTCCAATCTCATGGACGGTAATCACCACGGATGCCAGCCTGTCGGGCTGGGGTGGTGTTCTGGGCGTTCTGTCCGCCCAGGGGACCTGGTCGGAGGGGGAGTCTTCCCTCCCGATCAACATTCTGGAATTGCGTGCGATAAGGCTCTGTCTTCATCGCTGGACGGACCGGCTGCAGGGCTGCCCGGTTCGGGTGCAGACGGACAATGCCACGGCGGTGGCCTACATCAACCACCAAGGGGGCACCAGGAGTGCCCGAGCGGCTCGAGAAGTGGCCGACATTCTGTCCTGGGCCGAGACTCATGTTCCGGCGATAACGGCGGTTCACATTCCGGGAGTGGAGAACTGGCAGGCGGACTATCTGAGTCGCCAGACCCTGGATCAGGGGGAATGGTCTCTCCACCCGGCTGTCTTCCAGATGTTGTGCGCGAAGTGGGGTCTTCCAGATGTGGACCTGTTCGCGTCTCGTCTCAACAACAAGGTGAGAAGGTTCGTGGCAAGGACGCGCGACCCTCGGGCAGACGCGTCAGACGCGTTAGTGGCCCCGTGGCATCGGTACAGGCTGATGTACGCGTTCCCACCGATTCAGTTGCTATCCAGGTTCCTTCGCAGGTTACTCTCGGAACGCAACACGGTGATTCTTGTGGCACCGGACTGGCCTCGTCGGTCCTGGTACACAGACCTCGTGAATCTGGCGGTCGACGCCCCTTGGCGTCTACCTCTTCGAGACGATCTACTGTCTCAGGGACCGATTTACCATCCTGCTTTACAGTCGCTGGCTTTGACGGCCTGGCTGTTGAGACCGAGGTCCTGAAGGAGAAGGGTCTCTCTCCAGAGGTCGTTCATACTTTGATCAACGCGAGGAAGTCTTCCTCGGGGAAGGTTTATTACCGTACTTGGAAGGCCTATTTTGCCTGGTGTGAGTCCATGGGGTTTTCACCCCGCACGTACTCGGTTTCCCGTGTGCTGTCTTTCCTTCAGACGGGTGTCGATCAGCGTTTGGCGCTGGCTACGATTAAGGGTCAGGTGTCTGCGCTGGCCGTTCTGTTTCAACATCCCGTGGCTTCCAACTCCTTGGTTGGCACTTTTATTCAGGGTGTGCGGCATCTGGTTCCTCCTAGGAGGGATCCTTTGCCCCCTTGGGACTTAAATCTCGTTCTATCTGTGTTACAACGTGCTCCTTTTGAACAGATCAGGGAGATCTCGTTGTCTATGTTGTCCAAAAAGGTCGCCTTTTTGGTGGCGATCACTTCGGCTCGCAGAGTGTCGGAACTGGCGGCTTTGTCCTGCAAGTCTCCGTACCTGGTCGTTCATTTGGATAAGGTGGTCTTGCGACCTAATCCTTCTTTTCTGCCGAAACGAGTTTCGGAATTCCATCTTAATGAGGATATTGTCTTGCCTTCGTTGTGCACGAAGCCTAAACATCCAAAGGAGGTGAGATTGCACTCTCTGGATGTTGTTCGGGCGATAAGGGTTTACCTTAAATCGACTGAGTCTTTTCGTACGACGGACTCCTTGTTTGTTCTTCCAGAGAGTCCTCGGAAGGGCATGGCGGCTTCGGCCTCTACCATCGCCAAATGGATCAGGCAGACCATTGAACAGGCCTATGCTTTGCAAGGGAAGGTTCCCCCTGTGCCTGTGAAGGCGCACTCTACTAGATCTCTGAGTACGTCTTGGGCCTGTCGTCATGGGGCTTCTGTAGCCCAGGTGTGTAAGGCGGCGACTTGGTCGACCGTGCACACTTTCACAAAATTCTACAAAGTAGATGTTCAGGCATCGGCGGATGCTTCCTTTGGCCGCAAGGTTCTTAGTGCGGCTGTTCCCTAGGGTCCCTTGTTGGGGACTCCTGGCTGTTGGGATATCTTTTGTATCCCCTGGGTTTTTTGTCTTTTCCTGGGTTGTTGCTCCTGTTGAGCACTTGTTTTTGCTGTTGCCCAGCTGGTTTCCTTCCTTTGGTAAGGTTCCTTTCTTTGATGTGGAGACTGCGTTGCCTTTCGGCGCGGATGCGTTTCCCACCCCTCATGTTTGCACTGCTTTGGGACGTCCCCATATGTGACGAATATGAAGAGGCGGCGATTGTCGGAGGACGTAAGAGAAAACGGAATTTTTGTAAAATCTTACCTGTAAAATTCCTTTCTCTGAGTCCTCCGACAGTCGCCGCCCCCGCCCCTCTTTTGGGGTTTGTATGTATACTCTACTGCTATTCCACTAAAACTGAGATATGGTTGCAGGAAGTAGGAGGGTATTAACTGAGGGGACCACCCCTTGAGGGTGGGATATGTTAAAGCTTTATTGTTAACATATTCTGTTGCCTAGCTACTCCTTCGGAGCAAAGTCTAATACCCCATATGTGACGAATATGAAGAGGCGGCGACTGTCGGAGGACTCAGAGAAAGGAATTTTACAGGTAAGATTTTACAAAAATTCCGTTATTCAAAGGAAAGTGGGCATCCATGTCTCCATGCTTTATTTTGCTAAAAAAAGAAAATCACTTTGAAAAACACCTCTAAAATTTCTGGCCATGGCCATCTTGAGTAAGGGCAGATGATTTATGTAGCATTTACTTCCTGGAATCCATCTGCTCTTGGCTCAGGAATGCAGGCAGAAGGGTGTGCTTAGCTGAGAAAACCCCTCCTCCCCTCCTGAAGACTCTTGGCATGTATTACATCATTTGCCTAGGCATGGAAACCAGGAAGTAACTGAAAAAAAATGTACAAAAAACTTTAAAACAAGCAAATATTGTAATAGAATTTATTTATATTACCTCTTAGGCTCCTTTCACACGGCCGCTCCGTGTGTCCGCAAATCATCCAATCCGTTTGCGGATGATTTGCGGACATAATGTAAGTGAATGGCACTGCGGGTGTCAGCGGAATACCATCCGCTGACACCCGATTTTCCTCCTGTCAGTTCTGTTCCGTTTTTACGAACGGAACAGAACCCCATTTTTCCTTCCGTGTAAAAAACGGAAAGGAAGGAAAATCGGATGTCAGCGGTGTCATCCGCTGACATCCGCAGTGCCATATACTTACATTATGTCCGCATATCATCCGCAAATGGATAGGATGATATGCGGGCACACGGAGCGGATGACAGAAATGTCATCCGCTCCGTGGAAAAAAAAAAAAAAAAAGTCCCGCAGTGGACCTTTCACACGGAGCGGCCGTGTGAAAGGAGCCTAAATCTCTCTATTAACTAGTCTCAACCTTACTTCAATTCTGTATCAACCTCTTACCTTCAGTTCAGCATTCTCAGAGACCATGCAAGGAGTGCTATATACAGACAGATTACATTAACTTCTTCCGATCCGCGCTATAGCCGAAGTACGGCTACATCGCGAACTCTAATTTCCGGGAGGCCGTCTTTAACCGGTTGCCGACCGCCACACGACTATATACTGCGGCGGTCAGCCCCGGCCAGGCAGAGTGACGTATCGATACGTCACTCGCCTGTCACTGACTTGCGAGCCTATTGCGGGCGGGCGCGCGCCCGCCACGGCTCGTTCACAGACAAGTCAGTGCGTGTGACCGGCGGACTTGATGTCCGCCAGTCACACTACGATCGCTCCTGTGAAGGGAGAAAGACAGAGCGGCTTGTGTAAACAAGCTGCCTGTCAGTTCTCCCTGTGTAAAAGTGAAGATCTGACCGTTCTACTATGTAGAACTGTTGATCTTTGCTTTTACACCAATAGCAATGTCCCTGCACAGTTAGAATCACGCCCCTAGGACACACTTAACCCCTCCCTGTCCAATAAAGTTAACCCCTT